>NW_026000005.1:45443831-45470221 GCF_001458135.2 Marmota marmota marmota | reverse complement strand
GACTTGGGTGGGCCCTAATGTGGGGTTAAGGGTGGGGTTGGTATGAGGGAGTGGAGAGCCTTTCTCAGAAACGCCCTTGGACAGGAAAGCGAAATTTTTCTTAAAATGGCAGCTGTCACTTAGGATGGCCATCCAGATGCTAAGTAAGGACCTTACATTCCCTCCTTTTTTGTTTGTTATTGGGCCCCTTAAGGGACAGGGGTGTAGATCAATCTTCTGTAGCTTCTTCCTGCTGGGAAGGGGCTGAGTCTGGACCCTTGTCAGGGGCTCAGGGTGTCATTGAGGCAGTGGTGAGGGTCAGGAGGTACTGGGCGATGCTGGCTCCATACGGCCCAATGTTGGTGAGGGGTTGGAAGTCCTGCAACAGAAGTTGGCTCACGGTTTGGTTAGAGATCCTTTGAATCTGGTTTGAATATATCTAATGACCCAGGGGGCAAGCTTTAGCCAAAGGCCTATGACAAGGAGAGAGGTCAGGAAAGGAAGTGCCCACTGCAGAAAGGGGTTACTTAGCTGCCATCCTTCAGTTCCAATGGCAGTGGGAAGCTTTGAGGCCTGAAGGAGATTGGAGATAAAGGGGACATTAGTAATTGAAGTTCCCTTGGTGGCAAGGAATCCCGCTCCTTCCAAATAGCAGAGTGGGAGAGAAGTATGTGGAAAGCGTATTTAGAGTCAGTGTAGACATTGCGTCGTGTAGACATTGACTCCCTTTGCCAAAGTGAAGGCTCTGATGAGGGCTACAAGTTCAGCCTGCTGATTGGATGTATTTTGGGGAGGGGAGCCGCTTCCACAACCTGGGTGAGAGAGACTGTAGCATACCCTGCCACACGACTCCTTCCTGAAGGAAGGAGGAGCCATCTGTGAACCATGTGCATGTTGCCTGCAGCCAGGGGCCTTCCTGTATGTGGGAGGGATGTGGAAGATGCTCCTCCAGAGTTTCAATGCATGAATGGGTGAGAGGAGAAGAGGTGGAAGAGTCCTGAGGAGCAGGGAGGAGAGTAGCAGGGTTTAAAGGTGAGCACGTGTGGAAGGTAAGACTGGGATATTCCACCAGGGACACCTGTAGAGATAAAAGGCAACAGGGGGGTAAGGAAGGTAAGCCCTTGTAGGTGAGGAGTTCCTTAAGGTGATGGGGAGCCAGGATGGTGAGTGGGGCCCCAAAAGTGAATTTCTTTAACTTGCTAATGAGTAGAGAAGCAAGGGGCCATCCCCGAAGAGTAGGCTCAAGACCTTTGGTAGATAAGCCACACGGGCAAAGGTTGGCCCCAGCATGTGTCCAAGGACCCCTAGAGCAAATCCCTGCTTTTTAGCCATGTAAAGGTGAAATGGGAGTGTGAGATCAGGGAGATAGAGAGAGGAAGAAGAAGCCATTCTTCTGCCAGTTGTAGCCAGAGAAAAGTTAAATTGACACTTTTTTCCCCTTAGGCCTCTTATCAAGCCTGCTGAGTCTGTCCTTTGTATTTCAATGTCAGCTTCAGTGTGGCCTTGGCCAGGGAGATTGCTGCCCAGGGCTTTACAAAGTAGGAGGGTTCTGGGTCCCTTGTTTGTCTAGAGGTAGGGTCTCTGGAGGAATCCAGAGCTTTAGTGGCAAGTAGTACACATAGGGATTTCCTTCCATTTTCCTGAGTGCTCGCAAAAGTTATGAAGATTGGAAGGTTGAATTGGCAATACATGCCTTTAGATCAGGAGCCAAACAGAGTGGGGCTAAGGGGGTGAGGAAGCAGCTGAGAGGTGAGTCAGAAGGGATTTGGGCGTTCCCCAAGGCGGGTTGGAGTCGGGACTGAGAGAAGGGAATCACCTGCTACTTCCCTAGTCCTGGGCTTTGCCTGTAGAGAGTCTTGGTTGCCTGGCCAGGGCTTTCATGAGCTCTGCTGAGGAGCTGAGAACCAAGACCCGAGAGTGAACTCACCAAGGGAAGGGCATTGGGAGTTCCCCATGGCAAGTGGAGTAAACTCACCAGGAGGGAGGGATAGGCGAAAATCTTGGTGCTGGGCCAAGATCTAAGTTCTAGAGAGGAGGCTTGTCTCTAGGGATAGACTGGTGAGAAGGAGGAGAGGGGAAGGGCGAAGTCACTTACCCAAATGAGGCCAGAGTGTGGATGAAGAAGAAGAGTGCTAGGTGAATGGAAGAAGGTGTGTGGTCATTGTCCTGGGCCTTCAGGATCCCAAAGCAGCTCACATCCCTGGAGGGGAGAGCAAAGCTGATAGGAGAACATGATCGAGTCACTGGCACCTGCCACAGTCTGACTGGGCACAAATGCCGCAGTCTGGCTGGGCACACAATCACGAGCCACCACACAGCTTGTAGATTCAAACAGCAACTCTTTATTCCCGAACTCACACCAGCCGTCTACAATCACGTTCTTGGGAAATCCACGTTCTCTGCCCAAATCCACCTCCACTGGGCTTCTATCTCCAAAATATACTGTCTGAATCCCCTGAGAACTCAAGGGGAACTCCGGCAGCAGGATACGCCCTCTTCCCAGCAGGAATAATCTTAAACCTTAAACCTGGAACCTAAACCGGGAACGCCCTAATCCGCCTTGGTCCTTGAACAAGGTCACCTACATTCAATGTCACTGCAACATGGGGTACGCTGGCAAGGAAATTGTCATACCTACTTGGCTAATGGCTCCCAGCAGGCACCAATGGGAGAAAAGTGGCGCAGGACCAATCACACACACACACACACACCTGGGGTAAGAAACAGGTTTATTGTCAGGAGCCTGACGAGGCTGCTCTGCAAAAGGAGAGGGACAGCAGCACCAAGGAGGGAGAGCGGGTGTTGTGACTGGGCAGAAAATGGAGGGGGTTCTGAAATGGAGTGAATGGGCTCGTGGTGTGAGGTGATAGAAGGACTTGGAACATCCCAGACAGTAGGGTCCACCTTGGAAGGGGTAATGGGAAGCGCTGGCAGACGGAATAGGGGATGGTCCTAAGGTCAGGGTGAGGATCAGAGGAGCATCAGGCGGGTCTGGATGGAAGCGAATGTGAGGGGAGAAGGAGAGCACAGCCCCCAACTTTGTGAGGATGTCCCTTCCCGTAAGGGGAACAGGACACTGTGGAATGACCAAAAAGGAGTGGGTTAAAATTAGAGATCCAAAAGTGCAAACAAGGCTAGGTGTCTGTAAGGGTTGGCAGTAGGTCCCCAGAACTCCTTGAGGGCTGAATATGTAGCCCGGTGTCTAGGAGGGAGGAGACAGGCCCACCTGAAATACACAGAGTTTCCTGGTTTCCGGCGGAGTGATGGTAGTGGTCGGGTGGTGGGGACCCGGGCCTCCTTAGTCCTCAGCGGTCAGTCCTAAGAGTCGGA
This sequence comes from Marmota marmota marmota, assembly GCF_001458135.2. NCBI lineage: Eukaryota > Metazoa > Chordata > Mammalia > Rodentia > Sciuridae > Marmota > Marmota marmota. The sequence continues at coordinate 45,466,912 of NW_026000005.1, read as the reverse complement.
AAGGGGAACCAGAAGGGCTGGATGGCTGGGGGCTGCTAAGGGACCAGGGACAGTCAATGGTCCAGTGTCCCTCCTGATGGCTTTCAGAACAAGGGCCCGGAGGCTTTCAAGGCTTGGGACATGTCCAAGCTTAGTGACTCATCTGACCACATTTAAAACAGGGTCCGGGCAGTCCTGAGTGACCCTACCGTGGGGCAGTGGAACCAGGGACAGATGCTGAGGCTAGACAGATGGCTTGAGCCAGCATCTGATATTTCTGCTTCCAGATCTTCTTGTCTCTCCCATTATACACCTTAAAGGCCACTCCCAGAACCTCAGCTTAGGGAGTTGGGGACCCCTCTTGAGGCACCTTAGTTTGGCCTTAATGTCAGGGAAACTCTGGGAGAAAAGGTATGTCATTAGCCGTTGTCTCCCATCTGGAGTCTCAGGGTCCAGTATATTGTCATAAAGCCTTGGTCAGGCGGTCTAAAAATGTTGAAGGGTTTTCATTCTTATCTTGGATGATTTCCTGGAGTTTTTCATAATTGATAGCCTTATGGGCTGCCTTTCTAAGTCCTGCCATGAGGCAAGTAATGAATTTCTTTCTACTAGTTACTCCTCCAAGCGAATTATAATCCCAGTTGGGCTCCCGATCAGGGGCTGCTTCAGTGCCAATAGGATGGGCAGGGGAGGTCTGATGTACCTCATCAGCACAATCTCTAGCTTGCTCCCAAACTCGCCTGTGCTCCTCAGGNGTAGAGGATAGGAAAGGCAGCAGAATACAACAGACACTAGTATGGCAATATGTAAATCAATGGATGTGTAACTGATGTAATTCTGCAATCTGTATGCGGGGTAAAAATGGGAGTTCATAACCCGCTTGAATCAAAGTGTGAAATATGATATATCAAGAACTATGTAATGTTTTGAACAACCAACAATAAAAAAATTAAAAAAAAAAAAAAAGAAAGAAGGGTGATGTCAGAGAGGTGATGGTCTTGGGGAGGAGCAGGTGTCCAGTGGTCCTGGCAAGAAGAAGAGAGGGCCAAGTGTGGAAAGTGCCAGTGAGCCACAGCCAACTCCTTCACTCCATCGAGTGGTTCCCCAGAACAGTGTGTGAGGGGTGAAGAGTTTACTCCTGTTTTTTAAGATAAAACTTAAGACACTGTATAGAGAAACAGGCAATAATTTAGTTTATCAAAAACTTGGAGGGGATTGGGAGTGTAGGTCAGTGGTAGAGCACTTGCCTAGCATCATGCAGGAGCTCTGAGTTCAATTCCCAGCACCACAAACAATACAAACAAACAAAGGCTCGGAACATTCTCTGGGCAACCAACCAGAATGGTCTCGCATGGCCATGCTCTAGGCCCTCCCACTTGTAATTTCAAATGAGACCTGATCCCGTCAGCTTCCGAGTTCCGTTGGCCAAATGTGGCGTTGGCTCTGGCAGAAGAGGTGGTATATACATGTGTGGTTAAGAACATAGATTTTTAATGGGTTAATATTGGGACTGCAGTTTTATGAAACTTTGGGAAAATGAACTTGTCCTCTCTGAGAACACTTATAGGCTATATGGTCTTACATCATGACTGCCTAACTCTGCTACCAGTGTGAAGGTGGTACACATATTGCATTCCAAGAAAACTTTATTTATAAGATATGGGGCTGGTCAGATTATAACCATGCCAAAGTGTGTAAACTGTTGAGAAAAATGAGATAACAATATTATTTGACTTTCAGGACTAATTTAAGAGTTAAACCAGCTATTCCCAGAATAAACAATGCATGGAAAGTGTTATTATCATTTCTAAGGTTTATCCCAACACAGTCTGTGACCATGGATGGATCTATGGCTCCAAAACTTTTTGAATGGCAGAACAGATTCCCCAATTGAAAATAATTTTCTTGAGTGAAAAACTGTATTTGAGAGAACATGATAAGCAGGAAACAGGGAGTCTTCCATAGCTGCCCACACTGAGGCTTCCAAGTAGCAAGGGCAAATTATTGCTGCCCCAGTGTGCAGATGATTGCATTTCAAAGGAAAATAAATGTGAAGCTAAGGTGCCTGTTTTACTTTGTAACATGACTTAATACTGTTGTGGTTTTAACTGCAGGTACAATTGATCTATGGCCTGGTGACACTTAGTTCATGTAATGCTTTGTAAAGCCTAAGGACATTCATTTCAGCTTGAAACCAACTATTCAGTATTGAAGAGCTTGAGCCAGGCACAGGATGGTCTCCTGTCATCTCAGCTACTTGGGAGGCTGAGGCAGGAGGACTGCTTGAGCCCAGGGGTCCAAAGCCAGCCTGGGCAACATGGTGAGAGTCTCCCTCTCAGGAAAAAAAAAACAACAAAAAAAACAGGGAAGTGGGGGTGGAGTGGGGATATGGCTCAGTGGCAGAGCACTTGCACAGCTCAGGTGAGGCCCTGGGTTCAATCAAAAAGTTTGGATCATCTTTCACAGTCTAATGTCTTAACTGGATATAAAAGCTGTTATACTCAAACTCCCAGCAATGGAGCTCATGTTTTCAGAAGGATTGCTTATATTATTCTTTAGCATCTTATGAGCCATCCTGGAGAAAGAAATGAGGACCTATGGCCATCATGTACATGAAGCTCACAAAACAATGGCAAATGACACCTATTGCACTGCATTCTCCTCCGTTACCACCCCTTCCCTGAATGATCATCTCAGCCTAAATTCTTGGGCCTACACAGTAAACAAAACAAAACAACAACAACAAAAAAAAAAACCCTTTTGGGTTCTATATTACTGAGATGTAATGCATGTACTATGCCAGTCTGAAAAACATGGTAGACGTTGACATTATGTAAAATATATTTTTCAGTTTATAGATTGAATATGCACATTTGCTCTGTTAATAAACTGTTGATCTAGGGATGTAGCTCAGTGGTAGAGTACTTGCCTAGCAAGCAAGAGCCCCAGGGTTCGATCCCCAGCAATACAATAAATAGAACTAAGTAGACAAATTCTTATAAAACTAACAATATAAATCATCAGAAAATATCAGCATTTTATTTTTATAATTACAATGGCAAAAGATAACAGAGAAGAAACACATTTGACTGAAAAGATGAGAAAGGGAAAGATTATAAAATGCTGCAGCATTTCACTCTGAAGTGCGATGTCACCTATAAGCAGGTTTATTCATCTACGTGAAAGCTGTTAACAGAGCCAGGTCAAGACCATTGCTGCCTACAACTGATGGATGGGTTTGCAGGCGAGACTCAGAGGGAAGGCCTTGGGGGAGAAAAGGCACAGCATCCAGCACTAGGATGCTGCTGACGCAGGATGTTAGGCTGAAGACCATACTATCCATATGCTGGCAAAACTAATTCTAATCAATTAGTAAGGTACGCATATCATTAAGTCAAATAATAATTGAAATAGTAACCTATATTATTTTAACTATTATGAAACAATAGTCACTATGTTAACTCTTATCATTTAACTTTAGCATCTATTTTATATTTTTATATAGTATGTTACATGTAATGTGAAATAATTACAAATATAACATTATATATAACAAAAATATACCGTAATATTACAACACATGTCTTCAAAGGGCCATATTTGTGTTCCTATTGACTGATGTTGATGTTATGATGCACATCCATAAGCTTTCAGAATCCCAGTTAGTTGATAAAACACTATACAAGAAACTTAAGCTGCTGACATTTTTCATTAATGCTACAAATGAGTTGTAATTATATATTTATGTGTCTATTATATATATATTTAATTATATATTTAAGTATATATGATTATATGTGTAACCATATATAATTATATATTTAATTATATATTTTTATATATTTAATTAATCATATTTATTATATATTTATATAATCATATTTAATTATATTTAATTAAATTTAATTAGTTATATTTAATTTAATTATATTTATATAATTGTATTCAATTTAATTAATATTGTATATTTAATGATGTATTTATATTACATATTTTATATATTTAATTAGATATTTATATATTTACAATGACATACCAGATTGTGGTCACGTGTGCCTTCTCTCGGTACACCTGTAACACCCTGCCATGAGCCATGTGAAAGCCTAGGGAGAGACCAGACGGCAGGAGCCACGCAAAACGTGCGACCTCGTGGCTCTGCAGGCTGCCACCAGCCTCCCTGCACCAGCCAGCAGACTCTCCGAGATGGGAATGAGGCTGGGTGTCAACCAAGAAAACTGCTCTGTGCTTGGACTGAGGCATCATCTGTCAGGAAGCAGACTATGAGATTTCATGGATGCCATTGGAAACCTAGGACTGGTGGACCTCCATCAGCAAGAAGCTCAGAGGCCTGAATAGAGGATCTCAAATTGGCATCTGGGCACAAGGTGACTGAGTTTTGAGAGGTGTGGACGAGGGTTAAAGTCTGTTTTGAGGGCTGTAGGAGGCCCTGGGTGTGTGTGCAAGCATTTGTGTGCACACGTGTAAATCCAGTTTTATGTTAACATAGTTTGGTTTTGTTGTTGTTTGTTTTGGATTTTTTTGTTTCTTTGTTTTTAAATCTGAGCCAGGCATGGTGGCACAGATCTGTAGTCCCATGTACTTGAGAGGCTGAGGTGGGAGGGGACGATGGCTTTAGCCCAGGAATTTGTGACTAATCTGGGCAGCATAACAAGATCTCCTCTGGGAGTGGGGGGAGATTGTCATGGAGCCCTGCAAATCAGAACATTCCAGAAGACTCAGGTGGGGAGAAGGGCCAGAGCCCACTGCTTCTGTACCATCCAGAAGACCCAGTGCATCCTGGGAAGCTCCTCTGGTCCAAGAGTCGTGGGGGTGTTTGAAAGGAAAGCGAGGAACCGGGAGAGAGGTGAGAGAGAAAAGAAAGACGGAGACCAGGCAGAGATACACACAAGAGTTTATTTGCTGACAACTGAAGGCCATCTCTCCATAGACGGAGAGAGGCAAAACAGGCTTGGGGTTGGGGACTTTTATGGGGCAAGCTCAGGGATCAGACTTGGGTGGGCCCTAATGTGGGGTTAAGGGTGGGGTTGGTATGAGGGAGTGGAGAGCCTTTCTCAGAAACGCCCTTGGACAGGAAAGCGAAATTTTTCTTAAAATGGCAGCTGTCACTTAGGATGGCCATCCAGATGCTAAGTAAGGACCTTACATTCCCTCCTTTTTTGTTTGTTATTGGGCCCCTTAAGGGACAGGGGTGTAGATCAATCTTCTATAGCTTCTTCCTGCTGGGAAGGGGCTGAGTCTGGACCCTTGTCAGGGGCTCAGGGTGTCATTGAGGCAGTGGTGAGGGTCAGGAGGTACTGGGCGATGCTGGCTCCATACGGCCCAATGTTGGTGAGGGGTTGGAAGTCCTGCAACAGAAGTTGGCTCACGGTTTGGTTAGAGATCCTTTGAATCTGGTTTGAATATATCTAATGACCCAGGGGGCAAGCTTTAGCCAAAGGCCTATGACAAGGAGAGAGGTCAGGAAAGGAAGTGCCCACTGCAGAAAGGGGTTACTTAGCTGCCATCCTTCAGTTCCAATGGCAGTGGGAAGCTTTGAGGCCTGAAGGAGATTGGAGATAAAGGGGACATTAGTAATTGAAGTTCCCTTGGTGGCAAGGAATCCCGCTCCTTCCAAATAGCAGAGTGGGAGAGAAGTATGTGGAAAGCGTATTTAGAGTCAGTGTAGACATTGCGTCGTGTAGACATTGACTCCCTTTGCCAAAGTGAAGGCTCTGATGAGGGCTACAAGTTCAGCCTGCTGATTGGATGTATTTTGGGGAGGGGAGCCGCTTCCACAACCTGGGTGAGAGAGACTGTAGCATACCCTGCCACACGACTCCTTCCTGAAGGAAGGAGGAGCCATCTGTGAACCATGTGCATGTTGCCTGCAGCCAGGGGCCTTCCTGTATGTGGGAGGGATGTGGAAGATGCTCCTCCAGAGTTTCAATGCATGAATGGGTGAGAGGAGAAGAGGTGGAAGAGTCAGGAGGGTGTTAGACAAGATCACATGGACCTCATGGAAGGTCAAGTCATGTGATTGGGTCAGATACTGAAACTCTTTGATATATGTGGTGGGGCTTGAAGTATAGGGCCCAAGCCGCTTTTCTATCTGTGAGGATCTGACAAAGACAAAGGCACATGAACCCAGACTACACCATCTACGCCAGCCCCCCTCACGTAGAAGACAGAGATGTGGGTTGGGCAGTGGCAGCCCATGAGTGTGTGGCAGGAGGAGAGAAGGGTGGAGGAGCCCAGGGGACAGTTGCTGTGGTGGCTTCATCAGAAAAAGAATTGTGATATGGTGGGGGCTCATCCACTGGGTTGAAGGAGGAGAAGTCCTGGGTAGGATCTTCTGTCCTTTTGGAAGCAGGCATAGGGGAGGCAAGAGCTGAGAGGACTTGTGTGGGCGAGCAAGAGTTACAGAGAGAGCTTAGGACATAGTGAGAAGAAGGCCTGGACACATGATATCTCTTTCCATTTTCCCAAACGCTCACAATAGTTGAAAAGATCCCTGATAATATTGGGATCTGGGGTGCCGTTAAGCAGCCATTTAGAGTCCAAAGGATATTGAGCCCAGGTCTGATTGCACAAATGGATAAGTTTTTTTTTTTGGGGGGGGGTAGGTCTGGGGTGGGAGAGAGAGACCCTAGTTAGCCAGGAGGCAGCCTAGAGGACTATGGGAGGGAATGGATGAGGAGTCACCCATGGTGAGATACAGGAGGAGAGGTGGGGCATCTCCCAATTTCTAGTATCACCCAGTCAAGAGGACGGTTATGTCAGGGGGTCATTACCACTGCTGGGGGCAAAACCTATAGAGGCACACCTGAGTGCCCGGCTGGGACGACATGGGGGCAGAAGCAGTAGGGATTAACCCAAGGCCGAGAGGTCTCACCAGGAACAACTCCCAATCACCGTCAATGGTTTTTCTCAAAACCCAGTACCCGAATAAAAGACCACCTACAGACCCAGTTGACAGTAGGGACCAGCCATAGCTGTGAAACTGTGGCTGGGGATGTCCCCAACCACATGGTAACCCTGGGGTGTGCCAGACAATCAACGGTCACTTCCCAGGTCGTTTAGGTCATCCAGAGACAGGCGTCTTAGCTGGAATGTCCTGTGGTGGGTGCAGAGAGGGTGTTCGGCAGAATGGAGGGCCTGGTCCCACAATGGAATTTGGATCAGGGCCAGGGGATGCCCAGTGACCCTCAAAGAGGGGAGCAGGCACACCAGGGAACCTGATCCTGGGTTTCGGTGCCAATGAAAGGAAAGCAAGGGAGCGGGAGAGCTGACAAATAAACTCTCGTGTGATCTCTGCCTGGTCTCTGTCTCCAGCTCCTCGCTTTCCTTTCCGTGTTCCCTGGGTACAGAAGCGGAGGTGCAGGGGAGAAAGCTGAAATGCCCTTCTCAGTGAAGTATGACTTTCTATCCCCAAACTGTATTGTTTTCACCCCTGGGCCATGTTAACAGGATGGAAACCAACAAAGAAAGAGAAAAGGAAAAAGTTCTGTCATCAAGTGGTGGCTATCTACATCCCTTCTGAGAAGTGCCTGGCTTATTAAACCCCAGGAAGTCCCAGAAGTGAACGCCTGACGTCTGAAGCAGAGCATCTTGACTTCCCCAGCCGCGACTCAGCGCGGGATCAGGGGTGTCTATGTGGGAGGATGGAGCCTGCCACCCTGGCCCACGGGATGGGGACAGAATACAAACCCAGTGGAACGAAATTGAGAAGGCACTTACCTAGAGCGCCTCCCCCAGCTCCTGGCCCTGAATTCTCAGTGGGGACACTCAGCCACCTACTCAACCGTGGGCTGAGGTAGGATAGGAGGCAGGGGGACAGCTAGGGAGACATGGGATGAAGTGACAGTAGCCATCATTTAAGTCCACTTTTATGTGATTTAAAACCCCAGATTTAAATTTCAATTCCATATACTTGGTTCATAAATCAATTATCAGACCTTATCTGTGTTCATAAATAACTTCTCTCCTGACTTAGACCTAAAAAAAACAAAAAACAGGACTGAGAGGGCTTTGCTCAACAAATAGGCTTTCCTGTGGTTTCTATTTTTAAGATCTGATGACTTCATCCCCATGTCACACTCTCCATAGAACCTTCAATGCCACACAAATGTCATCCTGTTAAAATTCGCAAAGCACAACAATGAAACCCCCAGGTGAGGAAATGAATACAGATTTTTCATCAAAAACAGAAAAAAACAACCCAGAGATTTTGATTTAGCATGTCAAGGGACGCACACAAGGGAGGCCTCTCCGATGACGTCTGTGTACCATAGATCTTACACGTATACACCTGTCGCTCAGGGGACTAGCAGTTCCTCGCCAGTGCCCGCGCCCTACCAACCCCTAGAACGTGCACACCTTGCATTCTCTTAATAAAACCAGTTTGCCCCTCACTGTGACCCATCCCTTAAGTTCCTTTCTGATTTGACATAGGGGACCCTCACAGGCTGAGTTGAGGTCCACTTCCCTTTCAGGACCTCTGTAAGACCCCTGTCCCAGTGACAACCACTTCCTTTTCAGGACCTCTCTAGGATCTCTGACCCAGTGACAACTCAGATGACACAACACCAGGAAAAAATTCAAGAGTCCAGTCACCCATTCAAATTCTATATACAATAGATATAATAAAACTTGCTGATGATCGTTTATTGTTTGTTGATGTACAGCACAAGTGTCTGTTCTGAGCACCGTCAGGGTTGGGAAGACAGTGACCTGCGAAGCTCCTTATCTTGATCTCCTTGTTCTAGGGCCACAACTTGGCCCTCAGTGTAACAGGGATGGTGGTTCTAGCAGGGCACTGGGTGGCCAAGTTCTGCATTTGTGTACAAATCCTCTATTCTTTTCGAAAGACTCTGGGATCAGTGGAACATTGTTCTTAAGATTTGGACCCTGAAGAGAAGCACAGAGGTGCCTCAGAGTTTCCTGCCGGCAGCCAAAGGTGTCTCTAAAATAGCTGATTCTCTTCGAGGCTCTCGTGCATTTGTTTCCTCTTGCGGAGCTGCCGCTGCAGCTGGAGCTTGTTGGTGAAGAACATGTGTCTCCAGCCTATGTCCTCTGCCAGGGCCCTCATGTCGGAAGTGATGGTGTCACAGGAGGATTGCACTATCTGCTCCCACAGAATATCAGATGTGCACAGCTGCGGGTGGAAAGAGCCAGAGGTGGGTCACAGCACACACCGGCTAAGGAAAGTCATTCACTCACCCACATGGTCATCATCAAACCCCTGCTGCCTAGGAAACACCACCAATGGCTTCATGTGCAGGAAGGTGTGTCAGGCACAAGTTCCACCTCAAGAGACCGCCTCTTGCTAGGTGCAGTATTCCCAGCAACTTGGGAAGCTGAGGCAGGAGGATGGCCAAGTTCAAGACCAGCCTCAGCAACTTAGTGAGGCCCTAAGTAACTTAGTGAGACTGTCTCAAAAAAAAAAGGGGGGGGGGCTGGCGATGTGGCTCACTGCTTAAGTGCCTCTGCATTCAATCCCCAGTACCACCCAACACACACACACACAGAGACTTGCTAATGAATTAAATCGTTTGTACCAGGATAGAGAATTCAGGATGAGTTTTTTGGCTTGAGCAAAATTAGTGACGTCAATGACTGGGAAAAATAGGGCTGTGAGAGAGGTCGACGTGGTGTAAATAGGTAAGTGTGTAGGGAAATCAAGAGATCTGGTCTGGTTTTGACCTGTTAAATTCAAAATGTCTGTAATGTATCTAAGTGGGGTTACTGAGCATGCAGTTAGATTCACAGTAAGGAAGGAGTCCAGCGTGGACTGGACATGGCTGAGGGTGCTCAGTGGCAATGGTATTTAAAGCCCTGGATCAGGTGCCATCCTCTCTGTGTGCCTGAAGATAGAGAAGGTGGTCTAAGGAAGTTTTCCACGACATTCCACGTGAAGCACCCAGGAAGTGGCAAAGTCCTCAACAAGGAAAACTGAGAAAAAAAGAAGATCTGGAAAGTTATCAAAATGTCAAATGCTACTGAAAAGTCAATCAAGAGGGGAACTGAGAACTGACTGCTGGGAGCTGGGATGGCTCGGCATTGAGCACCCCAGCACTCTCAGGCCCTGAGTCTGACTCCCAGCACTGGGAACAAACAAACACTGAAGACCTGACTGTGTGCTTTGCAAGATGATGTACCACAGCAACTTTGACAGGCGTAAGTTCATTGGCACAGTGGGGATGAACATCTAGCTACAGAGTTCAAGGTAGAAGAACAGCAGAAGAGCAAGGACAGAGAACTCCTTAGAGGAACCTTGCTGGAAGAGCAGAAGGAGGGGTGAGGACTGCATTTCCACGCCCCTGTTCATGGAAGCTTCCACGGGCCCAAGGAAGATAACACTTGCACAGTTATCAAAGGTGCAGTCCTTGTCTACGAGGCAACGAATATATCCCCATGCTTTTTTGTTTCCATTGAACTGAGGATAGAATGCAGGGGTGATTTACCACTGAGCTACATCCCCAGCCCTTTCTATCTATCTATTTATTTATTTATTTTGAGACAGGGTCTTATTAAATTGCTGATACTGGTCTTGAACTTGTGATTCTCCTGCCTCAGCATTCCAAGTAGTTGTGATTACAGCTGTGCACCACCATGCCTGGCTACCTTCCCGGGTTTAACTCCCTCTTAGAAGACTGAACTTTCCCCTATATTCTCAAGGTACCAACACAGACAAGTTAACTAGCAAACATATTTGAATTCCGGCCCTGCCACTTAATAAAGTAATCCTGAATGTATTAAATTTCTCTGCGTCTGGCTCCATACTGATCCTCCATTCGGCCATCTAAATAGCAGAATCTAGTGATTTAAGAACATCAGCAGGGCTGAGGATGTAGCTTAGTGATGCAGCACCTGTCCCACATGTGTAAGGTCCTGGGTTCACTTTCCAGTACTGGGAAAAAACAAAATAAAACAAAACAACCAATCAGCCTTGGAGTGAGACTGCCCAGGCTCCATACCGGGCTCCATTGCTTCATACCTGTGAACTTCAACTAAGCTCCTATTTCCTCCTCTAAAAATCAGGACAAGAGAACCCCTACACATCCCACAGAGCTGCTATGAGAATTACATCAGCTTATGTACTTTCAGAGCCTAGTACACAGTAGCTATTCCATAAACAGGAGTTACTGTGATTACACAGAAACGATAATAAACTTTTACTGCTGAGGGGATTATTGATAACATATGTAAAGCCCCTGGAATATATACCATCAATGAGCAGGAAGGGGAGAGAGAACAGCATGCTACCAGACCCATTTCTCAGAAGACACTAGAAAGAAAGGCCCCGAAGGCCATTGGCATCCAGGTGGAAATTCAGCCTTCAGTTGCTATGACTTGGAGTCTGGGAGGTCAGGAACAGCCAGCAATTCACAGGATGGAAAATTAGAACTCAAATACAAATACAGGTATGTCAGTGAGCCACATATTGGTGGACAATGACTAATGTGACTGATTTACTTATGTTCACAGAATTTAAGACCAGGAAATATACCTTCTTTTGTCCAATTCATCATGTAGATGAATTTGAAAGTGTGAAGTACCAAATCATCTGTCTGTCCTCCTTCCATCAAAGACAATCCTTTAGAACCTGTATTTGTTAGCCATGTGGGATGCCAAGAGAATACTGAAGAAAATAGATTCACAGTGAAAGAATTACAATGCAATGTGCTGATGATGGAATAGATCTAAAGATAGAATAGAACTAAAGAGCCCAAATCCTAAAAAAAAAAAAAAAAAAAGTAAGGTAAATTCAAAGTCTTGTATCAATTACAATTTTGACCCTTGTTTCAGAGAGTTCTAGAATGTCCTATCCCTGTAGCTCATAGAGACCAGACTGAAGAGAACTGGACTCACCCATACTGTCATAAGGCACCGCCCATCCCAGATGTTCCACTGAGCTACTAGCCCAAGCCCGTGGAGGGGAAGAGAGCAAGGGCCTCCCGTCTCACCTACAGGCGTGCACTGCAGCTCAGGCACAGGCCCCAAACACTGCAGAGGCCATGCTGGGTGGGAGGCCTCAATGCCCCTATGGTAAGCCAAACTGTCCTAGACTCTGGGATGGAAGCCTGCAATTGCCCCCCCACACACACACACACACACTACATACCACCTATTCATGGGAGCTGAACTCTGTGCCTGCTTCTTCCCTGCTCTGCCTGTTGCCATCTCTGCCTGTCCTTCCAAACTGCAACACCACGTGAATCCTAGAGATTATCTTCTATAAGGGGGCCTAGCCGGCCCCTCCCACCTCTCTATGCAACCCCCAACCCCAAAACTGCCTGCGTCTCACCCACACCAACCAGCACCTGGCCATGCTGTGTGCCCACTCATCTCGGCTTCTTCCTGAAGAGGAAGAACCTACAAGTGTTATCTCCACTTCCTACACCATTACTCCCACTTTCAACAGAGAGCAGCCAGCATCCTTTTATACTCCATGCACTCTAAAAGTACTCCGATAAGGGGAAAGAATGAATTACAGTCAGAGTGAAGAGTGTCGTAGAGCATAATTGCTTCAGATACTTTCTGCAAGAGCTAGTACATCCACATGATGAAGGTTATCGTTAAACAGTGACATCAAATCATATATTTACAGTCCCCATAACATTTTTAGGTCAGGCGGGCCATTCATTATCTTATCTCACCTTCAACAGTCCTTCAAGGTTGAATTTCTCCACTCAGATTACGTAATCTAAACATAAATAGGTGAAAACTCTTAGGAAATGTCTCAATATCAAAAAAAAAAAAAAAAAAAAAAACACAAAACGGATGGCCTACACTGCCTTTCAAAGATCTAAACTCCAACTCCACCACAAATATAGATGATCTAGCCATTACTAGCACAATACATTTCAGGAATCAGTGTGTCTTGCATAATAGAGATTACGGGAGAAAACAACAAGGTCTGGGGTCAAAGGAAAGAATTTCAAAACAGTTAAATTTGCCACTAGAGTAACTTCATTTATGGCTCATCAGATTTAAGACTGAAATATATTTGGTTTTATAAATATGTCTGTAAAATGCCTTCAACAAAGACTCCCAAACTCTGGAGATCTCTTATCTGGCAGTTTGCAGGGCTTAAAAAGCAGGTACCCAGCCTGTGGCTCTGGTCACTTTGCTCCTAAACACACAATCGTGGGCCTACTGCCCCCTGGTGGTGGTGCATGAAGTTGACATCCATGAACTATTGAAAGGAATCCTAGGGTTTATAAAAAACCTCTTGTTCAAACTCTCCTTCAAATGGGGAAACCGGTTGAGAGAGCAAAGAGTGCTATCCAAAGCTTATGGTGGGGAGGAGCTAAGAAAAGAACTTAGCTCTCTGACCTAGAGCTGATTAATTGATTGATTGAATAAATGAATGATTTTTCTTTCTTTCTTTTTTTTTTTGGGGGGGGGGGGTACTGAGAATTGATCCCAGGGGTGTTCTACCATTGAATTTTTCCCCCAGCTCTTTTTATTTCTTATTTTGAGACAGGGTCTCACTAAGTCGCCCAGGCTGGCCTTGAACTTTTGTCCCTCTTGCTACAGCCTCCCCAAGGAGCTGGGATTACCAGCGTGCATCATAGGACCTGGCTTCTAAGGCTGATTTAAATACACCACAGTGCTGTGCTCGGTGAAGACAAGAACAACAGCCCATGAGATTCTAGCCTTTTATTTAGTCTTGAGACATTTTCTTTGGGGATGGGAATGCAGGGAACTGAACCCAGCTAGCACTGGGTCACATCCCCAGCAGAGATATTTTATCTATACAATTCAAAAATCAATTGGTAAACTGGGCACTTTGGTGCATGCATGCCAGTAATCCCAGCAACTCAAGAGCCTGAGGCAAATTCAAGGTCAGCCTCAGCAACTTAGTGAAACCTTGTCTCAAAAAATAAACAAAAAGGACTGAGGATGTAGCTCAGTGGTAGCATATCCCTCCATTACAAAAACAAACAAAAATCAAATCTTATCTTCAAGAATTCCAGTCAAATTCTTGGGCTGAGCCCTTAGAATGGGATTGCATAAACCTCCCAGATTAGGTTTAGACATAGCACCGATATTTACACCTATTTCCTAGGTGCTGCCCCTGCTGGGCCAGACTTGGGAATCATGTTCACAGGGAGTTGCTGGACACAAGGAAAAATCTGTCTTTTCACAGCAAAAAAGTATCAGGGAGACATTTCTTCCTCCCTGAGTGTCACAGTGATTCCTGAGCCACAAGCAAGATGGTTATAATTATACCCCCACTATGACTGTTCTTTCCCTGTGAGCTACACCAGAGCTTTCTGCAGGTCAGCTCTGTTAGAGATTGCAGAAAAAGGCCTGCTGCCCCCTGCCCCGTCCCCCCCCGCCTCCCCCAACCCCCCCACCCCCCCCGGGGCCAGACACCAGGCTACCAGGCGTGTGCCCACACATCTTGTCCAACTTGCTGGGTCTCAGTCAGACAGGCATGGAACTCTGCCTTTCCGATGTACCAAGACACTGGACTCCCCTTTCAGGGCAAACTGGTGTTAGCCAAGCTCTCAGAGAATTTTTCACTGAAAAGTATAGCCATCAGACCTACTAGGTCTTCAGGCGCTCATCCATGGACGCACCCATGGGGCTTAATTAATATGGAATCAGAGAAAGGGCAGGCAGTTGATGATTCTGATTGCTGTGGCAGTGAGTATGACAAGTGGATACTTCCCTCCTCCCCTGTGGGCTGGCACCATGACTCTCAAGAACCAGGGGTTACACCCTGGTTACACCCCAAGGACCCCACACAATTCAGGTCTTGAGCGTGACTTTACACTTCCCAGGTAATTCTTCACTATGGAGTCGGGTTTGGTCTTGGAAACTTTCTATATTCAAATATCTCACACACATGCTTATGTATATACAGAAGGACATACAGACCATTGGTCATATGGTAGAGAATAAGGAATGAGAGTTAGAAATGGAAAGAATGACCGTTTGTTCTACATACAAGGATGTATAATTTTCAAACATTTCTGATCTGACCACTGTAATGCAAATCAATTTTCTTTTTCAAAATATAAACAGAATGGATACAGCTGCCCCTCTCTGTAAGCATTCGGGACCACATCCTGGGAGCTAACTCTGGGCTAGGCACTCTGCTAGAGGAATGTACAGATTTCAGTGATACCATCTCACCCTTGAGCTGGGGCATGTTAGTACAAATATCACTTGAGGGCCATTTGGGAGGTCAGAGTGGATTTTCCAGGAGGACATTCCTAGAGAAGGGAGCAACGCTACATGATAGAAATGTCTGGATATGGCTTGTGGAAATGTGAGGTACTAAGAGGGTGGAAACTTAGTCCTACTATAGTCTTCTGAAGGATGAGGCTGATTTGAGAAAATTAATGTACAGAGAGGGAAAAAAAAATAAAGTAAGAGTTAAAAACCCATGGGGTAACCTACTCCTTTAATCCCAGCAGCTCAGGAGGCTGAGGCAGGAGGGTCAGGAGTTCAAAGCCAGCCTCAGCAAAAAGGAGGCACTAGGCACTCATTGAGACTCTGTCTCTAAATAGGGCTTCAGGGGCTGGGGATGTGGCTCAAGCGGTAACGCGCTCACCTGGCATGCGTGCGGCCCAGGTTCGATCCTTAGCACCACATACAAACAAATATGTTGTGTCTGCCAAAAACTAAAAAATAAATATTAAAAAAATAAAATAAAATAAAATAGGGCTTCAGAGGTAGTCCAGTGGTTGAGTGTCCCTGAGTTCAATCCCTAGTACCCGCCCCCCCCAACACACACACAAAAAAAAAAGAGTTAAAAATTCAAACTAAAAAGCTGGATGTGGTGATAAATGACTGTATCCCACTACTTGGGAGGCTGAGGCAGGAGAATCACGAGTTCAAAACCAGCCTCAACAACTTAGTGAGGCTGTAAGCAACTTAGCAAGACCCTGTCTCAAAAACATAAATAAATAAATGGGGCTGGGGTTGTGGCTCAGGGGTAGAGCACTCGCCTCGAATGTGTGAGACCCTGGGTTTGATCCTCAGCACCAAATAAAAATAAATAAACAAAATAAAGATATTGTGCCCATGGATAACTAAAAAAATATTTTTAAAAAACATAAATAAATAATGTGAGTTTAAATGCAAGGTTGGATTCTGAAACAGTGAAAACACATTAGGAGAAAAACTGATAAAATCCAAATAATGTGTACTTTAACTAATGGTATTGTTGCTTACTTGCAACAAATGGTTGTGTAAGATGTGACACTGGAGAAGCCCCTGAAGGAGCTGAACAACAAACAGAAGAGACAGGAGATAAGTGAAGTCCGGGTTGGGCCCTGGAGCTAGGCCGGAGGGCTGACCTTGAATACAAGAGCCCCCCCCCTCCCTGAGAGCAGAGGAAACGTCTTACACAATTTGGTAATAATTTTTTTTCATTAATATAAGTAGCTAAGTGAAAATAATTGATAAATGAAGGGACACAGCAGGAAAATGGAACCCAGATAAAACTCAGCTTGACAACAGAAACACAAGGGTTCATATCACACAGAAAGAAAAATGCCGCAGCCCTGAGCCCGGGCTGTCTCCTGATAATTCTGCTCTGCAAGGACACCCGAAGCCTGACTGTAAAGTAGAATTACGGAGGATGTTTCCAAGACGAGGCTAGAATAATGGCAGAGCGTGAAGGAGAGAGTGAGAGGGGAAGTGAGTTGAACTTGGAGGGGAGCCGGCAGCTCCAGTGAGGGATAAATGACAGTAGACCTGCAGGGGCTGGCTCTTTCCCCCACTCCCTCCACTTCCAGGAGCAAACCCAGGCCTGGCAGAATCTTTTAGCAGACCCCCACCAGCGTATTTTATTATTACTTAAGAGTCTCTAATTTTAAGCAGCTTCTTACCAGCAGCAAGTGTAACGTCTCAACTTTAATGAACTTTTTCTTAATGGGAAAAAGAAAAGGTGGGCACTGTGCACACCTGTAATCCTAGCAACTTGAGAGGCTAAGGCAGGGAGGTGGCAAATTCAAGCCAGCCTGGGCAACTTAGTGAGAACCTGTCTCAAAATAAAAATATAAAAAGGGATGGGGACACAGCTCAGTGGTAGAGTGCCCCTTGATTCAACCCCCAGTATCACACACACACACACACACACACAATTATGATTACTCTTTTTGTTAAAGAATCTTTTTTTAATATTTATTTTTTAGTTGTAGTTGGATACAATATTTTATTTATTTTTATGTGGTGCTGAGGATCGACCCAGGGCCTCGCACGTGCTAGGCCAGTGCTCTATCACTAAGCCACAACCCCAGCCCAATGATTACTCTTAATACTTGTTTCTGGCCCTCTATTTTTAGGGGGTAGATCAAGTTAAAATATATATACATGCATATATATATATATATATATATATTTCTATACTCTAAAGAAATTATGTAAGGGGCTGGGGATATAGCTCAGTTGGTAGACTGCTTGCCTCCAATGACAAGGCTCTGGGTTCAATCCCAGCCCCACAAACAAACAAACAAACAAAGAAATTATGTATTGTAACTAATACAGATTATATAATTTTAAAAGAATTTTAATAATCAAGAAATTGAACTGTGAAAAAATGTTGAATTTTAGGCAAGATTATGGTCTGAATCATCTTGGAAAACGTTGTATGTTCTTTTGAAAACGGACACTACCCTCATGCTTCACAGCTAAACACCCAGCTCATTAAGTTTCTTCCAATACAAGCAACAGTCTCCGATTCTGATTAACTTAGGCCAAGAAGGGGTTTAATGAAAAGTGAGTGTGGCTGTGGGGAGAGGGTCTAGAACTGAAGGAACAGATGAAGCCACAGAACCAAAGATCTTGTCCTGACTCTGGCTGAAAGTGGCACCAACTGTGTTCTGTTCTAGTGTGAGTACACTCTGTGTAAGGTTTCAAAGTAGCAGGGGTCCCTCTGGGCAGCCTGGGGGAAGGGCACAAGGGGCACTCAGTGGCCATGCAGAACACACCTACTGGGAGACAGGTAAATCAGCAAAGGCTGTGACTCAGGGAACAGGAGCGGATGTGGGGCTGTCACGCCTCGCATTTTTCTGCTAAGCCACCACATCTCTGCCTGAGCTCTTCCTTGCCTTGGAATGTCCCCAGTCAACCTGACCACCTGTCAAACTCCTATTTCCAATCAAAATCCAGATAAAGTAACCCACTTCAATGAAGCCAGAAGAGGACATCACTTCGTATTCTGTCACCCTATGTTGTAATGGCCTGTATCTGCATGAACATCTCCTATTAGACTTTAAGTTCCCTCAAGAGCAGAAATAGTGCTTCATCATCTGCTGCTTGTGTGCCTGGGACAAGTTCCATCACAGAGTCAGCACTCAACAAATCATTGTTGAAATAAATGCAAATAGAAGGGCTGGGGCTGAGCTCAGTGGAAGTGCACTTTCCTATAGGTGTGAGTCCCTGGTGTTGAATCCGAAGCTCTATCAAAGAAAAAAGTATCAGGAGAATGCAGGGAAAATTCTACGTAAATACAAAATAATGTTACCTTTGCAAATCTGCGTGATGTTTGAGAAAGCCTGGCAATGTCTTCAAGATCCAGATAAGAAATGATATACAGGAGCAAATCATCTGAGAGCCGTCTGAGGAAATCAAATTTACCTTCACACATATTGAAGACATAGTCTAATATCCTTGCACCAAATATTAAGGCAATTTGAACTGTAAGTCAAAGAAACCAATAAACCAACATGGTTATTATGTGCAATCACCTTAAAACTATAATAATCAGTAAGACACTAGCTTTGGGGCATTTCTTCCCTTGGGAGTGGGTTGCTAGACTGCTGTCATTCCTACTTTCCCCAAGCAGCCTTTGGGACTAATGACTTAAGAGGGGTTTTGTTTGGTTTTTTGTTTGTTTGTTTGTTTTTGTTGTTTTTTGCAAAGCTGGGGATGGATCCCAAGATCTTAAGCGAGCTAGGCAAGCACTTTCCCACTGAGCTACAACCTCAGGCGCATGGCTTAAATTTCTTGAGGCAATTCTTCCTAATTGTTGCTGGACCCAGATGTGGCTACTTGGGCTGGATTGCCAAAGACTTGACAGACAAGGTGCAGGGTGGGGAACAGTCTTTAGTGGAAACTAGAAGACCAAGAGCCAGAGGCCGTGGGCACAGAGCCCATCTGCCTCCCCCCTGCAGATACTTAAAAGCACCATTCTTCCTGCATGTCATCACATGGAGAGGTGGGCCTGTCTTATGCAGGCGCAAACATCCTCTGGATGGAGAACTTGGGACTAAAATTAGCAAAGGGTTACTCCTGGTCAAAAAAACAGAGGGCGCCCCTTGGGTGTTCTTAAATTCCTACAACTTAATCAACAAGGGTTAGTTTAAATCTTATCACTACTTTAATCGGCACCTTGTTATGTGCAAGCAAACTCAAAGACAAGATGTGACACTACAGAGCAAGCTGTGAGGTACAACCTGCGCTAATAGAAAATGGAACGTTAAAGCACCAATAAAAGAAGTTAAAAAACAGAACAAAAAAACACTTTTTTTCCTCTGTTACAGATCTCCATTGTCAATTTATTTCATTGCATAATCTTACGTGATGAGAGTGAATAGGGACTTTGAATTGTTCAGCTACTTTCTGCTGGATGGGAGCATGATGGGGGCAATAAGGTATGGAACAAATGAACTTGGTCAAAAACTTCTCTAGTTCTCTTTGGTCAGGAGGCAAGCTTTACTTTCTTGTTCCATATTCCCTTCCGTGTTACCTGATATCATAACATTTAGGTATGGTATTCTCCATAATTTTGTCCTGAAATCCCCCTGTCTTAATAATGATCTGCCTCCTTGGAACTTGCCAGTCTGCATCTCCAATAATGCCCCGGCCCAGGAAAGTGCCCGTGATTTGGGTTCCAGCCAGGGTCTACACGAGGGATGGCCGTATTTGGTTCCTGCATCTCTGCCAGATTTTCCTGATGGAGACGACCCACTTCCTCCTGAGCCTTGTAAGTCACCAGTGGCCTTTCCCCCGTGGTTAGGAGACTATTCATTACAGCCTGCACACCTGCCCAGGTTGGGTGTTGTGAAGCAAGTGGGCAACAAACAGCCCATCATCCTCTGTGGGTGGCCCTTGAAAGAAGGGAAGTTATTTTTCAAAATTATTAAGTCTGAGATGGAAAATGGCCCATGAACTCCTAAGGATGCAACTGGTTATCAGGCATTGCATCAGAGGAATTGCCCTGCTCCCCTTACAGGAACTAGCCAAATTGGGTTCCCTGTTGGGTCTTGCAAGAGATCATTCCTGGCTCTGGCCCAGGTTCAGACTGAGGTGGAACTGAGCTTATTAGGAAGTCGAAGTATAATTTTTTTTGAAGAGGGGGGTGGTAGTGGTAATGGCAAAGATGGCATCACCTCATTATATTCAGATCCCAACTTGGGGGTTCATTCTGCTTCCTGTCCTTCCTTCATACCATGAGCACTGAATTCCCCTTTTCTCTTCCTCATGAAGGTTTAGAAACGCTCAGATACAGGGAATTCATCTGCCTTGCCGCCAGCCTTCTGGATGATGGCATTGTGGGGGAGCAGACACATAGGAGCAATGAGAATACAAGGTTAAGGGGATAATTCTATAAACTGAGCTCCCTGTGCCAACCCTCACATGTTTCTTCTTTTTCTTTTT
Organism: Marmota marmota marmota; assembly: GCF_001458135.2. Taxonomy (NCBI): domain Eukaryota; kingdom Metazoa; phylum Chordata; class Mammalia; order Rodentia; family Sciuridae; genus Marmota; species Marmota marmota. The sequence continues at coordinate 45,446,308 of NW_026000005.1, read as the reverse complement.
TCAAAAAAGCAATTTACCTGAAGCCTTGCTTGGATTAAGTTGATAGGACATGTTCCATTCCTCAGGAAACAACCTGTTATCTGCAGGAGAAATGCAGGCCCAAAATACCCTGAAGCAGGTAGACTTCTGTGACCCTTACACAGACCAGATAATTGCCCCTAACCATAAAATCTATAAGAACAATTAGAACCAGTCAGCATGGGCCAAAGTGACCTAGAGTTGTCATGGCAGTGGAAACTTCAAAGTCTAATGTCATCCTGCTGTCAGTCAAAAGTCAAGAGGTGGACCTGTAGGAGGTGGGCAGGGGTCTGTGGAAGCTTCCCTGGGACTCCGCAAACACTGGAAAGAAGGGGAGGCATGCCTTCCTTCCTTCTAAGAAGACCCACCACTCTCCCTTGAGAGTGTCCCCTTTTCCCTTTCTCCATCCCCTCTAATATAAACTCAAGCCTGCTTACTCCAAATCTGAGCAACATGAAATCTTTCTGGGATGATTGCAAGAACCGAGGTGGGCAAGGACAGCCATGGCGCCGCAGCTCTGGGCAGACCCACGCTCTGTAACAACAGAATCATTTAAAGAGCCATTTGTTGGCCACCTTCCCTCAGACCCCAATACACACAGTGGTCAAGCAGCATTGAAGCAATAAAGCATTATCTTTCTAACCATGGGGGCAAAACAGGAATCAGACCATTTTTCTAATTTTTTTCCTAAGGAGCTGTCAGCAGAAATTATGCTGGTATTACCCATGTCTTCTTCAGGAGTACGAGAGGGAAGGGAGAACAAAAAGATCCCAGCAAGAAAAAGAGGAGAACTGACTTACACCAGTACTAGGCAACAAACATGCGTCTTCCCACATCAAACCCAGACACGAAGTCCAACACCATCTTGCCCTGCGGCAGTGCCAGAAGCAAAATGCTGCAAATCCCAGATCAGTGAGGTTTCAGAAGCCCAGGGGACCTAATAGGCAGAAAAGTAGTCGGAGCCATGGCACAGGCCTGTAATGCCAGCAAGGAGGCTGAGGCAGAAGGATAGCAAGTTGGAGGACAGCCTCAGCAACTTAGTGAGACTCTGTCTCAAAATAAAAAAATAAGAAGAACTGGGAGTGTGACTCAGTGGTAAAGCCCCTCTGGGTTCATTCCCCAGTACCTCCCCCTCCAAAAGGCAGAAAAGTCCATGAGCTGCCTGTAGACCTCGCTGTCGGGAGGCTGTCCATTGGGTTTCACCGAATGGAACTGGATTGAAAAAGCTCAAATTGGAAGGACAAGGAAGTTCCTCCTGCAGTGTAGGTCGGAGTGACTCACCCAGTGGGGACCCTCTGTTCTCCCAGACACAGATTCAGGGTGCCTCTGCCACAGCTGGAAAGAGGAAGGGAACCCCAGGACCAAGAAGGTGTCCCAGCAGTTGCAGGGAATCTGATTGGTTTTTGTGAGTCCAGATGGCCATGTGCTGCAGCCAGGTTGTGACCAGGACCCGAATTTAGCTACTAGCACTCGACTGCCATTGACTCTTGGTCAAGAAAGTAGAGGGGCTGAGTGCTATGGCTCACTTAGCAGAATTCTTGGAATTCCTACCACTTAAGGAGGGTTAGTTCACATCTTATCACCACAGTAATAGGTAATTTATTTATGTGCCATTTATGTGCCCAAGACAAGATGTGGCACTGCAAAAGCAAGACCCATGTAGAGCCTCGTGTCTACACTGCTAACTGTGAGTTACAACCTTCTACTATTGGAAAAGCACAACTAAAAGGAGTAAAGCAAGAAATTTTTCCCATTTTATAAAATTGCTGTCCCTGCCCTAAAATCAGAATCTTCTAGGAACACTCATAGTTTAACACAGTGAAGTCTGTATCCTTTGATCTCATTGGCACCAAACTCAAGTCTAGACCACAGATTTAACCTGTCCTGCATCAGCCTTTTCCTCACAGCCCTCCCTGGGCAACAGCAGAGAGGAGAAACTACTGGTCCCTGTGGTTCTTCCATCACGCTGAGATAGGGATTTAGGAAAACGAGAGGAACACTGAATCTCAAAGGCAACACTCACAAGCCATTGAGATGTAGAAAGCATAGCAGTAAATCTTGAGCAACACACCCTTGGCCCATGCCCTTGTAAAAAATGAGAGAAATATGCAAGGGCCGGGGAAACTGGCCGGGAAATTGTGCATCTCCACCCTGGGTCCACTCCAGCAGGGGCCCTGGGATACAGCCCTTCTATAAATGTTGGACCCCAGCCCAAGGGAGGGCTGCTTCTCACTCTCAAGGCAGCCTACATTCTCCCTTGAATGTGTATCTACCTTGCTAAATAAACCTTGTCTATGCCTTTGTCTGGCTTGTGCTGAAATTTTTTTTCTGTTATATATGCCAAGAACCCCACTGTTCCTGAGTTGAGATCCCCCTCTTTACTGGGAACTCCTCGGACCCTTCTCCGGAGACATCTGTTCTTCTGTGACATCGCCACTCTTTTTTTTTTTTTTTTTTTT
>NW_026000005.1:45399821-45442360 GCF_001458135.2 Marmota marmota marmota | reverse complement strand
CCACTAAGCCCCATCCGCAACCCTTTTTATTTTATTATTTTTTTTAAATTTTGAGACAGGGTCTCACTAAGTTTCCCAGGCTGGTCTCAAACTTGCAATCCTCCTGCCTTAACCTTCCAAGTAGCTAGGTATTACATGCTGCACCACGGCTCCAACTCCTGTTTGTTTGCTATATCAGATGTGTTTAGGTAGGCCATTGTATTAGTTGATTATTTATGAACTACTTCTTTGGAAACAACTAAAACTGTATAAAAACATTCATCAAAAGTTATAATAAATTCTATGAAATAGCCAGGCACAGTGGCATATGCCTGTAATCCCAGCTGCTAGGGAGGCTAAGGCAGGAGGATACCAAATTCAAAGCCAGCCTCAGGAATGGCAAGGCGCTAAGCAACCCAGTGAGACCCTGTCTCTGAATAAAATACAAAATAGGGCTGGGGATGTGACTCAGTGGCTGGGTGCCCCTGAGTTCAATCCCTAGTACCAAAAAAAAAAAAAAAAAATCTATAAAATATCCATCTATTTTTCTCTTTGCCTCTTTCAGATGACCCCGATGTGTAAAGCATGACAAAGGTAAAGAGGAAAGGCATTTAAAACAACACATAGGGTCTGAGTGTGGTGGTGTGTGGTGCAGGCCTGTAATCTCAGCTACTTGGGAGGCCAAGACAGGAGGATCAAGATCAAGGGCAGCCTGGGCAACTTTGCAAGACCTTGTCTCAAAATTAAAATAATAATAATAAAAAGGGCTGGGGCAAAAATAAATAAATAAATAAATAACACCACCACAGATGACAGATCCCAGCAGCTGGGGAGGCTGAGGCAGGAGGATCATAAGTTCAAAGCCAGCCTCAGCAACTTTGTGAGGCCCTAAGCAACTCAGAAAGACCCTGTCTCTAAACAAGATATAAAAAGGGGCTAGGGGATGTGGCTCAGTGGTAAAGTGCCCCTGGGTTCAATCCCTGGTATCAAAAAAAAAAGATTTCTTACCCAAGCTCCCTGAATAACTAAAGAAGGGAACATGTTTGGAAGAATAGATGTTCAAATTTGAACAGTGGTTAAATATGGGTGGTGACTCATTTTCTTCCTTTTGCTTATTTGTCTTTTCTGATCCTCCTCCAATAATCCAGGATTACCAATGTACTTTTTCGTTTTTTCTTGTACTGGGGATTGAACCCAGGGACATCTTTACCAGGGCTGCATCCCCAACAGTCCCTCTTCAACCTGGGACGTTCCTCTGGAGTAAGTGGGATGGAGCTGCCAAGAGTCCTGGGCTCCTGGAGGAGAGGCAGAACTCTGGGATCCCAGGGGCTGGGCTCTCTGATTCCAGAACGGCTGGCAGGTGTGGGCTGGCTTCGCATGAAAGCCCTGATTGTGCTGCTTGGAAGACAAGCCATTGGAGTCTCTCTAAAACTGGTTAGTCCAGCTTTCTCAAGGCACTGAGGTTGTTTAAGCTGCTCCTCAATTCCAAGAGCTTCCAATTCAGAGCACTTCTAAAGTGCATTGGCTTTCTTGGGGGGAAAACTAACCTGTCACAATGCAGCCTTAACCGTAGGCATGGTGGAAAATCCCTGGCCACCAGCAGAACAAGAACAAAAAGCAATGATTTTTTTTTTTTTTTTTAATTAGGAAGAAAAAAAGACTATGACATATTGGAGGTATATGTTTTGAACACTTTAAAATGCCAAGGAAACATGCCCAAAGCATGCTCAGAAGTACTTTAGGAAGTCTCTGCCAGTGAAGTATGGTAGTGAAGTGTTACATTTACTCTTATCCCTCCTGAAGTTTAGGTAACTTTAGTGTATGAAACAAACTGAAAATAGACAGATAACAAAAAGAAAGAACATGCAAACTTTTTTACAAGCCTAATAAACACAGGAGTGTAAGATGCTAAGAGGGTCAAGATGGCTGGGCCTGAGGGTATCGCAGTGTTGGAACACCTAGGCGCCCAGACAAAGAAAGAAAGAAGGAAGGAAGGAAGGAAGGAAGGAAGGAAGGAAGGAAAGAAAAGAAAAGAAAAGAAAAGAAAAGAAAAAAAGAAAGAAAGAAAGAAAGAAAGAAAGAAAGAAAGAAAGAAAGAAAGAAAGAAAGAAAGAAAGAAAGAAAGAAAGAAAAGACAATGAGGGTAGGAAATGAATTCATCTGAACGGTAAAACACCTTCCTATGGAGATATGAAGACGATAATTAAAGCAATGGAGAGTTGATGGAAGCCAAATAGAGCAAGGGAGCAAAACCGCCCTGGACAGGACAGGTACACACTGGAACCTGGATTATGAAACAACGGTCTTCCAGAGCAGCGTGGGATGGCTAGACTATCGTTTACGTAAACACCGACGTCCTGCCATCCAACCAATACACTTCTACACACTTGACTTTGAATGAAGTATTTATTGTTGCAAAAGGCAGAAGTCACCTAATTATCCTCAGTGGGGGAAATGGTTGAATAAACTGTGGCTTCTTGTACAATAAATCCTATAATCCAAGCCACTGAAATGAAAGAACCGGGTCTGAGTAGCACAGCAGAAATACAAGAGAGGCAGGAGACAAACAGAAGGTCATGGAGACGGTACCTTTAATCTGAGGCCTTGTGCAAAGCTCCTCAGGCCTTTCTCCCCAAGCCAGTTTTCTCTCCCAGGCCTGCCTCCAAATCTCTGGGAAATCCACAAATCTTCATTCACAATCTTAAAGTTACTGGAAATTCATCTATGAAAATTGCCTTAGCCAGGAGGATTGCAAGTTTGACACCAGCCTGGGCAACGTAGTGAAACCTGGTCTCAAAATTTAAAATATTTTTAAAAAGAGCTGGGGATGTAGCTCACTGGTAAAGTGCCTCCGGGTTTACACCCCAGTATCACACGCACACATACAGAACTGCCCTTTGCACCCTCAATTAGCCATCACTACACATAATTTTAGAAAAGCTTAATCGGAGGCAGATACAAAGTCTATGATCTAGGGTGCTTCCCAATGGTTCTATGGGTCAGATAATGGAGAAGGAAACAATCTAAAGATCCTGAGATTTGACAGACCACCAGAAAGCATGTCGTGATCACCGATGTCATCCCCACATACCTTCCCACCAAATTCCTTTATTTGTTTCTGAAAATTTTATTGGTACATTATGGTCATACATAATAGTGAGATTCCTTATGCCGTGTTCATATAAGCACTTAGCATTATTTGACCAATCTCATACCCCAAATCACTCCTCATATCCTTCCCATCTCTTCCCACCTCTCCCCCACTCCTTTGCCAGTTCTCCTGTGTCCCTTCTAGTATTATTTTTAAATTAGTGCATTTTAATCATTTATGTAAGTGATTCATTATGGTATATTTGTATAAAATATCTTTTAAAAGAAGAGCCTGAGGCCGGGCACGGTGACCTGTTAATCCCAGCAACTTGGAAGGCTGAGGCAGGAGGATCACAAGTTCAAAGCCAGCCTCAGCAACCTAGCGAGACCCTAAGGAACTTAGCAATATCCTGTCTCAAAATAAAAAATAAAAAGGGTTGGGGATGTGGCTTAGTGGCTAAGTGCCCCTGGGTTCAATCCCTGGTGCCAAGAAAGCAATAATAAAAATAAAATAAATAAATAAAAGTGGTCAACAAATATATGAAATATGTTCAACATCCTGGCATTAGGGAAATGCAAATCAAAACTGCACTGAGATTTCTGATTGCTCCTGTCAGAATGGCAGCCATTAAGAATGCAAACAAAACATTGGGTACAATGGCTCACACCTGTAATCCAAGTGACTTGGGAGCTTAAGGCAGAAGGATTGGAAGTTCAAGGCAATGTAATGATGCCCTAAGCAACTTACTGAGACCCTGTTTAAAAATAAAATTTAAAAAAAAAGGGCTGGGGATGTGGCTCTGTGGTAAAATGTACTTGGGTTCAATGTCCAGTACCAAAATAAATAAATAAATAAATAATAATAATAATAATAATAATAATAATAAATGCTGAAGAGGATGTAGAGAAAAAGAATCCGTTTGCACTGTAGATGGAACTGTAAATTAAAAGTATAACCACTATGGAAATCAATATGGCGATTCCTTAAAAGTCTAAGAACGAACCCACCATATGACCCAGCCATACCACTCCTCAGTATTTACTGAAGAATTAAAGTCAGCATACTGTAATGATACATACCTATCTATGCTGAGAGCAGCACAATCCACAATTTCCAAATTATGGAACCAGCCTAAGTGTCCATCAATGGATGAATAAGGAAAATGTGGGATATATATACACAATAGTATTTTATTCAACTAGAAAGAATGATGAAATTGTGTCATTTGCAGAAAAATGAAAGGAACTTGAGAACATTATGTTAAGTGAGATGAGCCAAATTAAAAAAGTCAAGGGTTGTAGTTTTCTCTCATATATAGAAGCTAGAGAGGAAAAAGGAACAGAAAGATGGTGGTAGGGGGATCTCCTGAAAATTGAAGGAGCCGGGGACGGGAGGAGGAAGGCTAAAGGGAAATACTGGGGATTGATACTGGCCAAATCGTTTTTTATGCCAGGTGCATCTACAAATATGGAACAATGGGTCCCCAGCCATTTCCTTGGATCTTTAAAGTTCTCAGGAAAAAAAAAAAAGATTAAAACTTCAGAGACAAATGGACAAAGGATACAAACAGGCAAATTACAGAAGGAATAGAAATGGCAATTGAACATGACAGGATGTTGAGCTTGCTGGTTATCCATAACAATGCTAATTAAACATGATGCTATTTTTACCATCTGATTGGAAAAGATTAAAAAGAATAGCAATACCTAATTAACAATGGCAAAGGTCTAAGAAAACACCTATGTCCTCCTATTGCACAAAATATAATGCATACATATAATGCATACAGCAGACTTCTGGGAGGACAATTGTGAAGATATTAAGTGACTGGCATTATGTAAGTTTTAAATTATTCAAAATTGAAATATTGTGACATCAAAATATTAATGAACCTCATACTTAGGCAGTAATGTTGAAATAATGTAAGTTGCTTAATTTAAAATTCTTTCAAAAATAGCATGAAGCTGGCATAATTATAAAGGTCAAATGCACTGTAGAAGGCAAATGTGCCACATCCCACAGCAGTGCCATGGAGCTGGTTAACAGAAACATCACCCTTCATCAAGTCAGACTTGAATTATGCAAGGTCTTCAGGAGTTCACCCTTAGATAAAATCCACCAAGACATATAATGTATGGAGCTTTGGATTTAACCACTCCACACGTAAGAATCTACGTGATTTAATTAAGTGTGCAGATACACACGGCACAGAGTTCACCTAAAGGCTTCTGTATGGACAGCAAAACTAAAAGACCATCTGAAAATAATTATCAAATGAGGATTGCATATTTGTACAGTAGAATACCATACATTCTTAGAAAAGAATGGGCTACTTGTTCATGTACAATAACAATAAAGTATAAAAACAACTTAATGAAATATAAAATATATTTTTATAAACACATACACACATTCAAACAGAAAGAACTCAAATGCTTATAATGGATCTCTCTAGTGAAAGGATCTGGTAAGGGAGAATCTTCACTTTAAGATTTTTAACAACTGTTATAGCTAGAATTAACTGAGTACTTACTATATTCCAGGCAGATTCTAAGCACTTCATTTAATCCTTATAAATACCCTATAAAGTAGATACTGTCATTATTTTCATTATCAATAGTTGAGAAAACGGAGACTTAAAAAGATTAAATAATTTGCCTATGGTCACATATTTAGTGGGTTTTAATCAAGGTAGTTTATATTAAGCAACATTCTTAATCACCATAACAACAGTTCTATATACTTTGTAGTGTATGAATGACTTTTTTTTTCTTTCAGTACTGGATATTGAACCTAGGGGTGCTCTATCAGTGAGCTATATCCCCAAGCTTTTTAATATTTATTTTGAGACAGAATCTTACGAAGTTGCCAAAGCTAGTCTCAAACTTGTGATCCCCCTGCCTCAGCCTCCAGAGTTGCTGGAATTATAGATGTGTGCCTGCGCACCTGGCTAATATGGGTTACTTTATACCTATCTGTACAGAAACATGTCTATTCCATAATTTAAAGCATGCCTGGCCTGATTTTTATTCAATCAGAAATGGACAGTCTTTCCACAACATGGTTCTTTTGCAGCCAGTGAGTTTTATAAACTCTTGCTATAGGAATTCATGATATTGTACACATAATAATGATATTGGAAGCAATCAATCCAGACCTTTATCTGATAAGTCAGTTTATCATTGCTGTGACAAAATACCTGAGAAAACCTTAAAGGAAAAAATATTTATTTTGCCTCATACTTTCAGAGGTTTCAGTCCATGGTCAGCTGGCTGCATGATTTCTGGGCCTGTGATGTGACAGTACCTTATGGTGAAAGAGCATGTTCATCTTATGGTAGCCAAGAAGCAGAGAGGGAGATAAGGGGGCTAGAGAAAAGATAAAATTCCCCAGGGCACAACCGCAAAGACATACCACCTCCAAGTAGGTCTACTTCCTACATTTTCCATAACCTATCAACAATCCGTTGGCTAGTATTCCATCAGTGGATTAATCCATTGAGGAGGTTGGAGTCCTTATGATCCAATCACTTCCCCAAAAGCCCCACCTCTAAACATCGCTGCATTGGGGACCAAGCTTTCATCACATAAGCCTTTGAGGGACATTACAGATTCAAACTGTAACATGGCCCCTGTTATGGTCTGGAGTTGAAGTGTCCTCCAAAAGCTCATATGTGAGACAATGCAAAAGGTTTAGAGCAAAAATGATTGGGTTATGAGAGTCTTAACCAAATCAGTGAATTAATCCCCTGATGGAATTAACTGAGTGGTAATTACAGGTGGGGAGGGTGCTGCTGGAGAAAGTGGGTCACTGGGGAGGTGCCTTTGGGGTGTATGTTTTGGATCTGGTGAGTAGAGTCTGTCTGCTTCCTGAACATCATGTGTACTGCTTCCTTCTGCCCTACTCTTCCGCTATGATGTTGAGCTTCCCCTAAAGTCCAGAGGAACACAGCCAGCCGCAAATGGACCTCTAAAACTGTCAGCGCGCCAATAAACTTTTCCCCCTCCACAATTGTTCTGGTCAGATATTTTAGTCACACCACTGAAAAAGCTGACTAAAACAGCCCCCAAAGGCTCATACTTATCTCATTATGTAAAACACACTCAGTCAATCTCCCTGAGTCCCAATAATCCTAACATTCCAGCACTGCTCAAAAGTCCAAGTCTAGCCCAGCATGGTGGCACCTGCCTGTAATCCCAGCAGCTCGGGAGGCTGAGGCAGGAGGATAGCGAGTTCAAAGCCAGCCTCAGCAAATTGAGGCACTAAGCACCTCAGTGAGACCCTGTCTCTAAATAAAACGCAAAATAGGGCTGGGGATGTGGCTCAGTGGCCGAGTGCCCCTGATTTCAATCCCCAGTATCCACCTCCCCCCCAAAATAGAAAAGTCCAAGTATAAAGTCTCCTCTGAAACTGGAGGCAATTCTCAGCTGTGAGCCTCTGTAAAACTCACAAGGTGAGTCACCTGTTTCCAGCATACAATGGTGGGATAGGCACAGGGTAAATATTCCACCCTGACACACACTGCAAAAAAATGAGGAATGGGCACAGAAAGGAGAGATGGACCCAAACCAGACCAAACAGTAAATCCTGTAGCTCCAAGCCCAGCTCCAGGGCATATGGTAGGAAGATGTGGGCTCCAAACCACCGAGGCTGCCCTGCCTGTGTGGCCATGCTACCTGCAGGCCACAGACCCCTCTCCGGTCCTGGCTCTGCCTGTTGCCTGTAGCTGTCCTCAGCAGATGTTCCGCATTCCTGGAGGCTCTCACTTTCTGGGTTCACCATGCAGCTGCAGCTTCACTCCCAGAGCTCCACATATTGCCTTCTTAGGGACTGCCTGCGAGGCTCCACCCTGACACACATTGCTCCGCCTCCCAGGTCTTCCTTTGAAATCTCAGTGGAAGGCAAGTGTGGTGGCTCCCAGCACCTCGAGAGGCTGAGGCAGAAGGATCACAAGTTCCAGGACAGTCTCGGCAACTCAGAGAAACCCTTAGTAACTTAGCAAGATACTGACTAAAATTAAAAAAAAAAAAAAGAAAGAAAAAGACTGGGGACGTAGCTCAGCACTGTGGGTTCAGTCTCCAGTACAGAGAAGGAGAGCTGTGCCTCTTCGTGGAAGTCTCCAGGAGCTGCAACTCTTGCATTCTTTGTGCCTGCAAAACCAGTGGATGATGTCAAAGTAGCCTACTTGGGCCATGGCTGCCACGGTGTCTGAGTGCCTGGGCAGCTGAACACAGTGCAGGATCCTGAAGAAATAAACTCATAGGTGGCCTCGGGCGACCCGCTTGCCCTGGAGTTGTGTTTTTGAGACAAAGTCTTTCAAATGAGTTTACATTTTAAATCCTAAAGACTTTGATGAGTCCACTGGTTAGGTACGGTTTTCGTAATCTAATCATTTCACCTCCTGAATTAACATAGGAGCTTTAGGGGACCACCTCATACCCAAAGAATAACTGAGAGTACAGGTGTGTGCCGATGTGCCCAGCCTTGCTTCTTTTTAGTTGCACTAATTTCTTCAGCAACTATTTCTTCCTTAGACTTAACTTTAAACATACTCCTTTTGTGACCAAACTGCAAGTTTTTCAAATCTTTGTTTTTTTTTTTTTTTTCCTGAAACTTTAATCCAGGGGCACTTTAACACTGAGCTAAATCCCCAGAATTTTCTAGTTTTTATTTTGAGACAAGGTTTCACTAAGTTGCTGAGGGTCTTGCTAAATTGCTGAGACTGGCTTTGAACTTGGAAATCTTCTGCCTCAGTCTTCTGAGTTGCTGAGACTGCAGGCATGTGCTGCTGCATCCTGCTAAGTTTTTCAAATATTTCTGATCTGCTGGGGATGTGGCTCAGTGGCCAAGTGCCCCTGATTTTTTTTTTTTCTCTTTGTTCTCACAGTAAACCTGGCTAAAAGCAGCTAGCAATATCCATGTTACTACCTGAATGCTGTGCTTCCTTGAAGTTTCCTCTACCAGATTAGACTGTCACCTTTAAACTTAGCTTTGAACAAAGTCTCAGGAAATGGATAATATGTAGACCAATTCTTTGTCAAAATGTAACATGAATGGTTTCTAGTCTAATTCTCTTTAAAGTCCTAATTTTCATCTGAAGTCTCATGAGCACAGTCTTTACTGTCTGCATTCCTATCAGCATTCTGGTCTTCCGAAATCACTCCAGAATCATCTATTAAGCTCTTCTTACAACATTTTAGGGCTTCTATTACTGCATCTCCAAACCTTTCCAAACTGCCCCCACAAATCAGCTCTGAAGACTTTTACATCACATGGTCAGGCAAAGTCACAACAGCCTTACTTCTTGGTACCAATTTTCTATGTTAGTCAGCTTTACATTTCTGTGAAAAAACACTTGAGAAAATCAACTTCAAGGAGGAAGGATTTGTTTTGGCTCATGGTTTCAAATATTTCAGTCCATGTCAGCTGGCCCCTGTTTCTGGGCCTATGGTGAGCAGTACATCTTGGCAGAAAGGTGTGGCAGGGGAAGGTGTCTCACCTCTTAGCAAATAGAAAACAGAGGAGAGACATAAACCCTTCCAGAGCATGACTCCCAGTGACCTAATTCTTCCAGGTAGACCCCATCCTACATGGTTTACCACCTTCTAATAGTCTATTCCATTATGGTACTGAATTGGTACATGGTGATACACAATCCCAGCAACTCAAGAGGCTGAAGCAGGAGAATCACAAGTTCAAGGCCAGCCTCAGCAATTTAGTGAGATCCTCAGCAACTTAGCAAGACCTTGTCTCAAAATAATAAAAAACCAAGTAAATAAAAAGGATTTGGGAATGTAGTTAAGTGGTAAAGCACCCCTGAGTGCAATCCTCAGTATCAAATTTTTATTTCAAGACACTGTTTCAAAATAAAATTTTAAGCTGAGCATGATGGTACACATCTGTAACCCCAGTGACTCAGGAGGCTGAGGCAGGAAGATTGCAAGTTCAAAGCCAGTCTTAGCAATTTAGTGGGGCCCTAGTCAACTCAGTAAGACCCTGTCTCAAAATTTAAAAAAAATAATAAAATAAAAAGGGTTGGGATGTGACTCAGAGATTAAGTGTTCCTGAGTTCAATCCCCGGTACCAAATTAATTAATTAATTTAAAAATTTTAAAAGGACTGGGGATTTAGTCCAGAGGTAAAGTGCTTGCCTAACATGTGTGAGGTTCTGGGTTCTACTCCTATTACTACCAGTAGATCATCATCATCATCATCATCACCATCACCATTGACTACTATACTTGACTTTTTGACTTTCCATGCTTAATCTTGGTGACGTCAATATTTCCCTATAAGACCTTGAAAAGTCACATCTGTTCTAAATCTCATTATCTCATTATCTTACAGAGATATTATAACAATAAAATGAGAACATTCAAACAAAGTACTTGATATTCATACCATTGCTAACTATGACTAATAAGAATTTCTAGAGTGACTTCTAGTTTTAGAATTTTAGTATTAAGGAAAAATTATTAGAGTTTAGTTGAAAAGAGTTCCTTTAGAGATACATAATGAGCCAAGCACAGTGGCACATGCCTGTAATCCCAGTAACTCAAGGTTGAAGCAGGAGTATCCTAAGTTTACAGCCAGCTTTAGCAATTTAATAAGACTGTCAGCAACTTAGCGAGATCCTGTCTCAAACTTTAAAAACATAATCAGAGGCCTGGGGATGTAGCTCAGTGGTAAAGTGCCCCCGGGTTTGATCCCTAGCACAATAGATAGATAAGTAGATAGATAGATATAAATAGATAAAAATAGAAACATATACTGAAGCAGCTTAAGAGGAAATGATGTAACAACTGGGATTTGCTTCAAAATAACCCAGGGCTCATTCATAGCTTATTTGGTCACATGTTGTGCATTGTTTAGACTGGGTTACAGGTACTTGAAAGCCATGAAAGAAAAAACTCTGCCTTCTTTTTATGTTTGAAACTTTCAAATTGACGGAGGTTAAAATAACTGGGAGGCCATTAGGCTAAGATAGCTCCAGTGCCTGGAATTCATACCTAAGCAAACTGAAACCCAACTGGGAATGAAGGGTCACAGCCCAGGAAAACAAAATGTGAGGTCAACCAATCAGAAACTGCCAGCTAATGTCTAACTGGAGAATTTACAAATCAGAAACCACCAACTAACCTCTAACTGGGACTTTCCACTTAAACTAGTAAAATATTTTCCATATTTTACCTCTATGAACACCTTATAAAAGTTTTCCCTTTCTGCCCTCTTGGTTAGAGCCAAACTGCTTGTGGTTTGGCACCACCCAATTCGTGAATTTCTGTCTACTCAAATAAACTTGATAAAATTTTAACATGTGCCTACGTTTATCTTTTAATAGGAAGAAAAAAAGGAAAAGGGAAATTGGAAAGAAATTTCTATTACTTACTCTAATGTTCTACTTAATTAGAACTACTCCTCCAGAAAATCTTTATTTTTGTTGTTGTTTTTTTTTTTTAAAGAGAGAGAATTTTAATATTTATTTTTTAGTTTTCGGAGGACACAACGTCTTTGTTTGTATGTGGTGCTGAGGATCGAACCCTGGCCGCACGCATGCCAGATGGGCGCGCTACCGCTTGAGCCACATCCCCGGCCCCAGAAAAATCTTGATATTAAAAGAAACAGAGGGCTGGGGTGGAGCTCAGTGGTACAGCACTTACCCAGCATGCTTGAGGTCAGAAAGGAAAAAAATAAATAAATAAATGGGAATTTCATTTTATTCATTTTTTAAAATCTCTACTTTCTTAGAAACAGATTTTAAATGACCAGCAAGATACAGAAGAGTTCAAGAATTTGATAATTTCATTAAGTTTTCAAATAACCTTTTAATATATTTTTAACTAAAGGACCATTCTACATTATATTTAATTAATTAATTTTATTTTATTTTAATTTATTTTTCTGATATGTGAAATTGAACCCAGGGGTGCTTTACCACTACACTACATCCCCAGTACTTTTTTTTTTATTTTGAGAGAGGGTCTTGCTAAATTGCTCAGGCTAGCCTAAAACTTACAATCCTCCTGCCTCAGCCTCCTGAATCACTGGCATTACAAGCATGTACTGTTATATTGTCATACATGTATGTGTTATGGTTTGGATGTGAGGTGTGCCCCAAAAGCTCTCATGTGAGACAATGCAAGAAGGTTCAGAAGAAAACTGATTGGGTTGTGAGAATCTTGACACAATCAGTGAATTAATCCCCAGATAGGGATTAAACGGTAATTGAAATGTTAGGGCATAGCTGGAGGGAATGGTTAATTGGGGGTGTGGCTATGGGGTATATATTTTGTATCTGGAGAGTGGCGTCTCTCTCTGCTTTCTGATCATCTTGTGAGCTGGTTCCCTCTGCCACACACTTCCTCCATGATGTTCGCCTCATCTTGATCCTGGAGGAATGGGGCTGGCCTTCTATGGACTGAGAGGCTCACCTCTGAAACTGTGAGCCTTTAAATAAACTCTTCCTGCTCTGCGGTTGTGCTGGTCGGGTCATTTAGTCACAGCAACGAGAAAATTAGCTAAAACCCCAGGCTAGGAAACCCATTTTAAAAAACTATAGCAAAAAAAAAAAAAAAAAATTGACTTCCTTAATGGAATCCATGTTAATATGGAATCTTAAAAACTTTAAGATTTTTCCCCAAAGAAATTTCAGGATATTTTAACAATTTTCTGCTTTTTAAGAATACAATATTCTATATTAATTGTATATCAGTATTTCAAAAGATGATTTATTTGATATTTCTCTGACAAAAATCGATCACTGGACTGGGGATGTAGCTCAGAGGTAAAGCTATCGTATCACATGAATGAAGCCCTGGGTTCCAACTCCAGTATTTCAAAAACAAAAACAAACAAAAAAACTATCACTGGGGTTTGGCATAGAGCAGTAGAGCACTTGCCCACCATGTGCAAGGTCTTGGTTTCAATTCCCAGTGCCATAAATATATAAAAATCTATCACTAACCATAGAGAACTTAACAGCAATAAGTACATAATATGTCCCTTCCTTACTTTGAAGGTGTGAATTCTCTAGGAAGTCTTCATGAGTTTCTTTTGTTTCTCCAGGTTTTGATGATCGATACTCACTTCTCAGAGATATCTTCCACCATCTAAAAATTATCTGCAATTGAAGAGAAAGTGACAGGTTAAAACTGATTCCAGGGTTGAGGTTGTGGCTCCAAGGTAGAGCATTCGCCTAGCACATGTGAGGCACTGGGTTTATCCTCAGGAGCACATAAAAATTAAATAAATAAAGGCATTGTGTCTATATACAACCAAAGGTGGGAGGGGGACTGATTCCAATCCTAGCAGCTATGCTATGTTTGGGGTTTTGAAAGATCACTGTGGAGCTGGGTGCAGTGGTGCAGGCCTGTCATCCCGTGGCTCCAGTAGGTTGAGGTAGGAGGATAGTGAGTTCAAAGCCAGCCTCAGCAAAAGCAAGGTGCTAAGCAACTCAGTGAGACTCTGTCTCTAAATAAAATACAAAATAGGGCTGGGGATGTGGCTCAGTGGTCAAGTGCCCCTGAGTTCAATCCCCAGTACCAAAAACAAAAAACAATGGAATCAGGGCATTATGGGTCGTGGCTATAATCCCAGCTATTTAGGAGGCTGAGGCTGGAGGATCACAAGTTCAAGGCCAGCCTCGGAAGCTTACTGAAATCCTGCTTCAAAATAAAAAATAGAAAGGGCTGGGGGTGTACCTCAGTGTTAGAGTATCTCTGGCTTCAATACATAGTGCTGAAAAACAAAATCTATCAGGTCAATTGATGAAATCACCCAGTGCCAAATTGTTGTGTTCTTGAGAACAGAGATTCTTTAACTTGAGGAACCAGTTCCAAAGTAATTGCTTGGCTCTCCTATTTCCTTCCCAGGCAACAGGGCAGACAAGATGATGGATAAATCCCTCAGAGAGCATGACAGTTACATGAATAGGGGCAGAAAAAACACCGTTGTGCTTTGTGTGATGCATGAAAATGTGTCACACACGAACACTTCTTAGTAACAGATCTGGGAATAGTGTGTTTGACTCCTCTGAGAATTTTGTTCATCTGAAGCAAACCTCATTCCCATGGCATGGGCTGCACTCTGTTCTTTATTGATTTCATGGTGGTGTCAACTCCTGGGCCTGGTGAAAGCCCCTTGGAACAGACTCAGCTTTGGTCATGTTTTTAAACCAAGAGTGGAGCAGGGTAGTGAAGTGAGGTGACAGAACTTCCACCAATTTCAGAAACAGCCGTTTTCTGCACTTTGATGATGACATAAGAGGAAAGGTGGGATGTACCGTCACATTGGGGGTCAGGGCATCGCGTAAGGACTTGGAGGTGGGGAGCCTGCCCTGTGTGCAGGTCTGTAATCACAGCGACAGAGGAGGAGGCAGGAAGACTGCATGTCCCAAGCCAGCCTGGGCAGCTGAGTGAGACCCTGCCTCAGAATAAAACTGAATGGGCTGGGGGTGTAGCCAAGTGGTAAAGTGCTTGCCTAGCCCAGAGTTCAACGCCCAGTACTCCAAGCAAACAAACAAAAAATGAGTGTGGAGGGCAGACAGTTCAGTCTATAATGAGGGCGATTCCAGTAGAAACTGCATGCATTGTGGAGCAACGTAGTCCTGGACGATTCATTTCATCTCCCTGCAGTATAACTTTCTTTCTCTTAAATATTAATATTAAATTTTATAAAGATATTTCCTTTCTATTGAATGAAGACACCAGGCAGTCTGGAGCTAAAGCCCATGGGGTTTTCATGTTGTTTGGGGGTTTTGTTTCTTTCATTACTGGGGGTTGAACCCAGGGTTGCTCTACCACTGAGCTACATCTCCAGCCCTTTTTATTGTTTTATTTTGAGACAGGGTCTCACTCAGTTATTAAGGTTGGCCTGGAACTTGCCATCTTCCTGCCTCAATCTTCCAAGTCTGTGGAATCATAGGCGTTCACCACTGCACCTGGCAATCTAGAATTTTGGGGGGGACTGGGAAGTAAAAATAATGTAGTCCAGCCAGGCACACCCCTATAATCCTAGCAACTCAAAGACTGAAGTAAGATGGCCAGTTTGAGGCCAGTCTTGGCAATTTAGTGAGACCCTGCCTCAAAACATAAAATAAAAAGATCTGGGGACATAGCTCAGTGGTACAGCACCCCTGGCTTCAATCCCAATTATCACTAAATCTCTCTCTTATATTAATAACAATTATGATAATTTAGTCCATTTCTTACAACCATCCTGCAAATGAGCAAAGTTTCAGAGAGGTTAGAACGAACCTGTCTCCCTCCCCCGCACCTTACTGCTAGGTGTCTTATGACAGTGAGCACAAGTCTCAGACTGAATTCCACCTCAAGAACGACAGTGCCACGGAGGTATCACAAGAGCCCAAAATCATTTCTGAAAGTTCAGCAGAGACCCCCCTTTCACCATTCCCCCAGGTGCTGTCCAGCAACCTTTGCAGAAGTTTCTCCCTGAGGCAGGTGTCCCCATGTTATAATTAAAGGATCAGCTAAACCTGCTGATCCAGAGCAAGCAGCAAAATACTTGGTTGGGGGCGGGGGTTCTGGAAAAAAAAAAAAAGAGTTCTAGAGCCAAACGTGATTCTCCAGAGAGGTGTTGCAGACTCACCTCTCGAGATATTCAATGGCGGGCAGAGAGGGTTGTGCACATCCTATTGACTTCACCCCACATTCCTTATGTAATTAACCAGCCTCTGAGCCTGACTCAGGAGACAGTTATTTACAGTGCTTGTCATAATGCTCTCTGGAGGGAAGACCTCTGGGGCTTGGGTTCAGGTTAAGCACACACAAGCTTCCCACAGGCTCCCCTGGGGTGTTTAAAGCAAATTATCAGGAATACATCACCTGCCTAAGGAAGCTGGCTGGCTAGAACCAGAATCCTCCTTGCTCTGCAATGAAGATTCAGACTCACAATTCAGCCTTGTCAAGACTTGGGTATGTCCTGTATAATGCACTTATCAAAAGAGGAAAATGGATATCTTGAGCCATTTACTTTCTCTTAGCTTGGTAACAAATTTTTTTTTTTTTTTTGGTAAGTGATAAAACACTATTTTGGTGAGGACAAGGGAAACTGAGAGCCCCTAAAAATCACTGAGAGGAGCTGGGTGTGTTGGCATACACCTGTAATCCCAGAGACTAGGGAAGCTGAGGCAGGAGGGGTGCAAGTTTGAGGCCAGGCTGGACAACTTGGTGAGATCCTAGAAAGAAGGAAGGAAGGAAGGAAGGAAGGAAGGAAGGAAGGAAGGGAAAAAAAATTTCTCAGTGTGCCTAGCATGAGTAAGGTCCTGGGTAAGATCCTCAGTATGATGAAGGGCGTGGATTTCCTTACAGTTTTGGACATATTACCCAACCTTTATACTCCTTCAGTGTTTTTTGTTTTTCAGTGCTGGGGCCAAACCCAGGGCCTCTGCATGATAGGCAGGCACTCTACCACTGAACTACCTCCCCAGCCCTTTATTTTTATTTTTGAGACAGGGTCTTGCTAAATTGCCCAGGCTAGCCTCAAAGTTGTGATCATCCTGCTTTGCCACCTGTCTTTGAGGTCACAGGTAAGAGCTACAGTGCCCAACTAATATTAATTCCCCTGGATGTAGCAATTCTATTTTAAGAATTTATCCTATGGAATTTTATCAGAAAACAACCAACATTTTATAAAAGATTTATCAGAGATGTGTACAACATTTTTAAAAGGATGGTTATTGGGGCTGGGGTAGTGGCTCAGTGGTAGAGTGCTCACCTGATATGCATGAGACACTGGGTTCGATCCTCAGCACCACATAAATATGAAATAAAGATATTGTGTCAACCTAAAACTAAAAAATAAATACTTTCAAAAAATAAATAAAAGGCTGGGGATGTGGCTCAAGCGGTAGCACGCTCGCCTGGCATGCGTGCGGCCCGGGTTTGATCCTCAGGACCACATACAAACAAGGAAGTTGTGTCCGCCGAAAACTAAAAAATAAATATTAAAAAATTCTCTCTCTCTCTCTCTCTTAAAAAAAATTTTTAAAAATATTTTAAAAATAAATAAATAAATAAATGGATGGTTATCATAGCTGGATTATGATAATGAGTAATAAGAATCTACCCAAGGCTCAATAGGTGGGACTAGTTAAGTAACTATCTCACATTAGATGATGCAGAGAACACTCTGCAAACAACAAAATAACTTGTAGAAAAATAGCACTGTAATCCCAGTGACTTGGGAGGCTGAGACAGAAGGATTGCAAGTTCAAGGCCAGCCTCAGGAATTTAGTGAGATGCTGTCTCAAAATAAAAGAATAAAGAAAGAAAAGAAAAAAGAGAGGGCTCCCATGTAGCTCGGTGCTAGAGTACTGAGTCCAATCCCCGGCACCACAAAAAAAGAAACAAAAGAAAAAGAATAACACAGAACGATGTTAATGATCATTTGGTAAAGGGCTCAAAAGTATATGCATGACTGATCCAAATAGTGAAAAGAAAATATTTATTATGCAGGAGGAAGGAACATTAGTTGTGGCAGTAAGTGAACTGTGTCACACAACAGATGACAGATGCAGCTTGAAGTGAGCTCAACTCTAAGAATTACCCCCCAGTACTCGTAAAAAGGTAGCATCGATTATGGTATTAGCATATTTTAAGTTATATACACATGCAAAGTTGTATTCGTATATTTCATCTCTATTTTGAAAACTTGTCAGTACTGCTTTACACATTTTGGATCTTATTGACTGCAACTGTTCTGTTAATGTCTTGTTAGCACGCCTGCAAGAAAAGCCACAGAGGAGCTCCCTGCCAGGTCTGCAAGACTGTTTACCTCTGGATGGAACACAGAGTTCACTGTACTCGCCCCGGGGTTTCATGAATTCTCCCAACCTCCTGTGAGCCATGCAAGATTGTCCTTTCATGGGTAAAGAAACCAATGGTGGTGGGATCAGACAACCTGCAAGAGCTCCTCTCTCCCAGCAGTGGTTGACCTTGAGTCTGTGCCTCACACTCCCCAGGAGGGCCAGCCACCGGTCTCATGATAGGACACTTGCCTTACTATAGGTGACATAGATGACTCTCCAATATTTGGTACCCTAATAGAAATCATGTGGCCAGGGGTAGAATTCTTTAAAAAGTATATACTTAGCATACTTTTAGACTTAAATATTTCCAGTAAAACTTTTTAATAATCTTGCTAATTGAGCTTACTTTTAAGAGGGGTCTTAGACTCCTCATGAATCTCCGTGTACCTCCTCTGCCCAAATGACATTTCAGCAGGATGAGGAGGCAGGGCTGTTAACTCAGTGAAGGCCCCTGACATTCCCCACCATGTTGAGAGCCACAATTTAGTCGGAATGACACCTGGCATTTTGCTGGAGGGAATGGTTGAAAGGTGACCCTGCTCCGGGATTAGGGCGGCTCTGGGATTAGGGCGGATCCTGCTGCCTTGCCAACTACTTTGGAGTTCCCATTGAGTTCTCGCAGGGTTCCTGGAGAATTGGCGGCAGAGCCTGGTGGAGGGAGTATGTTCCCGGGAAGTGTGTGTAGAGGTCGATGAGAGTTCGGGAATAAAGAGTTGCTGTTTGAACCTACAAGGCTTTTTGGCGGCTCAGTTATTTGTGCCCAGACAGACTGCGGCACCACCAGAGAGCAGCTCACAAGGAGGCAATAGGAAAACATGGGGCCAGCTGAGCGTGTTGGGAAATGCACACCTCCTTCCTCCACACCCAGGCTTAAGACTGTGACACTCCCATTACTATCTCTCCATTGGAAATCCTGTTACTGGGGCAAAGTGTAGCCTCTAGGGGTTAGATGAGTCTGGGTTTAGACCCTGGAGTCTTTCACTTCCCTTGGGCAAACTGCTTCATCTCTTCTGGCCTCAGTTTCCTCATCTCCATAATGGAAATGATGGTGGTGCCCAGCTCACTGGATTTGGAGGGATGACAGATGACATATCCAGTGTCTTGCACAATGCCAGGCACAGAGAGGGTGCTCCACATATGTCCTCCTTCCTTCCTTCTGTTCACTCATGTACCAGTGCTTCATATTTATACCAACAAATTCAGCTGCAAATGCTGAGATAAGAACCCTCCATTCTGGCATGGTGGTGCATGACCATGATCCCAGCTACTCAGGAGGATAAGGTAGGAGGATCACAAGTTTAAGGCCAGGCCTGGGCAATTTAACAAGACCTGGTCCTAAAATTTAAAAAATGGCTATAGCTCAGTGGTAGATTGCTTCCCTAGCATGTGTGAGGCCCTGGGTTCAATCCTCATGTCTCTCTCTCTAGCTGCCCCCCCACCAATCTTCTTTTTTATTCACTAACAATATTCAACCATAATTATACTTTGCAGGCATAGTGGTATACACATGTAATCCCAGTGACTTGGGAGGTTGAGGTAGGAAGAATGCAAGTTCTAGGACAGCCTTGGCAACTTAGCAAGAGCCTATATCAAAACAAAAAATAAAGCCGGCACGGTGGCGCATGCCTGTAATCCCAGCAGCTCCGGAGGCTGAGTCAGGAGGATCTCGAGTTCAAAGCCAGCCTCAGCAACTTAACAAGGCCCTAAGCAACTCAGTAAGACCCTGTCTCTAAGTAAAATGTTTAAAAAGGGAGGGGCATATGGCTCTGTGGATAAGTGCCCCTGGGTCCAATCTCCAGTAATAAATAAATAAATAAATAAATAAGGACCTGAGAAGTAGCTCAATGATAAAATGTACCTGGGTCTGATTCCCCAGTACCCCTCCCCACCACACACACATTTCACTAAAGTTTACTTTCCTAGTCATATTCTCTGAAAATATTTATTTCAGCTTTGCACTCAGATCTGTTATTTATTTTTAAAATCATCTTTATAAATATTTTTCTAACTACATAATTGAAAAGAATCATCTATACATCCAATTAATAATTTGCTCATAAAACATTAGAGTGACTTGTCAGGTACCACATACTAAGTGGGGTATTCTGCATCTTTCCAAGTCTAGAAAACATATTTGTAATTTAGTATGCAAACTGCTTGTCCCAGCTCTTCTTTCCCTTGCCAAACTACTGTTATGCTACAAGGTCAAATTTTTCTGGGTTTGTTTGTTTGTTTGTTGTTTGGTACCTGGGATTGTACCCAGAGGGCACTTAACCACTGAGGCACAACCCAGCCTTTTTTTTTTTTTCTTTAGAGACAGGGTCTCACTGGATTGTTTAGGGCCTCCCTGAATTGCTGAGGCTGGTTTTGAACTCACAGTCCTCCTGCCTCACCCTCCCAAGCCTCTGACATTACATTATAACTGTGCGCCACCACACCCAGCTTTTCCCCTGTTTTGAAGGTCCTGTATAATTAGGGGATTACATGTAATGGGATTGAGATACTATGACCTGGAGAATTTATGAAATTAGAACTTTTATTAGGTGAAGAAAGATCTTCTTATCTGAACAATTTACTGAGAAGTGGAGAAACAAGCTCACACAGTACTGGCATTCCAAGAGGTGAAAAGGGTATTATTTTCCTAAAATGAATTATGAACATTAATTAATTAATTAATTTTGGCAGTACTGGGACTGAGGCTGAAATGAGAATGAAATAAACTGAATTTCTTCTGTGGTTTACTTCCTTGTTCAGAAGGAGCAGGTCCTTATTTTTGGTTTGGTTTTGTTTGGTACTGGGGCTTGAATCCAGAGGTGCTTTACCACTGAGCTACATCCCCAGCCCTTTTCATTTTTTATTTTGAGATAGGGCCTCGCTAAATTGTCCAGGCTGGCCTCCAACTTTCAAATCCCCAAACTCAGCCTCCCAGGTCACTGGGATTATAGGCTTGTACCACTGCACCCAGCTTAGCAGGTAAATTCTGATCTGAACATGTCTGTATTCCCTCTGGGGTTCTAGTTCTTCATTACTGTTACTTAGGATGGAGCTCCGTGGCCAGCGCACACAAGTTCCAGCTGAGTCCTCGGGGCAGGGTCTCCTCACGGGCTGTTATTTCCATAGCTCAGCTCTGACTCTCATCTGAGTCTAAGTTTCTTGCCTTCATCATGCGACAGACACACTGCTGTTCCTGTGGTAGCTATGCCTTCTCCAAAGAAGGCTGAACTTCAGTGTAGGAGGGAGGGGAAGCGGCTTTCCTAGTTCTTATGTTCTTTATGGTCTATTCTCCTCCAGCTTACAGGTAATAATTTTTTTTTTTTTGCAGCTGCTACTTCTGGTCTCTCTTTTTTAAAAAATGTATATATTTTAACTGTAGTTGGACAGAATGCCTTTATTTTATTTATGTATGTTTATGTAGTACTGACAATCGAACCCAGTGCCTCGCATGTGCTAGGCGAGTGCTCTACCACTGAGCCACAACCGCAGCCCCTACTTCTGGACTCTTACCTCTTTACTTCTTTTAAGTTCTTAATCATCTTCTGTCAGTTAACAGTGGTTTTGTAATAAATTTTCCCCAGAAAATAACCTATAAAGTGTCTATATTCTGAATATACCTACTTTGATATATTGGTATCATCATTATACAGGACATTTAGTGTGATAAAAATTCTTGGTTGTCCTACATTTAGTTAAAGGCCAGAGGATGAAGGCAAGGAAGAGATAAGAGGAGTTCATTTTAAACTGAGAGCATGTAGGTTGAACAGGTCACCCATCAAGGTGACATCTTGCTTCTACTGTAGAACCAACACCCAGAAGCATCAAGCTCTTTTCTGTATGGACCCCTCCTGTCCCAGACACTGTGTGCTTCCTGGTGTCCTACCCCTCTGATCTATAGCCAATGTAGGTTCAATGAAGATGATTTATGCTTTCTTCTTTCCAAATTTTTATGTTAAAATATTCCAGCTTCCCGGATCTGGTAGACATTTTCCATCTGCTCCTGGCTATGCAGCTGCTGGCTTGGGAATCCATTCTCAGGACTAGCATCTCTAACAGCTCAAAAAACCCTTGTTCCAGAGATCTCTCTCTGGGTCACTTTAGTTTTTGATTTAACAGATGTTAGTCAGTTTTTCTTCACTGTGACTAAAATACTAGATAAGATTAACTTTTAAAAGATAAAATGTTTGTTTTGGCTCATAGTCTCAGAGTTTCCATTCATGGTGGGCCTACTCCATTGCTCTGGGAAGAACACTCTGGTGGAAGGGTGTGTGGAGGAACACTGCTCTCCTCCTGGGAGACAGGAAGTAGAGAAGGGGAGGGAAGGAAGGGGCCACAGGGAAGATGAACCCTTCCAGGGCACATCCCCAGTGACCCACCTCCTCCAGCCACTCCCCACCCAGTTACCACCCAGTCAGTTCATTCAAACTAGGATGGACACATGAGGTTACAGCTCTCACAATCCAATCATCTCAGCATTCCTAGATTAACACAGAAGCTTTGGGGGGATACTTCATATCCAAACCATAACAACATGTGAGAGCTTTTATTCCAGGATATATACTTTATGCCTAGGCTTTTTTTTTTTTTTTTGGAGGGGGTGTAACTGTTTTCTAGAACTGCTCCCCTCCCCTGGCCACTCTCTCTACAAATAATGGATCTCTTGGTCTAATTCTCTAATTTTCTCTTCTTTTCCCCATATTGTACCTACCTATCTCTCTCTCTCTCTCTCAGGAGATTTTTCTCAATTCTGTTTTCCAACCCTTCTATTGAAAAAAATTTCATTTTTTTCTATCATATTCTTATTTTCTAAGAGCTCTTTTTAATTTTCAGTGTTACTTTTTTATTATGTGCTATTCTTGTTTCGTGAATGCAATATCTCTTCTAATCCCTTTGAGAATATTACTAGTATTTTACATTGCTTGTATACATAATCTTTGTTTTCTCCAAGATTTCACTTAATGTATTTGTTGTTGATTTGTTTTGACTTTCCTCTAAAACCTGCTGATTCTTAGCTGTTCACTTGTACTTAGGATTGGGGAACTATGAAACTAATGGGCAATGGGCATCTAAGCAGGACTTGTCAGAGGAAGTGAAGCCAGAATTAGACAGGCAGTCAGTATAGATAGGTAAATCAAGTCGGGTCTGAAAGAGGAGGCCAATTTTGAGTGAGTCTCCGAACTTGGAGACTGTCCCCTAAGAGATTAAAATGTTAATTCCTTCAGAGCCCTTCCTCCACCCTTATCTAGAACCTGCCCCTGCTCTAACCTGTTGCCAAGGTAACCTGTCCCAGGAACTGCCCCTCTCTACAGGGAGCTATAAGGTTGTTGATGTGTCCTTGGCTGCTCCTTCCTGCCCTTCCCCCTTCAGCCCACCTGTTTCCACCTTTGAGCCCTCTCATGGAGCATTCCTGGGCCTAGCCATACCTGCAGGAAGGAGAAAGATAAGGGGGAAAAGGCAGGAGAACAAAGGAAGCCTAGGACATATAAAAAGGGCAGAACACCTCGCTTCTTGGGATACCAGGATACCAGCTATGGCCCCCTCCTCCTCCTGGGAGAAGTCTATGTTGCCCCTTTTTATATAAACCCTGCTTTATATGCTTGCATCGGCGTGCTTCTCTCTTGTTCAAACTTCAACATACGGGGAAGCAGGACTTGTCACGGATTACCAGCAGTATCAGAAGGACTCAGTACAGGGAGATCTACTGGGGTTCTGGCCTTGAGGATCCCATTAATATCTTTCAAAATATCACTTTTATTTGCATTTATTTTACGTTGAATTTATTCCTGTGCCATAAGTTTTTGATTCTTTATTTTCTTGGGGGATATCTTTTTCTTTTGTGGAACTTCCTCTTCTGGTGGTTCCTTTTCATTGGGGATCGCCCCAGAGTGATCTAACCATGAGCTCTGTAAGTACAGTGGTACATCCTGGGTGCCTTGTTCACCTGGATATGCTCAGGAGCCAGAGAATCTACATTTAAACTCTTAAGTTCAGCATTACTTTTGGTATTTTTAAGCAAGTGCAGCAAAAATTCAGCACTCTTTGGGCTACACTACAGACTGTGTCCAGCTCCATTGTTTGGCCTGGACACACCAAACAACTCCACCACTGTAATGCCAGATGGCACTGGCTGCTTCTTTAAAGTGATCTCTTTCAGCTACTTGGTGGCCTTTGGGATATGCATACTCTTGTTGGCCCAGGCAGTTTCATGGATGTTCCTAAAGTGAAGATGAAGATTTGAACCTCTTCATTTGCATGATTTTGTGGGGTTTTGTGAGTCAAGAGAGTAGCAAACCATTTTCAAAGATCACTAAGGCCATTTTTATAGGTTGAGGTTATACCTTGAAATCTCTTGCGCTGGTCTGACTTCCCAGAGTAGAATCTTCCAGTTTAATGCCTGGAAGTCTAGTGGCCTAGAGCTTCCTGGGATCCAATGGGAAGTCAAAATGAGTCTCCTAGTACAGTATACAGAATTTAATTTAATCCCTTGTGTAGGAACGGCAGAAAAGCTCCGTAAACTCAACAAGCTGAAACAACCATTTACCTGTCTGAGATTTTATTAGCGGGACTGTGGCAGCCAGCGGCAGAAGAGAAGGGGAGAAGAGAGAGAGAGCGAGCGCGAACAGGGTGTTGAAATTTATGGGCTCAAAAAAAAAAAAAGAAAGAAATTTATGGGCTCAACGCAGGAAGAGGAGGAGCAGGGCGAGTGGGCTGTTACTTCTTCGTTGGCCGAGAGTTCGGGCCACTTCAGGGATTGGAGGTGCGCCATTCAAAGTTCGCGCCATACTTTTTTTTTTTTTTAAAGAAAGAGTGAGGGAGAGGGAGAGAGAGAGAATTTTAATATTTATTTTTTAGTATTTGGCGGACACAACATCTTTGTTTGTATGTGGTGCTGAGGATCGAACCGGGGCCGCACGTATGCCAGGCGAGCGCGCTACCGCTTGAGCCACATCCCCAGCCCCAAGTTCGCGCCATTCACAGGGATTGGAGGTGACGGTTGGCGCGCCATTCAGTGCATCATGGACCTGCGCTCCCGGAAGAGAAGCACTCCGGGCGCCATCTTTACCAACACTTTGTCATTAAAATTGTTTTTTGGTATGGGGATTGAACCCAGGGGTGCTTAACCTCTGAGCAGCATCCCCAGACTTTTTAATATTTTATTTAGAGACAGGATCTCACAGAGGTGCTTAGGGCCTAAGTTGCTGAGGCTGGATTTGAATTTGCAGTCCTCCTGTCTCAGTCTCCCAAGCCACTGGGATTTCAGACATGCTCCACTGCACTGGGCTCCTCTACCATTTTTTTTTAATCGTTGAGTCTGTGTCCTTAGCTGCCCAGGGTCCTAACAGTTTCTCTAGCAGATTCTTCCAGAGACCAAACTTCCAGTTCTCTGTAGGTGGACAGCAACTGTTCCTTGTACCTGGGAGGGAAGGAATAAAGCAGATGGTGGTTCTAACAAATGTGTGTGCTTTTCAGATGTCCAGATGTTGCTACAGTTTCAGCCTCTTCTTTATTGTTTTTTTTTTTGTTGTTGTTTTTGTTTTTTTTTTTGCGGGGGGCCGGGGGATTGAACCCAAGGGGACTCTATCACTGAGCAACATCCTCAGCTCTATTGATTGATTGATTGATTGATTGAGACAGGACAGAAACTTGCTAAATTGTTGAGGCTGGCCTAGAACTTGTGATCCCCCTGCCTTAGCCTCCCAAGCCACTGGAATTACAGATGTGCATTACTGTGCCCAGCTCTTCACTCTCACTTTCAAAGAAACCTATTTCCACTCCTTTCTAAGGCAAACAAGTTCTGGAATAAAAACCTTATCACTTTTTAGCTTCCTAACCCCTAGGATGAATTTTAGCTTTTTCAAAGCTGCTCAAAGAGCTACCATTAAGTGATCTATCTATATTCTGACTTGCAAATGTGTGTGTGTGTGTGTGTGTGTGTGTGTGTTACTAGGGATTGAATTCAGAGGCACTTCACTGTTGAACTAAATTCCTGACTCTTAAAATTTTATTTGAGGGAGGATCTAAATTGCTGAAGCTGACTTTGACCTTGTGAAGCCGACTTTGACCTTGTTATCCTCCTACCTTGGCCTCCTGAGTTGCTAGGAGTACACTGTGTGTGCCACACAGTTGACTGGCTTGGAATTTTACTGCCTTTTTACTTCCTCAATTTTCTTTGTCTTTATAGGTTTGTTTTAGAAAAACCCTGTAATTGTCATTTATGGTGGTATTAGAGGGAAAGTAAATAACAGTTCTTTTATAGATTGATTGATTGCAGAAATGGGGATGGGAATCAGAGCCTCAAGCATGCTAGGCAAGTGCTCCACCACTGAGCTATGCCCCCACCCCTTTTAAAATTTTACTTTGATACAGCATCTCACTGTATCAGCATCTCACTAAATTGCCAAGGTTGGCCTAAACCTGGGATTCTCCTGCCTCAGCCTCCCAAGTAGCTAGAATTATAGGTGCACACCACCATGCCTATATATATATAGTCTTAAGATGTTTAAAATGCCATACGAGTCCAATAACAAGGACTTAGACTTTTCACTCTTTCCTGCAAATATCTGATGGGTGGCTTAAAGTAGGATTAAAGACCTGGCATCTCTGCCTCCATTTTACGTCTGTCTCCTTTGCTCTGAGTCTGAGTCACCCTGGATTCCAGGAAAAACAGATCTGCTAGATAAACATCTTAGGATGAGCTTCAGCTAACCCTCAGGCACCAGCAACTTTCTTATCCATACCAGACCTTGCCTGAACAGACCCGAGATAACTACAGCAAGACCACACCTGATCAAGGTCACCGCTTAGAGAGCTGCACTAAACCTCAGCCAGGAAAACCCCCAATGCTTGCCCTCCTTCCCCTGTATATGCAACCTCACAGTCATTGGCAGCCCATGGAGGACAGGACGAGTCCCACTCTTTTCTCAGGGTAGCTTCCCTGGTTGAAGTTCCTTTCATGCGTGTGGGGGCAGGGTAATAAAGTATTTCCTTTCATGCTTTTTCAGCATTACCTTTTCTGCTTGGTTCTTGGGCTTGTAGCCAGACCTGATACGTTGGATTCCCAGAGTCAGGCCTCTGGCGCAGTAATAATACTATAGCTGTCATTTTATTTTTTTGAACTTTATTTATGTGAGCCAGGTGTACTAGCACATGCCTATAATCCCAGCGACTCTGGAGGTTGAGGCAGGAGGATTGAAAATTCAAGTCAGCCTCAGCAATTTTGCAAGGCCCTAACAACCAACTGAGACCCTGTCTCAAAATAAAAAACAAAAGGGTTAGTGATGTGATTCAATCCTCAATACAAAAAATAATTAATTAATTAAAGATGTGCTGAGCGCAGTGGCGCATGCCTGTAATCCCAGTGGCTTGGGAGGCTGAGACAGGAGAATCGTGGATTCAAAGCTAACCTTAGCAACAGTGAGGCGCTAAGCAACTCGGTGAGACCCTGTCTCTAACTAAAATACAAAATAGGGTTGGGGATGTGGCTCAGTGTCCCGGAATTCATCCCCAGTACCTTCCCTCAAAAAAACAGAGGGCTAAGGATATAACTCTGTGCTTGACTACCATGTACAAGGCCCTGGGTTTAAAAAAAAAAAAATACACACACACACACACATATACAAACACACACACACATATATATACACACAGATATGTATATATAAATAAATGAATATATACATATATAATTTTTAAGTATAAAAGAGGGCTACAGATGTACAGATGTAGTGTTGTGGAGGAGTGTTTGCCTAGTATGTGTGAGGCCCTAAGTTCAATCCCCAGCAACACACACACACACACACACACACACACTCATACTTAAAAAAAAAAAAAGTGTAAAAAAGCTGGGTACTATGGTGCATGCCTGTCATCCTAGCAACTCAGGACTCAGAACTGAGGCAGGAGGATCCCAAGTTGGAGGCCAGCATTAATAACTTGGTGAGATGCTCAGCCACTTACCAAGAACCTGTCTCAAAATTATTATCATCATCATTATCATTATCATCATCATCATCATTATCTCTATTATTTTGGCACTAGGGATTGAACCCAAGTGCTTAACTACTTAGCCACATCCCAGGCCCTCTTTATTTTTTATTTTGAGACAGGGTCTCACTAGGTTGCTTATAGCCTTGCTAAGTTGCTGAGGTTGGCTTTGAACCTGGGATCCTCCTGCCTCAGTCTCCTGAGTTACTGGATGCATCACCACACCCTGCCTCAAAATTAAAAATAATTTTAAAAAAGTACTGGGAGGGCTGGGTTGTAGCTCAGTGGTAGAGTTTGCCTAGCATGTGTGAGGTACTGGGTTCAATTCTGAGCACCACCTATAAATAAATAAACACAATAAAGATCCATCAACAACTAAAAACACATATAAAAATAATTTTTAAAAAAGTACTGGGAATGTAGCTCAGTGCTAAATAGCCCTGAGTTAAATCCCCAGTACAAATAAAAATTTAAAAGAGTTTGATCTACATTTTTCAGTTTACTTTATTTCAGCTTTAAAAATACTTGATTTTGTTAGATTTGCAATTATGCCTCATTTGATTTTGGAAGCACTTGAGAAAATCAACTATGTTACACTTTTGTGAATATAGATTGAAACGAGGGAGAATGTCTCCAGGGCCTAACTGGGTATCGAACTCGGGGCCTTCAGCATGCCAAACACATGCTCTAGTACCGAGTTACACACTCAGCCCTCACGTGAGATTAAGAATATCCATTTAGCTATAAAGGATTTGGGAATCAGTATATGGCCTTTAGAAAAACTAAAATTGATTCATGACTCATGCCTAATAGAACAAAGATCTGCATGTGAAGAAATGAGACCATACAAGTACTAGAAGGAAAAACAGTAAATTCCTTTATTACCTTTCTGTGTATCAAAATCTAAAAACCATAAGAGATTGATAAATTTGTCTGCATAAGTATACAAAAACTTTGCACAGCCAAATCTCCAGAAGCCTATAGAGAAATGTTTAAAGCAGCTCTGTTCATAACAGCACCAAATTTGAAACACCCAAAATATCCATCAATTATTAAATGGATATAGGACAGTCATATAATGAATTATTCAACAATGAAAAGAAATACTAGCAGGGCATGGTAGTGGACTCCTTTAAATTCCCCTGGGGAGGCTAAGGCAGGAGGATCTACGTTCAAAACCAGCCTGGGCAACTTAGGGAGATCCTGTCTCAAAATATAAAACAAGGTCAAGGTGTGCAACTTAGTGGTAGAGAGTCCCTGGGTTCAATACCAGTACTGCAAAAAAAGAAAGAAAGAGACACTGATGCATGTAATAACATGGTTAAACCTCAAAAGCTTTTCCACTGCTGGGACTAAAGGATCCATCCAGAACAACTGTAACCGAAGAAGGATTTATTTAAGGGCTCATGGTTTCAGAGATTTTAATCCATAGACAGCAGTCTCCATTCCTTGGGGTTCAAGGTAAGGCTGAACATCATGGTGGAAGAGTGTGGTGGAGGGAAGCAGCTCACATCATGATCAGTAAGCAGAGAGAGACTCTACTGGCCAGATACAAATATATACCCAAAGCCCAGGCCCCTAAGGAACCACTTCCTCCAGCTATACCCTCCACTTCAGCTACCACTCAGTTAATGCCTATCAGGGGATTAAGTCACTGATTGTGTTAGGACTCTTATAACCTGATCATTTATCCTCTGAACCTTCTTGCATTGTCTCACATGTGAGGTTTGGGGGGACATCTCATATCTAATCCATAACAAGCATTATGTTAAGTAAAAGGAAAGTTCTGGGGGCTGGGTGTATGGCTCAGTAATAGAGTGCTTGTCTAATATATTAGAGGTCCCGAGTTCAATTCCTAACACTAAAGAAAAAAACAGAACAAAACAAAACAAAAAAGTGGCTGTTTTCCATATGATTCCATTTGGGTATACTGAAAAAAAGATAAAACAGAAATCAGGTCAGGGATACCAAGACAGATAGGAGGGAAGACTGACCACAAAGGGACGTGAGGGCACTTTCAGATTAATGGAAATATTATATTATCTTGATTATAATGATGGGATACGTTTGTCAAATTCATGGGCTCTGAAAAGGGTAATTTTTCCTGTAGCAAAAGTGTAGCTCAATAAATTTTTCAGGGTCTTGAACATGTGGGGCAAGCACTCTACCTAGGAGTAACATCCCCCACCTGATCACAAGTTAGAAGCCAGCCTGGGCAACTTGGCACGAACCTGTCTCAAAATAAAATAAAAGGGGCTAGGTATGTAGCTCAGTGGTAAAGTCCTTTCCTAACACATGCAAGGCCCTGAGTTAAACCACACACACACACAAAAAAAGTAACATACATAGTCTTTATTCCTAATATACTAATTCATATTATATTGATAATATCAGTAAGTTAGAAATGGATATGGGAAAAATACACCCCATTACTATAGTTCAAAACCACAAAATACCAAAAATAATGTGAGGGTTATAAAACCCAACAAAACCAGCACGATGGCACACACCTGCATTCCCAGCTACTCAGGAGGCTGAGACAGGAGGATCACAGATTTGAGGCCAGGCTAGGCAACTTAATAAGACTATGTCTCAAATTAAAAACGAGAAAGGATGGAGGGCGGTGGGGGAGCTGCGGTTGTAGTGCCATGGTTGAGTGCTTGCCTAGCATGGTGAGGCACTGGGTTCAGTTCTCAGCACTGCATATAAATAAATAAAATAAAGGTCCATTAATAACTAAAAAATATTTATTTATTTATTTATTTATTTAAATAATCATTCTTTTTTTTTTTTTTAAAGAGAGAGAGTGAGAATTTTTTAATATTTATTTTTTAGTTTTCGGCGGACACAACATCTTTGTTTGTATGTGGTGCTGAGGATCGAACCCGGGCCACACGCATGCCAGGCGAGCGCGCTACTGCTTGAGCCACATCCCCAGCCCTCTAAAAAATATTAAAAAAAAAAGTTTTGGGGGATTGGGGTTGTGGCTAGTGGTAGAGCTCTTGTCTCACATGTGGGGGGATCTGGGTTTGATCTTCAGCACCACATAAATAAATAAAATAAAGGCATTGTTCCCATCTGCAAAAAAAAAAAAAGACTGCTCAGTGGCGAAATGTTCAAGCCCTGGCACTGGGAAAACAACAACAGTAAATAAATGAACAGTGGTGACAAGATAAGCCATACATCACAACAAATAATTTGAACCCCTACCATTCACAACATGTAAGAGTAAATTCTAAGTCAGGTGTGGTAGTGCATGCCTGTAATCTCAGTGACTTGGGAGGCTGAGGCAGGAGGATCTCAAGTTCCAGGCCAGCCTCAGCAACTTAGTGAGACCTGTCTCAAAAAATAAAAGGACTGGGGACGTAGCTCAGTGGTGGACGTAGCTCAGGACAAAAAAAAAAAAAAAAAAAAAAAAAAGAAGAAGGAAAAGAGAGAAAAAAAAATCGTGTTCCTTTCTATTTAGGCTCAGTTGGAATTAAGCAAAATCATGTGTAAGCATTCAACAAAGTCATGGTCACGCGATCCACACGTTACTGACATCGCCACACCTCCACCTATCCCTCACTGCAGGTTCAGCCCTTGTTTCTGTCCCTGGACTGCAATTTTAATGTTAGCTCCCTCAGGTGGCTCTTGGTGGCTCCCGGTGGTACTGAAGCAACAAGCCCAGTTTTATTTCTCCTGAGGCAAATTGGTGTAAAACTGCCTCCAGTTGGCTGCTGTCCAGCGTCTCCTGTTCTTCAGAGACCAGTTTTTCAAAGTGTGGTCTGTGAAAAGCATTTTCCCAAATCCCTCGCCCAGTCCCTCTGCAGCTCGCTGGGCCCGGCTCCACCCTGCTTCACCGACCCCACTATGCCTTAGTCAGCAAGAGCCCTTCAGTGGTTTAACAGGAAACAGTCATTCATTCAACCAGTACTTACTGAGTGTCCACCAAGGCCACATAGTGCTTTAGGTGCCAGGGAGACAGCAGTGCAGAAAATAAAAACGCACAGTCCCAGGGGAGCTCCCGGTCCAGTAGCAGAGACCATGTAGGTTTGGTTGATTGGCTGGTTGGCTGGTGCCGGGGATTGGATGCAGAGGTGCTCCATCACCAAGCTACACTCCAGCCCTTTTTATTTTTTATTATGATGCCGGGTCTCACTAAGTTGGGCCGGCTGGCCTTGAACTTGCTATCCTCTTGGCTCAGTTTCTGGAGTCACTGGGGTTACAGGCAAACACCAATGTGCCCCACTATTTTTTTGTTGTTGTTGGTGTTGGGGTCCCAGAGCCTGGTGCATGCCAAGAACTCACTTTATCACCCAAGCCCTGCCTGATTCTCTTCCTTATCATCCTTATCTCAGTGTTATTCAATCACCCAATCACCCAAGACAGAAACCTTCAGTCACCAATGAGTTCAACTCCTAAGTCCCCTTTGAATCCACCCCTTCTCTCTCTCTCTCTCTCTCTCTCTTCAGTACTGTGGTACTGGGGATCAAACTCAGTCACTCTACCACTGAGCTACATCCTAAGTCCTTTTTATTTTTGATTTTGAGACAGGGTCTCATTAAATTGTCAGCTGGCTTGAAACTTGAGATCCTCCTGCTTCAGCCTCCCTGAGTTTCTGGGATTATAGGCATGTACCACTGGTGCCCAGCTCTGATTAAGGACCTTAAATCTCTTCCCCTTGGACAGCTACAAAGGTTTTCTGTTCTCTCCACCCATTGATTCAACCTCCTGGAAGTTGTCCTTCATATAGCTGCTGCCAAAGTCCTTGTAAAACACCAACATGTGAGCCCTGGGTTCCACCCCCCAGAACCACAAAAATAAATAAATAAATAAATAATTGAAGAAAACATCAACGTATTTATAATCACCATCTGGGGAGGCTGAGGCAGGAGGATGTCCAGTTCAAGTCCAGCCTGCACAATTTAGTGAGACCCTGTCTCTAAACAAAAAATAGGGGTGGGGTGGGAAAATGGCTCTGTGGTAACATCATAGAGACTCTGAGTTCAAATTCCCGCATCAACAAAAATAAATAAACAGGGATCAGGATAGAGCTCAGTGCCTTTATAACTGAGTTCAATACCCAGTACTGGGGAGAAGAAAAATACAAAAGCACTCCTGGAGAGGGCAACTGTCTTATTTATCTCTGCATGTCCCAACATCTGCCATAAAAGCCAATTATATGAATGAATGTAAACCTCATTCATATATTAGTGACTCATAGTTCAGGAAAGTGAGGTTCAGAGGGTGAGTTTCACTGAACAAGGTCACACAGCTAACGAGATTCTAATTTAGATCTAACACCAAAACTCAAGCTACTCCACTTATACTGAGGCAGAACAGAAGAAATGAAAATAAGTAGAAAGGAGACATAAAGGAAGGACAAGGAAATAAAATTGTAATTCAGAATTTCCACATCCTTTTCTAGGCCTGTAAGTCTCTAAGTCAGTCTCTCTCTCAGCCCTGTCACTTCCAAAGTTTCTGGGAAATCTGTAAATTATGCACTGATAATTAACCCCACCCTACAAACAGACTAAGTAAAGAGAGACACAATATTTTGAGAAACCCCCATAATCTCAGGGACTTCCCAGTGTTATCTATGGTTCAGATAATGAAGACCTGTAGCCTAAGGATCCTGAGAATAACCACCTTGAACAGTCCTGAGACCACCTGATATCAACCCTGCATACCCTCCCACGCCTGCCCTTCACTAAGTTTCCTTAAAAGAAGAGCTGGGGGGGCTGGGGATATGGCTTAAGTGGTAGTGAGCTAGCCTGGCATGTGTGTGGCCCGGGTTCGATCCTCAGCACCACATACAAAACAAAGATGTTGTGTCCGCCAATAGTCGGACATAAGTGACTATCTCCCAGATTAACAAGTGAATTACACGTCCAACAGAGAACATGTGGAATGTAGCCTTTGAATCACCTGTTTAAAAGCCTTCTGTTCCTGCTGATGGGCAGAATCACAGCCTTTGGGACAGGAGTCCCCTGTGTTTCTCCTCTGCTAGCAAAACAATAAACCTCCTTTTTCCCTTTTCTCAAAACTGTGTCCTTGTTATTGGATTGGCATTGGGGACAAGGACAAAGCTTTCGGTAACACTTCTCCCATTTTGTCTTCTTCAGTTCATTGGCTCTTCCCCTTGGTCTTAAACACACTCAGACTTCTCTGATTC
This sequence comes from Marmota marmota marmota, assembly GCF_001458135.2. NCBI lineage: Eukaryota > Metazoa > Chordata > Mammalia > Rodentia > Sciuridae > Marmota > Marmota marmota. The sequence goes on along the minus strand of NW_026000005.1, from coordinate 45,408,328 downwards.
CTCCCAGCTTTATGGTCACACCCATCTCTCTCTCTCTTTTTTTTTTTGGTATGGGAGATTGTATGTGGAGCGCTTAACCACTGAACCACATCCCCAACCCCCACCCCTGCCCTTTTAACAAAATCTTTTGTTTAGAGTTAGGGTCTCACTGAGTTGCTTAGGGCCTTGCTAAATTGCTGAGGCTGGCTTTAAACTTGCTATACACCTGCCTCAGCCTCAGAGCCACTGGGATTACATGTGTGGGCCACCAGCTCATACTCATCTTTATTTTACTTCTCTGCAGCATTATTTTTTATTTCAATTTTTTGCATGGTGCTGGGGATTGAACCCTGGGCCTTGCACGTGCTAGGCAAGAGCTCTATAGCTGAGCCACATCCGCAGTCCTTCTCGACATTTGACACTTTCATTTTCTGGGTTCTTTTGGGATCTATTCCCAGGTTTTCTTTTTTTTTTGTATTGGGAATTGAACTCAAGGGCACTTAACCACTGAGCCACATCCCCAGCCCACTTTATTTTTTGTTTTGAGACAGAGTTTCCTTAAGTGGAAGACCTCCCTAACTTACTGAGACTTGACTGTATTCCTTGTGGCTTTGAAACTTACATGTTCCTTTTTCCCAAGCTTCTTCTCCCTGATCTTCTTTTCCTTGATGTCCTTCCTGATCTCTCCTCCCTAATCTCGTTTTCTCTGAATCACCTCATTAGAAGACCCCTGTTCCTGCTGATAGGCAGAATCACAGCCTCTGTGACAGGAGTCCTCTGTGTTTTTCCTTTGCTAGCAAAGCAATAAAACATTTTCCTTTTTCTCAAGACCTTGTCTTCATTATTGGATTGGCAATGAGGATCGAGCTTTTGGTTACAAGGCTGGCCTTGAATTTGCAAACCTCCTGCCTCAGGCTCCCGAAGTCCTGGGATTACAGGTGTGAGTCACCATGCCTGGCAGGTTCCCAGTTTTTCAAGGTCCTGCTCTCTAAGGATTCCTGGCCAACAGTGCAGTGGTTCACTCTGGGACTGAGGCATGAAGATCATAAACTCAAGGCCAGGCTGGTAAACTCAGCAAGACCCTGTCTGAAAATAAAAAATAAAAAGGGCTGGGGCTGGGACTCATTGGTGGGGAACCTGAGGGTTCAATCCCCAGTAGGTATGGGAAAGGCTTAGAATCCCTTTTTTACATCCAGTAGGGACTTCAATATCTCACACTCCACCTAAGCTCATTGGTATGTACGAAGAGCTTTACCCAGTGGGCATGGAGCCCCCCAAATCAAAACTATTTGCTTAACTTTCTGTCATCAGAAAGCCTCCAAAGCCATTTTTCTTAGTGTTTCATTTTTATCTTTGCAGTACTGAGGATCAAATCCAGGGGTGCTTTACCACTGAGTTACAACCCTAGACCTTTTTACTTTGAGACACAACCTGGCTACAATGCCCAGGCCAGCCTGGAACTTGAGATCCTCCTGCCTCAGCCTCTGGCCTGCCAGCTTCCTCCAGGGTTCTCACTCTGAGCTCGCTCAATCTGGTGTGGTCTGATCTGGAAAAACAGCCTCCACCAGTATGACCTGTGGGTCTGTGGTCCAGCCAGTATGAGGATATAGGCTTCCTTAAGTTGGAATAAGTAATTTCCTTGAATGGAGTGGCCAAGACTGCCTCTCAATGAAAGAGACCATGCTAGTTCTTTGTACATAAAATTATAAAATCCTTTTAAAAATAGTCATAATCATGCATTTATGTATACATTTACCCTAAAATTCCAAAAGAAAAAAAAATTGGAATGACTGAGAAATTTTTGTTATAAAGTTACCATAGAAGTGTTTTTTTCTGGGCTGGGGATGTGGCTCAAGTGGTAGTGCGCTCGCCTGGCATGCGTGCGGCCCGGGTTCAATCCTCAGCACCACATACAAAACAAAGATGTTGTGTCCGCCAAAAACTAAAAAATTAATATAAAATTCTCTCTCTCTTTAAAAAAAAAATTTAAAGAACTGTTTTTTTTTCTGAGAATGAGTAAAGATTATTTTCTAAGTGAAATTTAGTTTTTTAATCATTTTTAATTGTATTAATTACATTTAAAAAAATGAAGACTAATTCAGTCACATCTGTTTTCCAAGCAGACAAGGAGCTACACTAATGGGCCAAATAACCCTTGCCCATTGCTTTTCTCCTTTCCTGAAATGCTAAGTGAGGACAGGTGCTGAGAAAACCAGTGTGATAAAAGTGAAGAAATTATCATGCAGAGCTGCTTAAATAGCCATAAAAGAGGAAGATTAAGTTCCACAAAAGGGCTAAAAATGTTGCAGGTTGGGCTTCAGATTTCTAACCAACTAGCAGGCAATCCCTCATGTAACACAGGGGGATGACATACTATTATAGAATTTTAAAACCTGGAAGTACTGGGGTAAACAGATCTCTAAGTAAACAGACTTGAGTAAGTAGCCTTATCTCTGTGTCCTACAACTAGATTTCCATTGAATTACTATGAATTGTGTAAATGCAGCTTATCTCTTTTTATTTCTTTTCTTTTCTTTTTTCTTTTTTTTTTGGTGTTCCTGGGGATTGAACCCTGAACCTCATAAATACAAGACAAGCTCTGAGCTACGTGACCAGCCTATTGAGACAGGGTCTTACAAAGTTGCCCGTGCTGGCCTTGAAGTTGTGGTCCTTCTGCCTCCACCTCCTGAGCAGGGATTACAGATGTAAGCCACAGTGCCCAGTCCATCTCATTTCTTCATGAAGATTTTTGTAATAAAAAATAGGTCAAACCTTAAAAATACCTACATATACATGAAAAACAATAAATGACCATAAGTAGGGGTAGGGGGAAAAACTGCCTAGAGTTACTTTGTGGTCAAGGCCTGTGATATTATGATAATATTCTTAGGTTGTCGTCTGTGATTCCTGGGGCTCATAATTGCTTCTCCAAGGCTGGCCATGGAAAATCGACTTCCTCTTCCCTACATAGAAATGGTAAGTAGTCCCCAGCTTTCTGTCTTGCAGCTGGCAGTAAAGAATTCTCTGATCTTGGGACTGGGGAAGGAGTTCAGTGGAGCACCTGGTTGGTATGCAGGAGGCCCAGGGTCTGATCCTCAGCTCCAAAGTAATAAGAATTTTAAAATTATCTGATTTACCTTGTCTGACAGTTGTTCCAAAGACTCTCATGTTGCAAGGAGTCCTGTCTCCTATCCAGGAAGAAGGAAGAGTGGCCAAGAAGAATCTGCCCTGGCCCCTCTAGGTTAGATTACACCCTTGGTGTCCATCACATTTCTACACAGTTGTCCATCTTCAGTCATGCTAAGGTAATGGAATTTTCTTAACACTCAAAAGCACAGCAGGCAGAGCACTACTGAATGGCTGAACACTTGGAGCTTCTTGGCAGGTCGTAGGTCCAGGATAGGGAAGCCCCACACCGCTCCCCGGTACCTTGCCTTAGGCATCTCTTCATCCCTATACTTTATTTACTTTAGTACTGAGGATTGAACCCAGGCCTGCTTTACCACTGAGCTGCATCTTCATTCTTCTAATTTTAAATATTGAGACATGGACTAGCTAAATTGCTGAGGGTCACACTAAATTACTAAGGCTGGCCTCAGACTTGAGATCCTTCTACCTCAGCCTCCTTTGTCTCTGAGATCACAGGCTTGTGCCACTGTGCCTGGCTCATCTGTATCTTTTCAAAGGTAACAACTCAGGAGGCTGAGACAGGAGGATCTCAAGTAAAAGGCCAGCCTCAGCAACTTAGGCTTTCAACAACTTAGTGAGACTCTGTCTCAAAATAAAAAATTAAAAGGGCTAGGGATGTAGCTCAGTGGTAAATTGCTCCTGAGTTCAATCCCTAGTAGCCACCCCTCCACACACAAAATAAATAAATAAATAAATAAATAAAAAGTTTAAAAAGATAAAAAAAATAAATAAATAAACTGGTATTCCAAGACTCAAGAGGTGGAGGCAGGAGGATTGCAAGTTCAAATCCAGCCTCAGCAAATTAGTGAAGCCCTAGCAACTTAGTGAGACCCTGTCTCAAAATTAAAACAAAATTTAAAAGGGCTGGGGATGTGACTCAATGGTAAAGCCCCTGGGTTCAATCCCCAGGACCAAAGCATAAAATAAACTGGCAAATGTATTACCCTGAGTCCCCTATAGCAAATTAACAGAACTCAAGGAGTTGGCTGGTCAGAGGCCCAGGTAAGACAACCTGGGGCTTGTAACAGGCATCTAAAGTGCAGGAGGCAGGCGGTCATGGGAATTGAGCCCTCAACTGGTGGGATCTGAGCCATCTGTGGGGGAAAAACCCCACATAACTGTTTCAGATCACTGAAGTGACCTGTGTTGTCAAAGTATGGTTGGTGAAAATGAGTCTGAGTTGGTTCTTCCTTTCACATCTTCAGAGCCCATCTTTTTTTTTTTTTTTTTTTGCTTATTTTTGTTGTGCTGGGGATCAAACCCAGAGCCTAGCACATTCTAGGAAAGCACTCTACCACTGAGCTATACCTGCAGCCCCCAAAACACTTTTATTCTATAGTTTATTTAGAAGTCCATTGCTTAATTTCAACCTGTGATTTTTTAATGTATCTTTTTGTTACAGATTTCTAGTTTAATTTCATTGTGATTAGTAACTGTATTCTGTATGATTTTAAACTTTAGAAATGTTTCAAGTTTTGCTTAATGGCCCATTATATGGCTCTTTTCTAAATGTTGAATGTGCTCCTGAATATGTATCTTGCAATTATTAGTTACAGTGTTTTTCTGTGTGCATCAACTAGGTCAATTTTGTTAATTTCATTTTCAGATGGTCTTTCTTATTGATGTTTTTTTAGCTTGTTCTATCAAATACTAAGAGGTATGTTAAAACCACCAAAATGTGATCATGAATTTGTTAATTCTTTTAATTCTGTGAAATTTTTCTCTATGTATTTTGAAGTTATATTATTAAGTAAATGTTTTGTGTTTTCTTGATGGATTGATCCCTTTCATTATTATTAAATGCTTTCTCTTATTGCTTACTGGTTCTCCTTGCCTTTTTAAGACAGCAGCAACCACAGTGCTTTGTTGGGTAGAGTTTGCATTTCTAACTTGCTCTGTCCTTCAATTTCTTTTTCCTGACATTTGTAGTGTATCTGTGGTAAACATTGATATTTNCATTTTTTTTTTTTTTTTTTTTTTTTTCAATTTTATTTAAATATTTATTTTTTAGTTATAGGTGGGCACAATATTTTATTATTTTATTTTTATGTGGTGCTGAGGATCGAACCCAGTGCCTCATGCCTGCTACAAGAAAGCTCTACTACTGAGCCCCAGCCCCAGCCCAGCCATTTTATTTTTATTTTGAGAAAGAGTCTTGCTAAATTGCAGAGGCTGGCCTTAAACTTGCAATCCTCCTGCCTCAGCCTCCCCAGTCACTGGATTATAGCAGTACTTAACCATGCCTGGCTTTGGGCTTCCTCTTTATGGTGTGATGGATACCCAAGTCCTAGTCATTGCGTTTGCATTCCAGACAGCAAGGAGAAAGGTACAAATAAGGATCCAACTTTCAAAAATGCCTTTGGGAGGTCACACTCACCACCTCCACTGACACCCTATTGACTGGAATTTAGTCATGTGACTAAATGAAGCTTCAATGGAGGCTGAAAAAGCAGTTGCTTTGTTTGTATACTCTGAATTCCATGTGTTCAGCCAAAAGTTGGGTGATCTTTCAAGTATAGAAAAGGAAAATTAGATAGTGGGGGCTACTAATGGTTTCTGCCACAGAAGGCAGTACCAATTAACACCCCTGTGGCCACCTTACAGGAGAAAATCCTCTCCCATGAATTTACAACACTTTTATCCGCAGGCAAACACCCCATATTATTTTAAATGCATTTCATCACTTACAAGGAAAAATATTTAGCCTATCCTCAAATAATTTGCGTATCTTATGATACCAGTATTGATGTATAGTTCCTCCCCAAAAGAAAAAAAGAACGTGCACATGTCATCACAAAATGTGAATCACAACCAATTTCTACTAATTTCACTTTCTTTACATCACTTGACATTCTTTTCATCTCCATGGTTCTCCAGAGGATTGTGGCAAAATCTTTTTAAGAAGACTGTCTTCAAACTTGAACCAGCTGGCCTAGCCTCACACAGCAGCTAAGACCTCTTGCTAAGCTGCTGATGTGGGCGTCATCTTTCTGTATTCTCCATGGCCGAAATCCTGGGGTGGTGTGCAAGGCCCCGTGTGACCCCAGCCACCTCTTCAGCATATCTCACACTAGCACCGGACTGTGCCCCACATTTCAGCACGTTGCCTACTTCCATCACCACAGAATTCAGTGATGGCTTAAAGGACTTCTGCTTAGAATTGATCCTTCTATACCCTCCTTTCCTTGGAAAACATCTATTCCATTTTTTAAAGACTCAGATCCTGTAGTCACATCCCACATATGATCTTTCCTGACCCACTTCCTTGCTTTTGACATTTCTTTCAAAATATTCCAACAAACAGGACCAATATTTACCAATTCAGCATCCACTTACTGACTCACACTGTGCTCAGCACTGTGCTAACAGCTGGACTCATGACGGGTGTGAGCTGAACAGAGGCTGTAGCTCTTGAGCCTTCAGTCCTCACACTTTCCATTAATCAAAGCTAACTTCCATTCATCATGTCTGTTTGCTAGAAAAGAAATCCTCGCTCCCCTATCAGTCTCTTCTTAGCATCTCTTAGCCTGTTCCAGATCGTGTCAAGAGACATCCAAACATTCATTTATTCTTACTTTTATGACTCCATGTTTTATAATCAAGTCACTGGATTTTAAGAAGAATTGGGCATAACTTTTATTTGTCCTGTTATTTCCTACATTTTCTCCTCAAACTCATCCCTGAAAAAGGCCATGCTAAGCGGCTTCCTGGCAATGAAAAAGGCAAATCAGGATAGCCAAGCAAAGATCAGGGAAAGGATGAGCCTAGTGGAGAGTGGCAGAAGTAAAGGATGAATGAAGGACAGAGATGACACTGGGTGACATTCTTATGGGGAAAAGCTACACCCCCAGCCTTTTTTTTTAAAGTTTTTTGGTACCGGGGGATTGAACTTAGGGCACTTAACCACTGAGCCACATCCCCAGCCCAATTTTGCATTTTATTTAGAGACAGGGTCTCACTGAGTTGCTTAGTGCCTCGCTGTTACAGAGGCTGGCCTTGAACTCTTGATTCTCCTATCTCAGCCTCTTGAGCCGCTAGGATTACAGGTGCACACCACCATACCCAGCAGCCCCAGCATTTTTATTTTTTATTTTGAGGCAAGCTCTCACTAAATTGCAGCTACTATCCTTGAATTTATGATCCTCCTGCCTTAGCCTCCTGATTTGCAGGGATTACAGACATATGTCAGTGCACCCAGCAAGAACCTTATTTCTGTGGGGTTCCACTGCAAGATTTCTAATTGTGTTTTACTTTTCATCTTCCCATTTCCAGTTTCTTTTATTGTTTATCCCAAATAAGAATGATCCTGACTAAAAAGTATTCAGGATGGAGATGGGCATGGTGGTACACACCTGTAATCCCTGTTTTAGTGAGCTATGTCACTGCTATGACTAAAAGACCTGACAAGAATAATTTTAAGAAGGAAAAGTTTATCTGGGGGCTCACGGTTTCAGAGGTCTCAGTCCATTTTCAGCTGGCTCCATCCTCGGGGCTCAAGGTGAGGCAGAATATCCTGGCGAGAGAGTGTGGTGAAGGGAAGTGGCTCAGGACACCACACCAGGGAGCAGAGAAAGTCTAAGCTCAATTTACCAAATAGTACCCCAGAGGCTTGCCCCAGTGGTCTCCTCTCTCCACACCCTACCTGCCTGCAGTTAGCACTCAGTTAATCCCTGGCAGGGGTTATTTTACTGACTGGGTGACGCCTCTTATAACTCAATCATTTCATCTCTAAACCTTCTTGCTTTGTCTCACACATGGCTTTTGGGGGACACCTCATATTGAAACCAGAACCCTCAGGGACTTGGGAGGCTGTGACAGAAGGATGGCAAATTCAAGGTCAGCCTTGTGTTTTAGTCAGCTTTTAGTCACCGCTGTGACCAAAAGACCTGACAAGAACAATTAGAAAAGTAAAAGTTTATTTTGGGGCTCCCAGTTTCAGAGATCTAAGTCCATAAAAGGCCAGCTCCATTCTTTGGGGCTCCAGAGGAGGCAGAACATCATGATGGAAGAGTGTGGCAGAGAAGAGACATTGGGAACAGGGCACCAGGAAGCACAGAGAGCTCTGCTCAGTAAGGACAAAATATAAACCCCAAAGGCATGCCTCCAGGGGCCGCCTCCTCCAGCCACACCCCACCTGCCTACAGCCAGTATTTAGTTACTCCCTATTTCAGCATGAATTTACTGATTAGGTTAAGACTCTCAGAACCTAATTGCTTCACCTCTAAACTTTCTTGTATTGTCTCATACATGAGCTTTTGGGGGACACCTAATATTGAAACCATAAGACCTGGGCAACTTAGGAACACCATGTCCAAAAAAAAAAAAAAAATAAAGAAGAA
>NW_026000005.1:45387091-45399796 GCF_001458135.2 Marmota marmota marmota | reverse complement strand
AAAAAAAAAAAAAAAAAAAAAAAAGAAGAAGAAAAGAAAAATGACTGCGGAAGTAGCTCAGTGGCAGAGTGTCCCTGGGTTCAGGGCCTGGTACAAACAAACAACTTCTTAAGGACAGATGACATAGAGAAGGAACTTCAAGTACACTAAATTTTGCACAAAATAGGGAGAAACTTAAAATTTAGAGTGAATTCTTGATAGATCAAAAAGGTTTGGGCATACTAACTCAGGACTGCTGGCCTCAAGAAACAAAATTCACCAGGGCATGGTGGTGCTCACCATAATTCCAACTACTCCAGAGGCTGAGGCAGCAGGATAGCAAGTTGGAGACCAGCCAAGGCAATTCAGCAAGACCCTGCCTGAAAATCAAAATTTTGGAAAGGCCTGGGGGTGTAGGCCAGTAATAGAGCACTTGCAATTTTGGAGTCCCAAGTTCAATACCCAGTCCTGCAAAACAAAACAAAAACAACAAAAAAGAGAGACAGAAATTCAATTTCACATAATTAAGAAAGAAGGCAACTGTGTTGGGTTCTATAACTTGGGAAATAGTGACGTGGCTGGCCTGGGGCACAACAGGATCCAGGGGTGCCACAGGATAGTGTTAGATTATCAACCCATTCTCTTTCCTTCTGTTAACCCTCCCCTCTGTTGTTGGCTTTCTTATTGCCAAAGGCAGAAGTGTGCTTTTCATGAGTGGGGGGACCTGACAAGAGACAAGCCTTGAGAATCCCCAGAGAAAATCCAACAGAAGTTGAGAAATCCCAAGAATGATCACATTGGTTCAGGATGGCCTAGTGCCCAGTCTTCTTGGAAGAAGGGGTATTTAATGATTGGTCAGCCCTGGATCCCTGAAAGGAGTGGACAAAAAGGTGTAAACAGTGGGGTGGGACAGTGACAGAAATGAATTGGGGTCAGGGCAAAAATAGTTAATTTGATTAGAGCAGAAACTTTGTAGCAGGGTATGAGGACACCAGTTTAGGGTGAGAAGGGTCCAGATTATACACATCCAATCTTCCATATGTACAATGGAGCACCAGCCATCCTGAAAAGCCCGCAGAGGTATACAGCTGATTCTCATTAGTCGTGGTCATTACGCTCTATGAAGTCACTGCAAACACCGAATTAGATTGTGAACCACTGTCTTGGGAGAAATGTAGGGTTAGAGTCCCGTGAACCTCTGGTCACATCTTATTAGTACATGACTTTGATTTATGTGTGTTTCTGTTTAAGTACCTTATTGGCTGTATCTTCTTGATTCATTGACATTAAGCTCCCAGGCAGCAGCACTGCCATTTGTCCAAAGGGAGTAATAAATACATCTATTTTCCCTAAAGCATTTCCTTCTTATACTTAGGAAACTAGGCAGCACTTTAGCCCCAAGTTCAATGTTAAACAGCAAAACCACCAACATAAAGCACGAAAATGTGGCGCTAAGCACAGTATGAAAAGGATCCTTGCTTATAGGTTGAGGGCTGAGACCAGCAGCACAGCAGCTCCTTGGGGGACCTGGGGGCGGGGGGCTGCATCTTTTACGCACCCTGGACATGTTCAGAAATGACTGGGAAAGCCCAGGGTTACACGCACATTAGCGAGAAGACAACTTCAAAAATATGGAGCCTGTGGATGATCACTAGGATCCACAGGTACTTTCACTTCAGTGTATTTTGGAGGGCAGGATGAGGGAGGGAGCAGAATTCTTGGGACCTGGTGGGAGAAGCAGCAGTGCCACTGTGTCACTGAGGGCCAGGATGGGGGAGGAAGGATGAACACAGGCAGTGGGAAGGCAGGAAGATCTGATTTGCCACAGGGCCTGAGGGGAGCAAGAGGGCAAAGGTCAGCAGGAGGGTGGAGTCAGATTCTGGAACCTTTTAAAAAAAAAAGAGGGTGTAAATATATATATACACACACACACATATATATGTGTGTGTGTGTGTATGTATGTATGTATGTATGTATGTATCTATCTATCTATATAATCCCAGTCACTTGAGAGGATAAGGAGGGAGAATTGCCAAGTTTGAAGCTAGCATCAGCAACTTAGTGAGACCGTTTCTTTAAGAAAAAGAAAAAAAGGGTTGGAGGTGTTGCTCAGTGGTTCAGCACTTTCTTAGCATGGAAAGGCCCTGGGCTGTACCCTAGTACCTCAAAAAATAAAACAAAACAAAAGGTAAAACAAGAAAACCTAAAGTAGAACTGGTGCCTTGCACACATATATATGGGTTCAATCCTAGTACCACAAAACAAACAAACCTGAAACCTTTGAAAAGGAGGGGTTTATTATATTTTTAGATTGGAAAGTTAATGTTGCAAGATGTCAATTCACCACAAATTGATCTATACATTCATAGTAATTCCAATCAAAACAACCTACATATTTTGGTTTTCTGGGGGGTGCTAGGGATTGCATATCCTAGGGTCTTGTGCATCCTAGGCAGATGCTCTGCCACTCACTAGGTATACCCCAGCTCTTTATTTTAGAGGTAGGACTGCTAAATTCCCCGGGCTAGCCTTGAATTTGGGATCCTCTTGCCTCAGTCTCCCAAAAGCCTGGAATTACAGAGTACCTGGGATTAGGTGTATGTAACGGTATAGCAACATGAGGTATTTTTGTGGAAAAGGAAGCTGATAAAAAAGTAGGACTGGGGGCGTAGCTCAGTGGTAGAGTGCTTGCTTGGCACATGTGAGGCCCTGGGTTGGAGCCCCAGCACACCCCCACCCCCAGACTAAATAAAGTAATGTGAGATGATTAAAGGGTTCCTATGAACTTCTCATGGGAAAGGTGAAGTTTGACTGCTTTGGTGCTGGTATTAGGCGAACATCTCTTTGGCATTTCTTTGGTTTTACTGCTCTAGGGATACTGATGGGTGTTTTCTGAGGAGTGTTCCAGAGTCTTGGTTCTTGGATCTTGAGGGCAAAGAGCATTCTGCTGTCACATGTCGTTAGTAAAAGTTTCCTACTGCATTCTCCTCTTAAGGAGAAGAGAATTCATGATATGTAGTAAGATTTTAAGACTTAGAGAAATTTAAGAGAAAAGAAGCAAATATAATTTTGTTTCATTTAGGATTTTCCAATCTTCCTTGATCATGAACATTCTCTTTGAGACACTGGAGTGATTTATATATATTTTTGTTTCTTGCCCTATCTGTGAAGTAGCCAGGGGCTGAATTGTTAATTACATGGATGAAGAAACGGATGGTCAGGCAAGTGAAGATTACAAGAAGTCACAGAGCTATAGAGTCTTTGATGCAAACCCAATTTTTCTAAAGAAAAAAAAAATCCAGTGCTTTTTTTTTTTTTTTTAAATATCAAACACTACTTTTCATGTGAAATAGCATTTTAGAGATGGAATAAACCTTAGTGATCTCCTAGACTAGTAATCTTATTATGTTGATGAGGCAACTGGGGACCAGACGAATTAAGTGCCTAGCCCCAGGTCAAGAGCTTGCAGACTAACAAAAGGAATGAAAGGATCTGTGACTCAGTGACTCCCAATTAAGTGCTCTACTGCCCTACATAATTATGAAGCAAATCTGTGTCAACGTAGGGTGAGACCAAATTGACTACCCAGATTGGGCAGGTGCTCATAGGTGCTGAATGATTTACCTGGAAAGAGAGATACCAAGCTCTGCCCAGGTGTCATGTAATTTTGAAATGAAGACTCAGGATCCACTTGGTGACTGGGTTATGATACAGCCTAGTACTGAATTTTTTTTTTTTTTAAGAGCTTAATTGCTTTACTTGTGTCATGTCTTTCTTCTCCTTCTCAAAGTGACAAATGCCATTTAGAAGGGATTTAAAGTTTCTGATTAGAAGTGATTTCACAACTCTAATTAGGTGCTTCCTAGAGTGTAACAAGGTTGGGAATAATTTTTCTAAAATGTGTCAGACATGAGGAATAAAAGAAGAAGAATGCAGTTTATTATTACCCACACCTGGCCTAACCTGTAGGGCAGGGAAGGGCATGTTCACCGCAGTCTTGCTGTCAGGAAGCGCAGGTGAAGATGTGAGTGGCAGGAGTAGGGTAAAATCAAAACACACCTTGATGAGGGCTGGACCACAGTGGGCGAAGGTCCTCAGATGCAGTGAAGAAGGGCAGAGAGGAGGAGGGACCATGAGAGGAGACAGACAAAAAGACAGCTGAAAAGAGGAGGGTAAGTCAAGGCATATAAAATGGGGTTGAAGAAAATAGGTGAGTACAAGTATCACCCTGACTTTTGGACATTAAAAGGAGCAGAAGTTCTTTTTGAGTGGACAGCCTGGCTTGAAAATCTGCGGACTTCCATCAGTGGGCGTGGTTCCCTTAGGGACAAAGGAAAAACAGGCAGAAACAAAGAAGGCATGTATACCTTCTCCATCCCTCTGCTTCAACTCTCTCTTAGGGACCTTTTTGTGAGCGTGAATGGAGTGGTGGTGGCTGCAGCAGAGTATGATTTTGGGATTCCAGAGTCCCCGAGGAAAATATTGATATCAGGTTGATTGCACCCCATCAAACTCCCAGTGTGTGCAATCTAGTATTTATTTAATATGGTTTCAAGTTGCTTGAGAAAATCTGTTAAAAGCAATCATTCAGCTGGGCACATGGGTGCTATAACCCCAGCAGCTTGGAAAGCAGGAGGATCCCAAGTTCAAGAACAGTCTCAGCAATTTAGTAAGAACCTAAGCAACTTTTTTCTTTTTTGGTACTTGGGATTGAACTCAGGGGCACTTGACCACTGAGCCACATCTCCAGCCCTCTTGTATTTTATTTAGAGACAGGGTCTCACTGAGTTGCTTAGGGGCTTGCTTTTGCTGAGGCTGGCTTTGAACTCATGATCCTCCTGTCTCAGTCTCCTGAGCCACTGGTATTCCAGGTGTGCGCCACTTCGCCCAGCCAGCCTTAAGTAACTTAGTGAGACCCTATCTCTAAATAAAAGATAAAAAGGGCTGGGGATGTTGCTCAGTGGTTAAGCACCCCGGTACCAAAAAAACAAAAAAAAAGCAATCCTTCATTTTCTCAAAAGTAATGACCTATATTCGGTCCAGTGGTGCATGCCCTGTAATCGCAGCAATTTGATAGGCTGAGGTAGGTGATCACAAGATTGAGGATAGTCTCTGCAATTTAGCAAGATCCTGACTCAAAATAAAAAATAAAAAGGGCTGGGGATATAGCTCAGTGGCAGAGCACCCCTGGGGTCAAGCCCCAGCACCGTAGGAAGAAATAAAAAAAGAAGAGAAAGAAAAATTTAATACAACTAAAAGGGGGGCCAGGGTCTGGGTTTGTGGCTCAGTGGTAGAGTGTTTGCCTAGCATGTGGGAGGCACTGGATTCGATACTCAGCACCACATAAAAATAAATAAAATAAAGGTATTGTGTCCATCTACAACTAAAAATATTAAAAAAAAAGAGGTGAGCCTTTAAAATAAATAAATAAATGGGGGTCAGATTATAGGTATGGTAGGTGCATACCTATAATCCCAGTGACTAGGAAGGTTAAAGCAGGAGGATTGCAAGTTTGAGGCCAGCCTCAGCAAGATCCTGCATTAAAATAAGAAATAAAAAGGACCTAGGATATAGCTGAATGGTAAATTACCCCTGGGTTCAATCCCCAGTGCCAAATAAAAATATTGATTTTTAAAAAAAGGAAACAGTAAAGTCAGGAGTGTTTAGATCCTAAAACTTACTTAAAATTTTATGAGAATCATTAATTTATTTGTTAATAAGTCTCTCAATTTCTAGTATTAGAATTATTCTCTGCCCACCAAACAGCAGTTTTGGGGATCTACCTATCAATGCTGCCCAGTATTTAAGAGGTAGCAGAGGTAGCAATGGTAAAAAAGGAAAGCTGAGGTGAAGAACAGGGCAATTTAAACAGTCATTAATTTTTTTTTTTTTTTTTTTGGTACTGGGGATTTAACCTAGGGTGCTCTATCACTGATAAACCCACAGTCCTTTTTATTTTTTTAATTTTGAAACAGTCTCACTAGGTTGTCTGGGTTGGCCTCAAATTTGTGATCCTCCTGCTTCAGCCTCCCCAGTTGCTGGGATCATAGGTGTGCGCTGTCTCGCCCAGTGTATTTAAAATCTTTATTACTTTTCTCTGGTTATAAAAATAAATGCCCACTGAGGAAAATACAGCTCTTTGAGAAATATGAACACAGAAAGTAAAAGCACTCTGTCCCTAAGGGTGAATCACGTGTTTTCCCCTCTAACTTTTTTTTGAAACTTCAATAACATTTATTTAAAATAATTTCTTTTCTTAAATGGGAGCATATTATGTCTAACAGCAATTTGCCTTTCAATGCTAAAGATTTTATTTGGTCAACTGAGTACACAGAAATCTACCACATTGTTTTAAAACATTGCATAGTATCCTATGGTATGAATGAATCACAGTTTAACCACATTTCCACTAATGGAAAAATGTTTTTACAATTAATTTTCTTTGGTGGGTATTCTTGTTCACTCACATATCCTTGTGTACGTGAAAGCACTTTTGGACATAAAACCCTAGAACTGGATTTGCTGGGTCTAAGGGCGCATGCATTAACATTTTTATTACACTGCATTTAAATTTTAAATTTCCACAATCGTCTGTAGTTTGAAATGGCACTAGCACAGTTCTTTGTTGTCTCTCAAGCAGCCCTCAGCAAGCCTAGCTTTAATTCACTGAAATGATGGTTTCCTGCCACAGACTGGCATGTGACCTTAGGTGTTTTTAGTTTACACTTTAAAACCAGTTGCACTGAGACTGATGATGCAGTAGTTGCCTAGCATGTGTGAGGCCTGGGGCTTCACCCCCCAGTACCAAAAGGAAGAAGAAAATCATCTGTATTTTTTTGGTGGTGGTGGTGGGCTTGATTCCTGTTTTTCCCTCCCAAATTGACATTAGCTTCAGATATATTTTTGAAGTTTTTTTTTTTTTTTTTTTTGTTCAATGGTATAAGGGATTGAATAAGGGTGCCTAACCACTGAGTCACATCCTCAGCCCCTTTTTATTTTGAGACAAGGCCTCCCCTGAATTGCTGAGGCTGGCTTTGAACTTGCAATCCTTCTTCCTCAGCCTCCTGAGCCGCTGGGATTACAGGCGTGCATCACTATGCCTGGCATGTTTTCGGAGTTTTTAGTAAAACAGATGAAACAAGACTAATTTATTATCCAATTCTTCCTTCTTTCATCAGTTGGAGGGTATATTACATGTTGGTGTCCTTGGAAGGGCCACTGCGTTACTGGCTACAAAAGGCCATACCTGCCAATTCTCATTTCCTTAGCATATGGTTACAGTTTCTAATGCTTTTCCCATATGAAACCTAAGTCATCATTTTTGGCCACCTTAAGTCATACTTCCACTTGGAGAGGACAAAAAAGACATACTTTCTTTCTTTTGGGGTACTGGGGATCAAATCCAGGGTCTCCCTTAATGCTAGGTAAGTGCTTTCCCATTGACCTACAATCCTAGAACCAGAAGATGAAATTACAAGAACACTGATAACAATACCTTTCTGTTATAAAGTGATTTGTTTGTTTCCTATGGAATATGTATGTATGTATGTATGTGTGTACACACACACACACACACACACATTTATGTCCTTACTTATTTATATATTTAGTACTGGGGATTGAACCCAGGGGTGCTCTACCACTGAGTGGAATCCCCAACCCTTTTTTATTGTGAGACAGGGTCTTGCTAAATTGCCCAGGCTTGACTTGAACTTGTAATCCTCTTGCCTTAGTCTTTAGATACCTGGGATTACAAGTGTGCACTACCATGCCATCTTGGATAACAGATTTTAAAGTATCTGTGCTATTTATTGGAACTGGGCGTGGTTGTGCACCCCTATAATCCCAGTGTTTTGTGAGGCTGAGACAGGAGAATCTTGAGCTCAAAGCCAGTATCAGCAAAAGCAAGCCACTAAGCAACTGAGACCCTGTCTCTAAATAAAATACAAAATAGGGCTGGGGATGTGGTTCAGTGGTCGAGTGCCCCCGAGTTCAATTCTGAGTACCACAAAAACCAAACCAAAACAAAAAACTGTACCATTTATTAACTGGGCAATTACTAATGAACTTCCTCAGTGTTAAACACCCCCCACCCCCCACATTAAACCATATAATTGTTTATATAAATCAAATACTGTATTATCCCTACCAGATTATATATTTCATGAGAGGAAGGAACTTGGTTTTGTTCATTGATATTTCCCTAGCTTCTAGAATAGTATTTGGCATATAAATTATGTACCAAAAGATGTTTGGTACGTATTTGTTGAATGGATAATGCATTCTTTGAAGCCAGAAATATCCTATATTTTGTGTCCCTATAGCAAATGCCAAGTTGTTGCTTAAAATTAAGGAAAAACAAATCCTCATTCAGGAATAGAAATATAAGACTTTCTTAGAAGCTATGTGTAAAATATTTCTGGCCTAAATAACATTCAACATTCTTTCTTGCCTTAATATACTTTTTAAAGAATCAAAATTCAATACAAGAACACATACTCGTACTATAAAAACTAGAATAAGTGGGTAAATTTTTTTTTTTTTTTTAGTACCAGTGATTAAACCCAGGGGTGCTTAACCACTGAGCTACATCCCAAGAACTTTTTACTTTTTCTTTTGAGACAAGGTCTTACTAAGTTGTTTAGGGCCTTGCTAAATTGCTAAGGCTAGTTTTGAACTTGCAATCCTTCTGCCTCAGCCTCCCAAACCACTGGGATTACAGTTATGTGCCACTGGGTCGGGCTAAATATTTGATTTAGAAAGCAGTGCACTGTGTTTTTTTTTTTTTTTTTTTAATTGGTACTGGGTACTGGGAATTGAACCCAGGTGCACTTTACCACTGAGCCACATCCCCACCCCGTTTTTTAAATTTTGGGCCTTACTAAATTGCTAAGACTGGTCTTCAACTTGCAATCCTCCTATCCTCCTGTTTCAGCCTCCAAATTGTTGGGATTACAGGCAACCACAGCAACGCAGCTGTTTGTTTTTGTTCTTTTTTTTTTTTTAAGATTTGAGATCATTGTTGTAAAAATCAGATCTGAGAATTAAACTTCTTGGTCTCAAGCTATATAATTAAAGTCAATTTTCTGACAAAGCAAAAAATGCCCACAAAAATCAACATGGCATCAAATTGTTAATAGAAAGCATAAAACTCTATTTTTTACTGTTACTTGTACAAGCAAGAAGACAAAGAAAATATTTACATGTAACATTTATGCTCTGGACCATGCTAATGTTATATACATAAATGACACAAATGAGATATCTGTCCTCAAATACATATGACATGGATGGGATATTTGCCCTCAGATGCATGTCAAATGTGCAGTTATTTGGATTCAAAGCCAACAACAACATAACAAATGCAGTGAACAACAGACCAAAAAAGAAAAAAAAAAAAACAGAAAGAAATCTTCATTAAGGCAAGATCCATTTAAATTTAGAGCTTATACTGGATAATAAACAGTTTGTGGAATAGTCAGAAGAGAAGGGAGAGAAATATTCAAGCAACAATTTAAGGAAGTCCATTTTATAAGATCATTTAATTCCAGTTGTTCAGTACTTATTTATGTCAGACCACCTCTTTACTGAATGTTGAGTTTCCTGTACTCAGACTTGGAAAAAATCATCTTGTGGTTTGAAAATAGCATACTCTCAAGATAGTTGAGTGAAAAGTATATTTTTGGCTTGCTATTTTTTTTTTTTTTTTTTTTACAACAAATTCTACTTTAAAATGAGGGTGAATTAACCAGATTTGAGATTAACTCTCATTGGTAGAACTATGGGAGGTTATTCACTATGCTTGGAAGATACTGGACCAGAGCCGGGCGCAGTGGCACACCCCTGTAATCCAGCAGCCAGAGGAGGAGGATGGAGAGTTCAAAGCCAGCCTCAGCAACAGAAAGGCACCAAGCAAGTGAGACTCTGTCTCTAAATAAAATACAAAATAGGGCTGGGGATATGGCTCAGTGGTCAAGTGCCCCTGAGTTCAATCCCTAGTACCTTCCCCACCCCCCAAAAAGATAACAGATTAGATTTTATTTTGGCAGGGGGAGGGGTGGGAATCAGGGATTGAATCCAGGGGTGCTTAACTAAGGAGCCACATCCTCAGCCCTTTTTAAATATTTTATTTAGAGACAGGGTCTTGCTAAATTGTTTAGGGCCTCATAAAGTTGCTGAGGCTGGCTTTGAACTCACCATCCTCCTACATCAGCCTCCTACCTCAGCAACTGGGTTGCTGGGATTATAGGCATTTGCCACCATGCCCAGCTATAGATCAGATTTTCAAAAGCATTTTATACATAAGTCATTGACAGAAGAGGACCTGAAATAAAGAAGAGTTTTTGATCTGTTAATTTTTTTTTTTTTAAATTTAAGAATATAAAGGAGCCAGGGGAGGTGACACATGCCTGTAATCCCAGTGACTCAAGAAGGATGAGGCAGGATGGCAAGAGTTCCAGGCCAGCCTGTGCAACTTAGCAAGACCCTGTATTAAAAAAAAAAAAAAGAAAGAAAGAAAGAAAAATTGAGGGAGCAAGAAGGAAGCTTTCATAAAACAGAGTAGAGGAAGAATTGTGCTCAAGTTAAAGAACAAAATCTGAAGAATACCAACAGTAGAAGCATTCTGGAGTGAAATGAATGCCAACAGCTCTCTCAATATGAATTTACTAAAATTAAAAGGTAAACAGCCTCAACTTGTGGAGGCTTACAACATCAGAGTGTACAGCACACTTGTGATACCAGACCCTCAAGAAAAAAAAAATACTCAAAAAACAAAAATTTTAAAGGGTATGGAAATGACTCTAAAGTGAAAATTAGAACATTCTAATTTTCTTTCAATAAATGAAAATAAAAATCACGTAGGATTAGAAGATACTATTACGTTTTTGATCACTTATCCCAGAAAGTGAATTATTAGGATCATATCTCTTCAAAGCCAATGGAAAAGTCAATGATCCTTCTAAAAATATTCAGAATAGGGTACATTTCAACATTTAAGAAACTGCGAAATAAGTGTGTAAAAATTATTTGAAAAAAATGTAAAAATTAAAAAATTTGACTGATATTATGCTTGTAATATTTCTAAATCATTTAAAAATATGTAAATATTATTACCTCTATTTTAAAAGATATAAGAAAAATTACTCTTTTGGGAGGCTTCTAGGAAAACTTAAGGCATAATCAATATCCACACCCAAACGTGCGTGTGTGTGTGTGTGTGTGTGTGTATCTCTAAATTTCTTTTTAGGGATTATTATCTATTTAAAGTGCATGAAGAGCTCAGTGACAGTCCAGGAATCAGAAACCAGCTCAAGTCGATCATTTCATGAGCATAACAAATCACCCAAAAGCCCACCTTTAATAACTAAAGCAGTCATAAAAACTGGCCGATAGTTACTCTACTCCAGCGAGAACATAATCCTCGGTCTTATTGTTGTGAAGCAGATGTCATTATGGGTGGGGCTGACGCGCCGAGCAGCCGAAACATTTTTGAACCACCCCCAGCTCCCCGCACACTTTCAATGGGATAGAAGGGGCTCCAAAAGGTAAGGGGAGGACTCCCAATCGCCCATTCCTGCTAGGAATGAGCAAGTCCCGACGTGGCCGTGGTACTCGTAAAGGCCACCGTGAGATTTCGTCAAATTCCCCACAGTTAAGTCCTACCCTGCGAAAGAGACCGTCCCTCTCTCCCCTCCCCTGCCGGCTCCTCCTCGGGACACTTGGCTGAGTCTTTCTTTCCCTTCTTCCCACGCTGAGGTGAGGCGGCACGCAAGCTGGAGACGCCTGTTTTTCTCTGCGCGCGGAGGGAACGCTGCGGGTAGGAAGCCAGAGAGGCGGGAAGGGAGCGGGCGGCATTGTGGGGAGGCAGAAAAGGCTCGCGGACGAGCCGGGTTGGGGGAGAGAAGGGACACGAGGGCCGCCGGGCCGAGGTGACGAGGGAAATCTCTGACTCCGAGCTGGGACAGGGCGCTTCCGGCGGGCCACGGTCGCTCTCGGCCTGGCGCGGCCCACCTTCCAGGCCCCAGCCCGGCCGTTTAGAGGATTAGGAGAGAGAGTAAACCGCGGCTCGCACTTGCCTCAGAGCGGGTGACCAATAATTGATAATAGTCTTTGCTCGGCGCCGGGCCTTGTCCTACAATTTCGAACAGTGTCTCCGGCAACCACGACGCCATCTTGGGACGCCACCGCCGTCGCTAAGACAACCAGGAAGGGGCGGGGCTTGATTGGGGTCAGGAGGCCAAAGCCCTAGTTTAAACCGAATCACGCTTTTGAGCTGGCAGGGGTGTTTCTAACTCGGAGAGATCGTTTCTTCTTCCAAGGGTCACAAGGAACCCTGGTCCGTGAAATTTCCACGTCCAGGTCTTGGGTGACCCGAAGGGGAATTAGTTCCTGCTACCACAGAGGGGAGGGGGTGACCCCGGCGGAGGGATACCAAGCGGAGTCCCACAGTCCCCTTCCTGGTCCCTCGAAGGGATCGGGAGGAGATCTGAGGCCGCTTGGGGAGTTGATCCGAGACCTGGGGAGGGAGGGGCGATGTGATGGCCCCCGAGTAGGCAGCGGGACCGGTCCCGCGGACGCTCCAGCGAGCAGGGGCCAAGGGGAAAAGTAGTTCCCAGAGGGTGTTGGAACGGGCGGGGAGAGGCGGCGCGGGCGGAGGCGCACGTCGGGCGCGGTGCTGCGGCTCAGCTGATAATTGAAGGGACCCGAGGAGCCGCCGCCGCCGCC
>NW_026000005.1:45384408-45386689 GCF_001458135.2 Marmota marmota marmota | reverse complement strand
CGCTAGTACACGAGAGCGAAGTCAGGGGGAGTCGGAGGTAACGAGGGCCTGCGGAATGCCTGACCCTATCGGTACCCCCCCCCGCCCCGGGGGGGGGGGCTCTTGATTCCTCAGAAACGCTGGACTCGCTAGAAGGGAGAATATCTTAAATGTAAAGCTCGTGCAAATTGGGAGGGTGATAACTTACACCTTTGAGCTCCTGTGGTGAGGGGAGGAAGGGGCAGCTTCCAAACCCTCAGGACCGGCTTGTTTTGAAGAATGCGGTTTTACTGTGGGGGAGATTGAGCTGGAGCGTCGTGCCTGGCGATGGGGATGGTTGAACCGCTTCGTTACTGAATTGGGGGAGGGACGGTGTGGACGTGTGCGTGGTGGTGGGCTGCTGACTGCGCTTGGATGTCTGACTGTCCTCCTGCCGCCTCGCGTACTAGTGGGCTCTCCCTATCTTTCCTGGGCTGCCAAATCACCCGACCTCCAGGCTTTCCTCCGTTTTGTAGGCCCTTTAATGTGTGTTTAACTTTTATTTCTCTCGAGAGTCTCATTAGATATTTTTGGCATTTCATTTAAAGACCTGGCAAGTTGAGGCTTAGAATCTCGTTTAAAAACAAGACAAAAATACGTGATAGAAAGTTGAAAGAGCTATTGAGTGGGGTAAAAAACGGACGCTGGGAACAAAGGTCCTAGTTGTGTTAGGAAAAAAAAAAAGGCAGGAGGCCTGTGAGGCCTTGTGTGTGTGTCGCATATACTGGATGTGTGGGGACAGTTAGAGTGAGGAGAGTGGAGTTACCATAGGTTTAGAGACAATAAATTGTAGGGAGTTTTATACCATGCAAAGACTTCAGTATTAAATGTTGGAGTAAACATATTAAGTTTTGAAATAAACACAATTTCTTTCTTTCTTTCTTTTTGGTACTGAGAATTGAACTCAGGGGCACTTGACCACTGACCCACATTCCAGCCCTGTTTTGTATTTTATTTCAAGACAGGGTCTCACTGAGTTGCTTAGCGCCTTGCCATTGCTGAAGCTGGCTTTGAACTCATAATCCTCCTGTTTCAGCCTCCTGAGCTGCTGGTATTACAGGCATGCGCCACCGTGCCTGGCTGAAACACAATTTCTTATTGACTCCTTGTGCCCTGTTTAGCCCCACCAATACAGAACTGGTGTGGGTTTCTAATTTTGTGCGATTAGAGAGTTTCTACATTTCATTTACTTAAAGCTTAAGAGAACATTAACATGGTTGGGCTTGTGGACTTTGTGTATATCTGCTTTTCCATGAAAGTACCAATATCCAAAAAGAATTGTAAACCGTAATTAAGATTTATCATTGTTTCCATCTGCTTCCCCTTTTTTCAGGAATGGGTAGGTTTTAAGTCCACTCAGCTGACATTTACTATTTAATTTGTGTCTGTGATCAGGTTTTTTTTTTTTCCCAATTATCCAAAAGTTTGAGAACTCTTCTGGTATTTAGAGTTCCACAAGATACTATAGTAAAATATTTTAAAAATGACTGGGATGCTAGACTAGGGTAAAAATCCAGTGCTTTCACCTAGCAAAGTAAATTTTGAGTAATGTTTATTTTTCCACTTTAACTTTTAAGATTACTATATTTATGTTATTTAGATGAGGTTTTCTGATCTATTTTAAGAACCTTATCCTAGCAAAGAAGACACATCTATGCCTTGGAAATTCACACACTGCCAGTGTGACCTTGAGCTAATCACTTCCCTATCTGCTCTCCATTTATTTTATCTATAAAATGGGGATGGATAATTACTCTTTTACCTTACTGGGTGGTTTTGAGACCCAACAATGGCTGTGAAAAAAGCCATAGTGTTAAATAAGTACTAGATATTGTCAGTTTTACAAAGTTGCATTAACTATTTTGAGGTAATTAAAAAAAATGCAGTTTCTTACCATGGTGTGGTCATCATCTATAAAGTAGGTTGAAGATATGAAATATAGCACTTTATAGGTAGAAATTGCTGCTTAATTGGTAGTGGGCACAAATTTTATCTGTTAAATTAATTTTTAAAGATTTTTGCATCAATATGCCAGAAACTTTTTCACATGTCCTACTGAATAAGCTTGTTAATCATATTTAGAAAAACTTCAGAGGAATTTTATTATTGACCACATTTATCCCTGTTCTGGTTTGTGGTTGCAATGAAATTGACTTTCTAATGTCAGAGATCCCAGTAAAAAGAAGAAAGTTTTTGACTCTTGGTCTCTGTTGACTTTACACAGTATAGTAGAAACTACCCCCCCCCCCCCTAACCGCATTTC
>NW_026000005.1:45374518-45384383 GCF_001458135.2 Marmota marmota marmota | reverse complement strand
CCCCCCCCCCCCCCCCCCCAAGTTGAGTGAGGTCTTTCTGAGCAAATGTGATACCAATTGCTTCTTTAATTTTCCCTGTTTGCCCAGGTAATTTGATAGACTTGAGTCAAAACAGCAACCTACTTGTTGCTTTTCTTTTTCACTCAAGTCGATTCTTGGCTGTTGCTGACCTAACATGCACTGTTCCTCATCTAATTAAAGCAAATGCCTACTACATAGTAACCTAGTAGCCATAGAATGTAAAGAACAACTTCATACCTTCAGCTAGGATCAAACTTCTGCCCTTTGAGTTTTTTCTTTGTAATTCTTGGATTATAGTTCTGCATTTGTTGAAATGTTGTTTTTGTTTCTCCAAATGAATTATAGGCTTCCTGAGGGCAAGAGTTGTCTCACATCACTGTGATATATACGAAGGTGCACTCATAACCCTGACTGAAAAATAATGATATATACGAAGGTGCACTCATAACCCTGACTGAAAAATAATGTCCATTTCATTCCCAGACCAGACCAGTATGTTAGCCTTGTCTTGCCAAACATGTAGTCTTATGCTTGGAAGAATTCTCTGTCCCAACAGATTCTTCAGAATGCTTTCTGAGGTTTGATCAGTGATGGTGACCTGTTTACGTGACCCTAATATGATGTGTGAATGCTTGAGTAGATGTTAATTGTCACCTACATGTTTCAGTATTAAGCCAGTAGATTATTCTGTGCCTCTTTTTCTATAGGCCAAGCTGCAGTTAACAGGGTCAAGCCTGAAGGGAGTCCAAGTCCAGGCCAGATAAGATGGAAGAATAAGGATCTGGTGGATATTACTCAATAAGTATAATTGTAGTTGTATAATCTTAGTGCTTGTAGTTTTTTTTTTTTTGCTACTGGGAATTAAATCCAGGTGTGCTTTACCAATTACTGAGCTGCATCTTCAGCCCTTTTTATTTTTATTTTTAGATTAGGTCTTGCCAAGTTGCCCAGGCTGGCGTCAAACTTGTGAGGTTCCTGCCTCAGCATTCCAAGTTGCTGGGGGTTTTAGGAAGTATCTTTAAGGCTCTGACACCATTAGATTAATCCATTGTGGATTAATAATTTCTCATTAATGAGAGGTGTTAGAAATTTGGGATTATGGGCAAATTGCTGAAATTGCAGGCATCTGCCACCACACCCAGCTCAGTCTCTTGATTTTTAAGTAAAATTTAATTTGGTTAATGTTTTGTATTTTAAAAAGTGTGGTTCTTTGATTAAATCTAATACCTTATTGATAGTTTCAGATTATTGGTTGAGATTTCCAGTATTAATACATTCTATGGTATTTTAAACTGGGTTGGTCAGAAGAAAAGGGAATTTATTATTCAGGCTTATTTGCTTTGTTTTGAGTGTGTAGAAGCTTGGTAAATTCCATGGTTATACTGACTGAAAAAGTCATAGCCTACAATGGAAAAGCTTCCCACTGCTCTTGTTTTTGGTAGTGAACAGCATTGTTCAAGTGAGTATCCTATTTGAAGAGAAAAGTTTCCAATTCTATGTCCTTTCTGTCTTTGTGATCTTGGGCAAATAATTTAAACTTCTGTGTGTTCCAAGTGCATAATCTGAAAAATTTCGCTATACCTCCCACTTAAAGTTAATTGTTATTTACATGCTAGTTATTATATTTAGGAGATTAGGCTACACAGGTGAATTAAAATACAAGGCCCTTCTTAGAACATACCTTTAACATATACATATAATTCATATGTATGTAATTTTACCTGAAAATACTTAATTATATAATATTCCTTAGTCAATTATAAATTATTTGAAATCAGTGTTCCTGCGTTTTTGCCTTAGTATCTTACTGAACCATAACAGATTTTTAAAGTGTTCGTTGAAAATAAGCCTTTTGAGAAAAGAGAAGGTACTATCAAAGAAGTGTTTTGAAATGATTTTGTATTCTCTTTTGTTTGTTTTGATCCACATTCAGCATCATTGTTAATGCCAAAATGATTTTGGGTTTTTTTTTTTTTTCCTTTTTGGTAGGACTGGGATTGAACCCAAGGGCACTGTACTTCTGGGCTATGTCCCTCAGCTCTTTTTATTTTATTTTGAGACAGGGTCTCAGTAAGTTGCCAAGGTTGGCCTTGAATTTGGAATCCTTCTGCCTCAGCTTCTCTAGTTGCTGAGATTACAAGAATTTGCCACTGTGCCCAGCCAGTTTTTGGAAGTTTTTGATCAACTGTGTATGTTTTAGGAACTGCAAGTTCTTTTAAATAATACACTTAAAAAAAAAAATCAATGGTTTTGACAGTCTCAAAAATGGTCCATGGAGTGGATGTAGCTTAGTAGTAAGTAGAGTGCCATGGGTTCAATCCCCAGTACTGTAGACATACACGAACCAGAATAAGCCATTTCATGTTATTCTTTAATTGCCTGTTATTTGCATTTAAAAGTTGGTTTTTAAAAAAATTATTTTTGAGACAGGGTTTCATGCTATGGCTCCAGCTGGTCTCCTACAGGTGGGCTCAGGCAATCCTTCTGACTTAGCCTCCTGAGTAACTTGGACTGCTACCACCTTTGTTACCATACTGGGCTTTAATATTTGATCATTTGAGGACCTAAATATTGCTTTGGTATAATGCTAAATGATTAGTGTTTCTTTTTATTTATTTATTTATTTATTTTTAATTTTCGGCAGACACAACATCTTTATTTGTATGTGGTGCTGAGGCTCAAACCCAGGCCGCACGCATTGCAGGCGAGCTCGCTACTGCTTGAGCCACATCCCCAGCCCAATGATTAGTGTTTCCAGCTAGTTTGTAATTCTATGAATCATTTTATTTTATTTTTTTTTTATTTTTTATTTTTTTTGGTACTGGAGATTGAACTTAACCACTGAGCAACATCCCCAGTCCTCTTAATTTTAATTTTGAGACAGGGTCTTACTATGTTGCTTACAACCTTGCTGATTTGCTGAGGCTGGCTTTGAACCTGGGATCCTCCTGTCTCAGCTTTCCGAGCTGCAGGAAGTACAGGTTTGCACCACCACTCCCCGCTAGTTTATTCCCATTTTTTTTTTTTTGTAGAGAGAATGTGTTTCTCTCTATAAATAAGGTGTTATTACCCATACATGTTTTTTGAAGACTGCTTATAAGCTAAAGTGTCAATCAATAAGCCTTCAATACATAAAGTTACAGCATTTTAATATACATTTTAATCAACTTGTTGGCTGTCATAACCAGTGAGTTCTAGCCTGACTTTAAGACTCTTTCTCATTCTATCCGTGGGCAGCACTCTGAATAAATAGATTTACCTTGTGTTATCTTCTTAAGGTCAGATTAACTCATCTTTAAGTCTTTATGCTGGTAAATATATGTGGAAACCCGAAGTGAGTTTTTATGGAAGACTGACTAAAGTTCACCATTGACTTGTGATTTAAGCTACTTTGTGTCCTTAGCAGGTTCAGGGAGATCATATGGAGTGCTTCCCTCTTTGTTTTTTTTCCCCTCAAAGACCAAATTCTCTTGTAAATAGCAAATATGTAAAAATGCTATTAACTTCTGTGGCTCCAGTATCTTGTTAATTTCTTTTCCACTCTTGGATATAGTGAGACTGAACTGTAGTTCATCTCTGAAAACAAACTTTTCAGCCTTCTTGCCCTTGCTTTTATTGTGTCTACCTGAATTTTGATATTCTTCCTTATATGGTACCTCTTACAGCTACATATCCATGCTTAACTTTCTTCTGATAGCTCCCAAAAGGTTTTTTACTCTGTATTCTCTAGTCCCTCTCAAATAACATTTTACTTACAGCTTTTATGGTCTCTCTTACATAATCAGTTATTTATACTACTTAATTAGATCTTTGCTTTTTTTTTTTTTTTTTTTGGTAGTGGGAATGAACTCCAGGGCACTTTACTGCTAAGCTGTATCCCCATTCCTTTTTATTTATTTTGAACAGTGTCTTTCTAAGGTACTGAGGCTGGCCTCACAAATATGATCCTGTTACCTCAGCCTCCCAAGTTGCTGGAATTAGAGGTGTGTGTCACCGCCTGCCTAGATCATCTTTTGGCTCTTTTTTTTTTTTTTTAGTAATGGAGATTGAACCCAAGGAGTACTTTACCACTGAGCTGTATTTCCAACCCTTTTATCTTTTTAAATTTTGGAACAGGGTCTCCTTATGTTGCTTAGGGCCTAAGTGTAGGATATAAATTGCTGAGGCTGGCCTTGAATTTGAGATCCTTCTGTCCCAGCCTACCAAGTGGCTGGGATTACAAGCACATCCCACTGCATTTGGCTAATCTTTGGCTTCTTGAGGGTAGAAATCTATTATGCCCAAAGGGTCTGGCACAA
Organism: Marmota marmota marmota; assembly: GCF_001458135.2. Classification (NCBI taxonomy): domain Eukaryota; kingdom Metazoa; phylum Chordata; class Mammalia; order Rodentia; family Sciuridae; genus Marmota; species Marmota marmota. Next base: position 45,380,064 of record NW_026000005.1, on the reverse strand, counting down.
GGCTTCCAATATAAACATTACATGGTGTCAGTGACAAGAGTTTGTTTTGCTGTATCAAAGTTATTATGTTGCGAGATAATTTTAGCATTATTTGTCAAAATTTACTGTTAACTTGCTTATTTTTATTTTTTCAGGGCTTGGTACTTAAGTGTAGGATATAAATTTTTCAAAAGTAGGCCCATTAAAATTCACTACTTTGAAGGAATTGGTAAGGCATTAGAATATTTTATAACTTGGTCACAGTAAATTTAGCATCTGGGATAATATTTATTAGATGATGGTTTATTTATTATTATGTATTTATCAAGTGCTTAATTTTTGCTAAAACTGTGCTGGAGAAATACGAAATACAAAAGGTACTTAAAGCCTGGTGCAGTGGTTAACGCCTGTAATCCCAGTGGCTCTGGCAGGAGGCTTGATGATTCAAAGCCAGCCTCAGCAATTTAGCAAGGCCCTAAGCAAAAGGGTCTTAGGATGTACCTCAGTGGTTGACTGGCCCTGGATTCAATCACCGGTAAAACCCCCCCCCCAAAAAAAAAAAAAAAAAAGGACTTAAGACTTAGTTCTTGGGTTAAGCATGGGGCCGGCATATCTGTAATCCTAGCTACTCTGGAGGTTGAGGCAGGAGAATAGCAAATTTGAGCCCAGCCTCAACAATTTAGGGAGATCTGTCTCAAAAAATAAAAGCTAGTGGTGTAGCTCAGGGGAGAGCTCCCCTGTAAAAACAAATCCTTGTCCTCTTAGTTCTGTTGTTTCATATAGTTGATACATAACTTACTTGATCATTAGCTGTCTATATCTGTATGTGGGGTTGGGAATGTAGTTGAGTGGCAGTGAATTTGCGTGTTAGCATGGATGAAGCCCCTGGGTTCAAACTGGAGCACCAAAAAATCAACAAAAACACCCTCCAAAATACCAAATAAAAAAGCCCCTAAATTCTATATGACATTTAATATTATGCACAGTTATTTAATACAAAATTAAGTTTTATTAAGTGGGCAGTCTGAAGTATGTAAATTTACATCTGGGTAGAAGTTATTGAGGAAGACCTGCAGAGAGGAGTTACTTGAACTGGCTCTGATAGTTTTTAAATAGATACAGAAAGAAAGGAGAGCTTAAAGAAGGTGTATTGTGGCCAGGATCCAGGTAAGGTTAATGAAGCCTTTGGAGTATGGGATCAGTATTTATGAAGTAACAGCAATTTGGGTTGGCATTATTGAGGTTCTTACAGATAAAGAAATTGGATTATTATCTTTTTGCAGTACTGGGATTTGGGGGTTCTTTAAAATTGAGAGTACTATTTAGACCTAATACATGATTTTTTGAGATGCTCACTTAGTAATTTGTCAGTATTACAAAGGAGAAATGTTTGCTTAGCATAATGTAATGAAGAAATTGTATTTAAGGGGCTGGGGTTGTACCTCAGTGGTAGAGCGCTTGCCTAGAATATGTGAGGCACTGGATTTGACCCTCAGAAGTGCATTAAAAAAAATAAAACAAAGGCTTTGTGTCCATTTACCACTAATAATAAAAAAAAGAAATAAGGAATTTAAAAAAGAAATGTTTAAGATGAGTGAAGTGTGGTTCAAAAATTTGTGTGTGTGTGTGTGTGTATGTATCTGCATCTGCTCAGTGCTGGGAATCAAACCTAAGGCCTTGTGCATGCTAGGCAAGTGCTTTCCTGCTTAGCTACTTTCCTAGTCTGAACATTTATATACTTTAAAAGAAGTGCATATTAATGTTTAATGTTCCTAGTTTCATCCAGTTAATTTTTTTTTGGCGGGGGCGGTATGGAGGATTAAACCTAGGTATACTTTACCACTGAGCTGTAGGCTTAGAATTTGTGATCTTCCTGATGCAGCCTCCAAATTGCTGAGATTACAGGCATGTGCCACTACACCTGGTACCCTTTTACTTTTATAAAAATATGTGGAGCATAGTGATGCACACTTGTAATAAGTCCTAGCAGCTTGGGAGGATGAGCCAGGAGTATTGCAAGTTTGAAGCCAGCTGCAGCTGTCTCAAAAAAATAAAAAGGTCTGGGGATGTGACTCAGTGGCTAAGTGCCCCTAGGTTCAGTCTCTGGTAACAACAACAATAAAGTGTGTATGACAGGATTTTATAAATGAGGTTAGATCATGGCTAACAGAAAACTAAGAAAACAATTTAGCTTTCTTTTAACAGCTTTTATTTCTGGCATATTCTTGTAGATTTTGCTGATTGTGTTTTGAATTAATTTGATTCTTTATGTGGAAATAGCAGAGATGCTAGCTGTTAGTATAATTTAATGACTCAAAATTACACCTATTTGTGGAATCAGAAGGTTGTATAGTCCAACATTTATGGGGTTGTGTGGACTTTAGAATCGGAACTAGAGTGAAGTCTATTTTATTGCTACAGCAGGCAAAAGGGATCTATTTCTCTGCAAAGCAGACATTAGCTTTATGTGTTTCCTTTGCAAAGCATTTGTTTTCATTTCCTGCCCACCTAGGGAAAGCAGCTTAGTCTCAGGAGGGAATTCCACCTTGATCCTTTCTCCTTCCATCCCAGATCCAAATGTAGTTTTTGCCTTTCTCTGAATAGATAGGAAAAATTAATCTGAATTTTGAGAAAATTTAAGTTTCAACTTTGTGATCAATCGCTAATTATTTGTCAGTTGTAATTTTGACTTCAGAATTCTTTTTAGAAAATTAGAGTGTTAACTATAGAGTTTATCTCCCTGCTTTTTAAAATGTTTGGCATTTCAGTTGCTGCTGATGAGGTAAGACTTAGAATTTCAGCCTTTGGTGTGTAGTGTGTACTGTAAGATAATCTACTCCTGTCTCTTCTAACCATCTAGTGTTACCTTTCAGCTGCCTGTACATTAGGCTGGGCCATTTTTTCCCCCCAGGCATTTTCTCTTGACTCTAAGGATTGAAAGGAATTAACGAAGAGACAATAGGCCATCATTTCTTATCTTCTTTGTGGCACTGTTTTAATTGATAAATCTCTTAAATTATCTAAGCAATTGGTAAACTCAGGTTTGCTTGAGTAGAATTTTTTTCTATTCTATAGGATGTGCCTTACTTAATTCAAGTGTTTACTTAAATTCAGCCATGTGTATTAATATAATTTATTCTGTTACTAAAAAGTTATGATGACTTGATTAACTTGAGAGTTTACTATATTAAGAAGCTTAGAACTTTTTCATGATGCCTCTGCTAAGTTTACATAAGTTTTTAATGTGAGTAAAAATTTTGGAAGTTTTTCATTTTATTATTATTCTTTCTTTCTGGTGCTGGGAATTGAACCCAGGCCTTGTGCATACTGGGCAAGTGTTCTGTCACTGAGCTTCATCCCCAATCTTCTGTATTTCTCCCCCACCCCCCACTACTGGCGATTGAATCCAGGGGTGCTCTACCACTGAACTACATCCCCAACCCCTTTTTAATTTTTATATTTATTTTGCAGTACTGAAAATTGAACCCAGGAGTGTTTTACTGATGATCTACATTCCTAGCCCTTTTTATTTTGAGAGAGGGTCTTGAAAAGTTGCCTAGTCTGACCTCAAATTTGCATTCCTTGTTCCTCAGACTCCAGAGTTGCCTGGATTACAGGCAGGGATGCGCCCCCATACCTGGCTTATTTTCTTTTAAGTCTAAAAAGGATTGAGAAGAGGGATATCTCAATACCATCTTGGAGTTGAGTGGTAGAGTTTTAAGGTGGAGAAGAGATCATTGAGAGTATTGATTTGGGTTGTAGTTTACTAATTGATTGTCCTTAAGCTATTTACATAATTTATAATTTATAGAAAAACATGCTTCTCGGGAGTTTTCTGCATTTTTATGAGAAAAGTGAGGTCCTTAATACAGAGCTCACAGTTAAGTGATCAAATAGTAGTATTTTATGTTGGATCCTAAACATAGTTTAATAATAGCTTTTTTTAAACAATTGTTTAAAATTTTTTTTTAGTTATAGATGGATACAGTATCTTTATTTTTCATTGAACCCAGTGCCTCACATGTGTGAGGCAGGTGCTCTACCACTGAGCCCCAGCCCCTAATAATAGCTTTTATTCTTTTAAATGATGCCTTATTTGCATAGATGATGTAAAGGTGTGAAAAATTATAATCAACTGGGTGTGTGAGTTTATTATTTTTAAGGTATAATTTAGGTATTCAGAATTTTTTGGTGGGGGGATGTACTGGGAATTGAACTCAAGGATACTCGACCACAGAGCCACATCCCCAGCCCTATTTTTTTCGTATTTAGAGACGGTCTCACTGAGTTGCGTAGTGCCTCACTGTTGCTAAGGCTGGCTTTAAACCTGGGATCCTCCTGTCTCAGTCTCCTGAGCTGCTGGGATTACAGGTGTGTGCCGCCCCAGTAGCAACTAAAAAAGTAAAAAAAAGAACCTGAAGTAGATTAATGTTAAGTGCTTAGAAAAGTTTTTTTGGGGGCCAGTTTCTAAATTTGATCCAGGTTCAAATGGTTTTTTCACTGCTAATTATAGTATCTTATATTAAAATGTCAAGTAAGTTCAATGTGAGCAGTGTTATTATATTGTTATTTTTTCAATGTCTTTATTTTGATAAAATAGACTTAAAAATCTTATAAGAAGTATCCCATATTTCCTTTTCCCTGGTTTTAGTTTTTTTCTTAAGATGAGAAATTTATTAATGTAAAGTTTATAATTTATTTTTTCCTTAAGAAATGTTAATCTGTTGAAAAAAAATTCAGTAGAGTGAATGCTTTTTTTTTTTTTTTTAAATATGGCTCTTTAACAGTTATCATATACTTCTTGACTTAAGAGTATTCTTAATGTATGGTAATATTTTGTTCTTTGTCCTTGGTCATTATTGCTGAATGTTGATTTGTTATACCAAACCTTAAAACTCTTCACTGGCGATTGAACATTCCAAAATGGCCTGCTTTTTCTTGACTTTGCTTTGTATAGTGAGTATACCCTCTCTTATTTGTTGGTAGGTTGAAGTATTTTTAGGCCCTCTGTGTTGCACCTTACTCCCACTTTTTTAAATTAATTAATTAATTAATTAATTTTGACTAGGTACATATGATAGCAGAATGCACTTTGATTCATTGTACACAATCGTTGTACATTATGTAACATTGCACCATATGTGCAGTCATACATGTACCTAGAATAATGATGTAATCTCATTCTTTTTTTATTATTTTATTATGATCAATTGTAAGTCTCATCCATTTAAAAAAAATTTATTCTAATTTGTTATACATGACAACAGAATGCATTTCAAATCATAGTACACATATAGAACACAGTTTTTCATAATTGTACACAAAGTAGAGTCACAACATTCGTGCCTTTATACATGTATTTAGATAACGATGTTTGTCACATGTTGAATTGCAAAAGTGCTTGGTACCTTCAGAGTGAAGGTTTTCATGATGTGGCTAAGAGAGTGATGATGATTTTGATAGCTCAAATGTTTTTGTATTTTGATACCAGGGAATGAACCCAGGGGCACTTAGCCACTGAGCCACATCCCTAGCCCTTGTATTTTTTTTTTTTTTTTTTTTGAGAT
>NW_026000005.1:45319268-45373403 GCF_001458135.2 Marmota marmota marmota | reverse complement strand
ATTTTTTTTTTTTTTTTTTTGAGATAGGGTCTAAGTAAGTGGCTTAGTGTCTTGCTAAGTTTCTGAGGCTGGCTTTGACCTTATGATCCTCCTGCCTCCTCCTCCTGTGCTGTTCCGGTGCTAAAAGTACATTGGTTCTCGGTCCTTTTCTTGAGGGTATCAGTAGGCTTTATTGTTTATTTTTGATACTGAGGATTGAACCCAGGGGCACTTACAACCAAGGTACATCTCCAGCCCTTTATTTATTTGTTTTTTTTAATTTTGAGACAGGGTCTTGCTAAGTTGCTTAGGGTCTCACTAAATTACTGAGGCTGGCCTCAAACTTGTGATCCTCCAGCATCAGCCTCCTGAGTGGCTGGGATTATAGATGTATGTCTCTGACCTGGCTCCTTTGGTAGTGGGTGTTAAACCCACGGATATGTTGCCACTGAGTTACATTCCCAAGCCCTTTTAATTTTATTTTGAGATAAGGTCTTGCTAAGTAGTTCAGGGACTAATTGCTGAGACTGGCCTAGAACTTCCTGTTTTTATTGTCGTCCTCCCCACCCCCCACTTTTGTTGTGAATTTAGGTGTGAACCACCACACCTTTTTTTTTTTAATTTTTAAAGATGCTTTAAAATTCTTGTTTCTGAAAAATTAAATTTTAAGAGATTTCAGAGAAGAGAATAAAATTAAGTGAGGCCCTTATCTATAACAAGTGAGGACCTACCAAGTGCCAGCTATACATTATTGTTTGTATCCTTTGGTCCTTAAGCCTAACACCCGCCTTCCACCCTCTGTGTCTCTACCACTTAGCTGCATCCCAGGTCTTTATTTGAGAACAGGGTCTTGTTTAGTTGCCCAGGCTGGTTTTAATCTTGCAATTCTTTTGCCTCAGCCCCCTAGTTGCTGGAATTATAGGAGTGCTCCACTGGTTTGGTTGAAAGCCAAGTATTTAAAGTCGTTCTCCTCAGCTTTTGTATTAAGTTGGGAAATGTTCTCACATATCTGAGGGATTTGTATGTGTGTTTGTAGCAATTCATTGGGAAGAATCTGAAGGCTCCTTGAGGCTTACAAGGTCCTATATGGTCTTGGCTCTTGTTCACCTCTCTGACATTTTCTTATACTTTTCTGGGCTTTGTGGTATTCTTGCTGCCTGGAATGTCTTTGGGATTTTACATGTCTCATGTAAGGTTTTAGCTCAGATGTTACCCTTCAAAGGGCATTTACTTGGTGACCTTGTGGATAATAATTTATCTGAATAATTTTCACTTGCAGGTAATAGAAAACATACAGGGCTTTAAACAGATCAGTTTATTTTTCCTCATACAACAAGGTTCACCTGTATAGTGGCAAAGACCAGGCTCTTGTGTATTACTTTGCCCTACCTAGCAGGTGATTCTCATGGTCACTAACTGACTCTCATGTCATAAAGTCATTGTGTTCATTACATTTGAAAGAGGAACGGAAGAAAATATTTTTTTTTTAATCCAGAAAGCAAAATTATTTCTAGAGATGACTAGTATACCTCCCCAAGTGAGTCTTCCTGCTGAGAAGGAGGTCATACCTTAAAAGTGAGAAGGTAATGGTGTTCTGTACAAAGACAGGTTTAGACCTCTGGTTCTTAAATTTTTTTGATATGCAGTCTGTATCATCAGTGTATGGATGTATATATGTATGTAATAGAAATAAATTTTATAAGCAATGCTGAATCATTTATGCATGCTGCCATTTTTAATATGTATATCATTGGAAAGTTCTGGTTAGAACGCTTTTGGGGGGGTACCAGTGATTGAACTAAGAGGTGCTTAACCACTGAGAAACATCCCTAACCCTTTTAATTTTTTATTTTTTAAATCAATTTATTTTTTGGTACTGGGGATTGAAGTCAGGGACACTCAAACACTGAGCCACATCCCCAGCCCTATTTTGTATTTTATCTAGAGACAGGGACTCACTGAGTTGCTTAGCACCTCCCTGTTGCTGAGGCTGGCTTTTCTTGCGATCCTCCTATCTCAGTGTCCCAAGCCGCTGCGATTACAGGTTTGTGCCACCAAGCCCCGCCCCTTTTTATTTATTTATGTTTTGAAAATGGGTCTCACTGAGTTGTTTAAGGCCTCATTAAGTTGCTGAGGCTGTCTTTGAACTCGAGATCTCCTGCCTCAGCCTCCCAAGCTGCTGGGATTACAGGCCTGTGCCACTGAACCCAGCTGGTTAGAACATTTTTTTTTTTTTTTTGACTAATGGCACTTTATTGGTGTCTGAAAATAGTGCTTTGGCCTTCAAGGCTAAGATAAAAAGCAGGAGAAGCTGTCTTCCCTAGACTCAATACCAATAGACTTTCTTGTGTTTCCAGGTCTCCTGGATCCCCATTGCTTCCATCACCTCTTCCTCCAGTGTCTTCAGACGAGGCACATAAGTTCTTTCCATAGCATCTTCCACTGATATGTCTTTGGGGCCATCAATCCATGTTTCAGGGACAATGCCATCAGCTCTGGGAAATTCAGGTTTGGGGATAATTCTTTCTGATCTTGTGGAGACTTGTACTGGTTCTCCTGCCTCATTAAATGTCCACTCAATCTCAGTGAGTTTTCCTGTCCACAGGATCCACAAGTTTGACCTGGGAGTGGAGCAAAGGGGCTTCACTAGGGATCATGGTTCCCGGAGAATCCTTTGCTTGCCAATGTAGCGGAAATGTGTGTTCAGCCCCTCCAGGACTACCCAATTCCGCTACCGGATAACTTGAACTACCTTGCCCTGCTTCCCTGCATCCTTGCCTTCCAGGATCTGCACCTTGTCCCCACAGAACAGATGCCAGTCTTCATCAGAGATGGGTTCCACACCCACGGGGCGCCGCCTGGTGTTGGGGGGTGGTCTTCCTCTTGACTGCCAGGGAACCTGGGTGACTCATCCCATAGCGGTAATGAGGGGGCAGAATGACCTTGGATGCCAAGGTCCGCAATACAGAGAGATGCATAGCTAGGAGCTTTGAGAATTCTCGCCAGTGAAGACTCAGAAACTTTGCTTGTTAGCTCTGCCTCCCTATTAGCCCAGGAATTGCAACACCTGGGCTAAATGGCGGTCACTTCCCTTTGCATTGCACTGCTGAGCCTCCACTGGTCACCTCTGCACATGGGTCCTCAGCCTTGCTTGTCCCAGCCTCTCGGCCTTTTTCGAACATTTTTAAGTCCAGGAGTTCTTAACCTTTTTTGTAGTGTGGACCCTGAAGCAGTCAGCTTGTTGGTACCTCAAAATAATTTTTTTTCTTTTTCTTTTTGTATTAGGGATTGAATCCAGGGGTTCTTAACTACTAAGCCACATCCTCAGCCCTTTATAAATTTTTCAAAATTTAGAGTTAGGGTCTCACTAAGTTAGGGTTAGGGCTTTGTTAGGATGCTGAGGCTAGTTGTGATCCTCCTGCTTCAGCCTCCCGAGTCACTGGGATTACAGGTGTGTGCTACCATGCTTGGTGGCAAAATTTATATATATATATATTTATATTTTGTCGTGCCTGGGGATTGAATTCCAGGGCTTTGTGCATGCGAGGCACTCTACCAACTGAGCTATATCCTCAGCTCCTAAAAGTAATATTTTTAAACTCAAAAAATAAGACTCAGTAAATCAAATGTATCAAAATGTTGACACCTAGCTCCCGAATTTTTAAGCTTGTTTTAATACAGTAAGTAATGTGTTTATTAGAACATTCAGTAACATGGTCTAGCAGATACTCAAAGTAATGAACAGCATAAATGATATTTCAGGGTATCTGCAACACTTGTAATGTGCTATGATGATATCCATGCCTTCTCTTGGAAAGATAAAGGTACCAGCAATAATGCTGTGGTTCGTTGCCTGTTAATACTAGAAAAAAATGTTAAATTTCAATTAGAGGTTAGTGAAATTATGTCTTTAATTCTAAGTGTATGAACTCCCGGTTGTGAATTAGTAGTGGGCTAACTTACTTTGGAGATTTAAATTTCTTTTTCTTTTTTTCTTCCAGTTGTGGGGATTGAACTCGAGCACTTGACCACTGAGCCATATACCTAGGCCTATTTTGTATTTTATTTGGAGACAGGGTCTCAAATGAGTTGCTTAGTGCCTCGCTGTTTCTAAGGCTGGGTTTGAATTCAATATCCTGCCGCCTCGGCCTCCCAAGCAGCTTGAATTACAGGTGTGCTCCACCAAGGTTTAAATTTTTTTTTTTAATTTTTGTACTGGGGATTGAATCCAGATGTATTTTACCACTAAGCATATCTCCAGCCATTTTCATTTCTTCTTTATTTTTGGTAGTGGGGACTGAACCCAGGGATGCTTTACAACTGAGCTATATCCCTAGCCCTCTTTGAGACAAATTCTCGCTAAATTCCTGAGGGAAGCCTTGAACTTCTGATCCTCCTGCCTCAGCCTCCCCAGTTGTGAATATAGCATGTGCCAACATGATCTGCCTCTTTTAATTTAGTATATCTCAAATAGTTTGTAAAGCAAGAGCATTGGTATTTCTTAGTACAGGAAGAATGAAAAAATTACTTCCAATAAGAAAGATATTATGAGGACATTATTCTAAATCTCTCTAGTTTATATTTTGTACCCCTCTCCTTTTTAACTTCAAGACCATCTACTTTGCTTTCGTTGAGCATTCTTTCCTTTTTAAAGGCAGTTGACTTGAAACTTTATTAATGAAAATGCTAAAACAATTGCTTGCTATCATTAATTGGAATTTTGTTTCAACTTGGGTGATTAACCACCCTTCACCTTCATACTCAGAATTGAACCCAGGGGCACTCTTTATTGAGCTACATCCCTAGCCCTTTTAATTTTGAGCCAGGGTCTTGCTACATTGTCCAATCTGTGCTTGAATTTGTGACCCTTCTGCTTCAGTCTCCTGATTTGCATTCTGGAATTAAAAGTGTGTGCCAGTATACCCAGCTCTTCATTTTCCTAACACGTCAATGCCTTTTGCACAGTTTGACTGCAAATTTTTGCTGATTGGATGGATATATATATAAGTACTCATGTAGTTTCTGGGTTTAGTGAATCCTAGAAGAACTTCTTTTGAAATAGATAAAAGGCATTATTCATGTTGGATTTAATTAGTTTTAGAAAAATAAAGTTATACTGCTTAGGTACTTACAATTACAACATCAGTTATGTTGTAGAATATAACAGTGAATTTTTTGTAAATACTTCTGTTTTTCAGTTTTATATTTACTCCCAGTGTGAGAAACAAAATGACTTGACTTTCTAACCAGTATAAAGACTGAAGGTGAGAAGGTGAAGGGGTAAAAGGCTAGATGGTTTATTTAGTTTCCTAAGCTTCAGAAGGGATGGGGTTTTAGAGTTTTCTGGGGGATATGGCTGCAGGATATGGGAAAGGGAGGGAGAAAACACAGGTAAACGAAGGTGGACTTGTGCAGATAAAAGCCTTTCAGGTAGCCAGACGCTCACAAAAGAATAGGTGATAGGTTGTGCTTTGCTCACAGAAGAATAGGTGATAGACTGTGCTTTAAGTCTGTTCTGAGCAAGGCCAGTGACCTTTAGCATTCTTTCTTGTGATGTGAGTTGATCTTACTTGGTTTGATGAGATTCTTGGAATTCATGATAGTTGGGTTCTACTGTTGAACTGCTTTTAGTGTTGGATATGGGAAATATTAGAGACACCCCCCACCCCCACACTTTGGGAAGAGGGTGACAGGTGGCCAGAGACCTTCTGTGTCCTTCAGTTCAAAGCACTCAGAATGCCTTGACAAGGTATATTTTGGGGTGAGGTTTTCTGAATCTCAACACAAGCGTCATTACTTTATTAAAATAGAGAATAGAAAGATGTACAGGTTATTAAGGACATGAGCTTATTAGTTTAGAAACTGCATTGACAAATGTACTTTAATATATTGAGAATTTTTTCATTCTTAACAGACATTTGTCTTTAAAATGTCAATTAAGGAGCTGGGGTTGTAGCTCAGTGGTAGGGTGGAGTGCTTGCTAGAATGAAGGAGACTCTGGGTTTGATCCCCATCACCACAATAAATATAAATAAATACATTAATAAGTAAAAAATTCAATGTTAGTTGGTTTATGGTATCTTGGGGGAGAGGTCTGATGCATCACATTGTTAGCATAGTTGAAGGTTCAAAAGCAACAACTTAAAGGTTTTCCTTTATGCAGTACTTTTGAAGGCAGGGAACATTTTCAGAATGAAATATTTTTAAAAACAGCTTTATTGAGATTTAGATCATGTGATATGTAATTTATTCATTTGAAAGTATGGTGTTTCTAATGAAGCTACAGAGTTATGCACTAATGTCATCCCTAGCAAATTTCTTTATTTTTATCACTACAAAAAAGAAATCCTATACCCATTTCTTTTTTGACTTGTACAGATAAAGGTTTCAGTTGTTGTGATGTACTATTTTCTTAGTTAAAATTTTGCTAATTAAAATCTGTAGTTTGGTACTTACTACAATTGGGACAAACTAGTTCTTTTTCTTTTGGCAATTTCAGTTTACTGTTTCTACTTAAACTATTATTTGAATTTAAACATCCTGCTAACTAGAAAATGTGCTTATTTGTTGGCTATAACATTGTCATTTCAAGAGGGCTGTATAGGATACTCTTGATGGAAGATGCCAAATTCACTTGAGAATCAAACTTGGTTGCTCAGGGAACAATTTACCATTCTTTTTTAATATTCCAAGAGTGTAGAAGCCTCAACTAAGAGATTAAAAGTTAGTTATGTGATTGATTCTTTAATTTTTGCTGCTGAGAATTGAACCCAGAGTCTTGGCATACTAAGCTCTCCCTGTGCCACTGAGGTACTCCCTCAGTTGACTTCTAAGGTCTTATATCTACTTTCTTATTTCCAGGTTTATAAGGAATGTTTTGTTTTAAAAGTCCTATTAACACTTTATATATTTGGTATGTAATTTCTTTTGAGTAGTGTATATGTGACTGGGCTTGGCACATGACTATAATCTCAGCATTTTGGGAAGCTTAGGCTAGATTGCAAGTTTGAGATCAGCCTACTCAATTTAGCGAGACTATGTCTCAAAAAGGTTGGGGATATGGCTCAGTAGTAGAGCGCCCCTCTATTCAATCACTGGTGCAAAAAAAAAAAAGTGTGAATTTTCCTTTTTTTTTTTTTTAATATTTATTTAGTTTTTGGCGGACACAGCATCTTTGTTTGTATATGGTGCTGAGGATCGAACCCAGGCTGCACGCATGCCAGGCGAGCGTGCTACCTCTTGAGCCACATCCCCAGCCCACATGTGAATTTTCTATTTAGAGTTGTTGAGGTTTCAGGCTTTCTTCTGAGTCCTATTCCCAGTTATTTCCTGTACATTTATTCATGGCCTTTCTGAAGTTGTTTCTGTCTGGAACACCCCTTAAACAGTTATTTCAGACCAACACCCTTCACTCCTGGGGAAATACCACTTTTATCTATAATAGTCTATATATTTCCTCCCCTGAGAGATGTAGTTTCTCCACCAGGACTTGTGTGCCCTTTTGTAGTAGTACTTAGGGTAGTTCCGTACTCTGTCACCTTTTATTCTGGTTATTTGTTTGGTTTTTCATTGGTCTGAGGTTTCCAAAGTTCTTTTAAACCTTGGATGCCTCCTACCAAAGGTTCTCTTTCAGCTCATTCTGTGTGTGTGTTTGTGTGTGTGTGTGTGTGTGTGTGGTGCAGGGGATTGAACCCAAGGCCTCTCATAAGATAGGCAAGTGCTGTACCGCTAAGCTATACACATACCCCTAGGCCTTTTTTTTTTGTGACACCAAACTGCCCACCCCAGAGAAATGTCATTGTCTAATATTTTAAATTTTTGAAAGTGTGATAACTCTTTTCTACCACTCCTTCCAGTTTGTTTTAGCTGGTTTTCTTTTCTTTGGAGGTGAGAAATGATTGACATAGACATTTCATGGCTGTGGTGGGTGTTTAGTTCTTTATTTTCTGCTTTACGGGTTTTTGTCTTTTTGGCAACAAGTTCTTACTATCTTGCCCAGGTTGTTTTTTCTAATTCCTAGACTCAAGCTTCTTCCTCCTCAGCCTTTAGAGTTGGGGGTTCTGCAGGTGTTGCTACATCAAACCTGACTTTACTGGTTTCTTAATATTTTTATTTTAAAAACAATGGGAACAAAGGATACTAAACTAATGTTTTATGATACTGATTTATTAACATTAATATTGGGCAGTGCTTTTAGACATGAATATTATTTTCATATACTGTTATGTGTTATAACCTAAAAGTGTTGATTATTTTTAATAAATGACTAGATACAGCATTCCGATAATGGAGGGTTATAAACTGCATTTGAGTTTATTCCATTAAAGGTAAGTTTGTAAGAAAATTGACCTCAGAGTCAGGAGACAAGAGTTCTAATGTAACTTTAAGCTTAGATACTTCAGTTTAGTTGAGTTGCCTTTGAGCTTTTCTTCTATTAAATGAGTAATGCTTGTTCTTAGTATATTTCTGATGTTGCTAAGGTTAAAGAGAGTGACATATCAGAAATCTTTGTACACTGACTTAAGAGTTTTGTCTTTGTTGGGGAAATACTGAGACCATAAATGAGTTTGATTTACAATATTATCCCTCTCACTTGGGAGTAAAAAAAAAAAAAGAACTTTAATATAAAGTTCAAACATTAATTGGACACTGGATTAGCTAGAATTATTACTTGAGATTGATTATGTCTAGTGAAAATTTAAGAATGGAATCTGGCAGCTAGGCTTTGGGAACAATTAACTAGAATCAGAAATTCAGATACCTATTTGTCTCTGTGTATCTGCTTCCTCTCTCTCTCTGAAGAATACTTTCTAATGTGACTATCTTAAATATTGCCATTCTAAGGCCATACTTTGTGCTTTACAACTATACCAAAAGAGTCTTGAGGAAGGACTTTGATTCATTTGTTCTAGGTCATTTGTTCAGTTATTTTTATTAATTTTTTTTTGTTAGTTGGAGATGGACAGTATTCCTTTATTTTATTTGTTTATTTTTATGTGGTGCTAAGGATGGAACCATTGCCTCAGAGGTGCTAGGCAAATGCTCTGCCACTACCCTCATTTGTTCAGTTCTGACCCTAGTTAATTTATGGTGGATGTTGTGAATATTTAGAATATCTTCATGTAATATGTGGCAACTTCCCTGGCAGTTTAGTATTCAGTGAGTAGTAGGTAGAGAGAGGCGGATGAAACATGGGAATAAAAGTATCTACTTGAAGTAGCATCTAAATGTTGAAGTTTGAAAAATTTGATGAAGCTCTTTTTTTTTGTACCAGGGATTGAACCCAGAAATGCTTTACCCTTGAGCTATGTCCCCAACTCTTTGTTTTATTTTGAGACAGGGTCTTGCTAAGTTGCTTAGGGCCTCCTTAAATTGCTGAGGCAGAAGTCACTGAGATTACAGGTATGCACCACCATGCCCAGCTCGAATGGAGCTCTTTAGAGTGGTAATATGCAGAAATATTGAGAATTTTAAGGCAGGTGGAATTCGTAAAACTACAGAGAATTATCAGTGTCCTTTACTTTTTAATCTCTTGTTATATTAGTTACTTAATCTCTTGTAATACTAGTTATTAAGAGAAGTGTTTGAAAATCTACCCTGGATTTGTATATCTTTAAAAGAAAAACACTTTGCAGCCTTGTATATAAAATTATTTGTAAATTAAAAGTTGCTGTCTTCCTTTCTGGGTGTGGTGGTGCATGCCTATAATCCCAGCAACTTGGACAACTGAGGCAGGATGATCACAAGTTTGAGGCCACCCTCAGAGACTTAGATCCAATCTCAAAATTACGGAAAGAAAGAAAGAAAAAAAAGGAAGACAAGACTAAGAATGTAGTCCAATGATAGAATACCCCAGGTTCAGTCTCCAGTACTGCCCTGCCTACACACAAAAAATTTGCTATCTTGCTGAATTAAATATTTTTATTATTATGAGGGTATCCATTTTATCACCTCCCCACCCTTTTAAAAAAAAAAAAGATTTTTTTTTTTTTTTTTTTTTAAATTTTGAGACAGGATCTCATTAAGTTGCTGAGACTGGCCTCAAACTTGCCATCCTCCTGCCTCAGCCTTCCAAATTGCTGGAATTAGAAGCATATGCGACCATATCTTAATTGATCTTTTTAATAAGGGCATGATTCTAGTCTTTGCCGACCTGTTTTAGAAACTAAGCAGGGCTGGAACTAAGTGGGGCTCATTATAGAGTTCTTGCCTAGTGTCTGCAAGGCCTTGAGTTCAATCTCCAGCCCTGTAGGGAGAAAAGAAATTAAAATATTACGTCTAACAAAGTAATTAATGTACCTTCCCTGCTTATAGAAAATATACTTAGCCTACCAACTTCTTCTTCATTTTACTTTTACCAGTTAAAAAATCCCCTGCTAGATATTCTTCTATAGTGTTAATGTTCATTTGTATTTATATTTGCTACTTTATTTTTTGTCCTATCTCAACTATCCAGGGTCCCTTTTCTTCTGGTGGAAAAGACCCTAATTTTAATCTGCCAGAGACTTGTTCATAAAAGGTAATTTTACCTGGTGTAGGATTCTTTATGTATCTTTTTTTTTAAACATTTGTTTGTTTGTTTATTTATTTATAGTTGTAGTTGGACACAATACCTTTATTTTGCTTGTTTATTTTTATGTGGTGCCGAGGATCGAACCCAGGGCCTTGCACATGCTAGGCAAATGCTCTACCGCTGAGCCACCACCCCAGCCCCTATTGACATGTGTCTTTACCATGCTGAACAAAATTAGAAATCACTTGTTTTCTGGTTTTCTTCACTGCTTTTGAGAAATCAGGTGTGTGTCAAAAAAATAGTGACCCCCACCCACCTTGATATTCTTTTCTGTTTTGGGTGTTTTGTGTTTGTGTTATAATGTTTCTAAGTATGAATGTCTTTTATTTATCCTGTTTGGGTTCATTTGGACCATTCAAATCTGTGAATTTGTATCTCAGCTACTTTATAATATTTAGATATGCCTTTGCCATGTTTTCACTTTTCTGATATTAGTTCATTCTGTTTTTGTGTTGTATTTTACCCAAAATATAGCTGCCTACTAAGGTCAGTTTTTTTAAATTTATTTATTTAATTGTGTGGAATTGTGGATTGAACCCATCACCTCATGTAAGTACTCTACCACTGAGCAATACCTCCAGCCCTGAGCTTTATTTATCATATTAGAAGTTCTGTTTGGTTCTTTTTCAAATCAATGTAACTTTTAATGATTTTTCTATTTCTTTTGGGATTTCAGATTTGTCCTTTATATTCTTATATGTCTGTGATACTGTATGTCTGTGGTACTGATGATTGGACGGACTTAGGCCATAGGTATGCTCGTTAAGTAAGATTAGGCAAGCATTGTATCCCCAAGCTACATCCTCAGCCCTTTTTATTTTTTATTTTGAAATAGGGTCTCATTGAGTTGCTGAGGCTGACTTTGAACTTATTTTTTTGCGGTGCTGGGGATTGAACTCAGGGCTTTGTGCATGTGAGGCAGGCACTCTACCAAACTGAGCCATATTTCCAGCCTGACTTTGAACTTGCGATCCTCCTGCCTCAGCCTCCAGAATCATTGGGATTTGCACCCAGTTACCACCATGCCTGACTCCAGCCCATTATACATTTATATTTTGGGACAGTTTCACTGAGTTGCCACCTGTTTGAATTTGGTGATCTTCCTGCCTCAGCCGTGCAAGTTCCTTGGATTATAGGTTTACATCATTGTGCACAGCTTGTTTTAAGATCTGATTATTCTGATATCTGAAGTCTTTGAAATTTTGTTCTTTTGTTTTTGCAGATTTGCTTTGTTGACTTGTGTGTTGTCCATATTCTGTTCATTGTCTCTAGATGATTTATTATTTGTAGAATTTCCCAGAGACCTGGAATAAACTTTTCGCCAGGAAAAGTTTACCTACTTCTGTGTCAATATTTAGTTGTCCTACCTAAGACATTGATACCCAGTGTGGTCCTTAGACTAATGGGAATTTGTTAGAAACATTGCAATCCTATCCTGTGTTTTAAAAAGAATTAAATCTTAATAGTATTTCAAATTAGTGACAAATTAGCAAGATTTGAATTACTTGGCTTGATGTTTCTTAGATCATTCATCTGATTTCAAAATGTCTACAGATCTTGACCAGGCATGTACAAATTCTCATGAATAGCTTTTCTTTTTTCTTTTCTCTCCTAATGTCTGTCTCTCTGTTCCTTTTATTGTTTAGGAAAAAGGTAACTCTGCTAGCAGATGGGAAGTATGGGAGTCATGAATACTTTTGGTCATCTTAACCCTGAAAGTGTGGCCCATAGATTTTTCGCCTTTAAGTTTGAATTTGGGTTCTTGAGTATTGTGGGTATGGAAAGTAGAATGTGGAGTGCTTCAAACAAAAGTATTTATTATCACTAGGAAAGTATGTCTTAGAACAATAAACTAATACTCCTACAAGCACATCAGAATATTTAAAGTTCATAGTACTGATACCACCAACTATTGTTGAGTATATGGAGTAAATGAAAAGAATTATAACTAATAAGTCTAATACTAATGTCTATAAAATAGCTGCTTTTGAAGAAGATATATGATTTTAGTTGTCAGGGTGTTTTTTTTTTGTGGTGATGGGAATCAAACCCAGGGCCTTGTGCATGCAAGGCAAGCACTCTACCAGCTGAGCTATATCCCCAGCCCATCAATGGATCTTTTATTTATTTAGGTATTGAGGATCCAACCCAGGGCCTCAAACATGCCAGGAAAGTGCTCTACCACTGAGCCACAACTCCAGCCCCCCAGTCCTGGTAGTTTCATTAAAAGTTTATAATCCTTATAATTTAGTGATTCTATTCTTAGTATTTACTGAAGAGAATTTAAAAGCATATACGTATTGAAAGAAATATAGAGGAATGTTTGTAGCAGTTTTAATGACTCAAATTTAAATTTGCAATAGTTGTTGGCTCATAGTTGTAATCCCAGCTACTTGGGAGGATGAGGCAATAGGATTTCTGTTTGAGGCCAGCCTGGGCAATTCAATGAGACTTTATTTCAAAAAGGGTTGGGGGTGTAGCTCAGGAGTAGAGCACCCCCTGTGCCAAGTACCACAAAAAACCAAAAAACTTAGAAGTTCACATATGCATTGATAGAAGAATGAAAGGATAAACAAAAATGTGATATATCCATACAGTGGAAAACTTTTCAGCACTGGAAGGTATAAATAATGATAGACAGCCACATGGGTAAGTATCAAGATATTATGCTGAAACAAGCTGAAATCTATGTAAGTGGCTATTTTGATTGTGGGATATGGGAGAGTCATGTAACCATTGCAAAGGAATAAAAGATGATATACAATTACATACAAAATATGTACATGAGAGGATACACAGTTCTACTTGTATAAAGTCTGGAGTAGACAAAACTATATAAGATAAAAATAAAATCAGAACTATGATTTCAGAATTAGAAGGGAAGGTGCAGGGATTTATCCCGAAGGAGCATGAGGAAACTATCCCTTTTTTTGTTGTTTGGTAGTAGGTGTAGAACCCAAGGCCAAGACTTCACACCTGCTAGGCAAGCCTTCTACAATTGACCTGCACCCACATCTCTTTTCTAAAAAAAAAAATTTTGAGACAGGATCTTGCTAAATCGCACCATTTGGCCTAGAACTTGGGATCCATCTGCCTTAGTCTCCCAAGTAAATGGGATCATAGGCATGTACCACTGCACAAATTCTTGATTTTTGTTTGTCGCAACTCATTGAGTTTTACACTTAAGATTTGTGCAGTTGATGGAATTTAAATTTAACTGAAAATATGAAGTTATAATTGAACACTTATTTTATGATGCACACAAAGTGTAACAGGGCCTGCAGTTTACTTTGAAATATATCCAGAAATTGGATGAATGGATGAGCAGGTGTCATAGATGAGCAGACATGGGTAAAGTACATGTAAAACTTTTTTTTCCCCCCTGGGGATTAAATCCAGGGGTGCTGTACCCCCNAGCCAAATATTGGCCCCCCCCTTTTTTTTTTTGAGACAGGGTCTCATTAAGTTGCCAGGACTGGCTTGTAACTTAAGATCCTCCTGCCTCAGGCCTATCGTACTGTGCCTGGCTCTGTAACAAACTTTTTTTAAAAAAAATTTGTTTTAATTAGGTTTATATGACAGCAGAATACATTTTGATTCATTGTACACAATTGCAGCACAACTTATTTCTCTGGTTGTACAGGATATAGATATAGCTGTAGCTGTAGCTGTAGCACTGTATGTGCAATCATACATGTACCTAGGGGAATAGTGTCCATCTCATTCCACCATCTTTTCTGCCCATGCCACCCCAGCCCCCCCAACCCCCCCCTTGAACTTAATTGCAGGAGGTAGGCGATAGGGTTGTAGTGCTGAACCCTCCTCAGCTATTAAAAATATTTTATGATAAACTATTAGTGGGGAAGATAACAAGAAGTAAAAGAATTAAAGTGAAAAGTTAGGAAGGGAATTGGATTTATATAACCAGCCCTGTTTTACAATATTTGTTCAATTTGTTTCTGCCCTTTTTTTGTGTGAGCAGGTACTAGGAATTGAAGTCGGGTAATTGACCACTGAGCCACATCCCAGCTGTATTTTGCATTTTATTTTAGAGACAGGGTTTCACTGAGTTGTGTAGTGCCTCACTTTTCCTGAAGCTGGCTTTGAACTCTTGATCCTCTTGCCTCATTCTTCTAAGCTGCTTGGGTTACAGGTGTGTGCTACTGTACCTGGCTTATTCTTATTTGAAGAATCCTCCTGCTCAACCTTCAGAACTGCTGGGGTTACAGGTGTGCGTCACTGTGCCTGGCTATTTGAAGAATGAAAGCTGTAGTCTTGTTGATTTGAACATGGACATGTTTTTCCCTCTTCACTTGTGCTGGCCCTCACATGTGGCTCTTCTACTGTGCTATCCCCTGAACATGGCTTTTAGCTTTTTGAACTTAACCACTTTATTCAGCTGAGAAAATTTCAAGGTTAGGAAGCTTGAATAACCACTGGTTGTTACCCACTTTTGTGTCTTGGAGATCTTTGTAGCTCATCATTATTTCCATATGGATATACTTCTGTATATATATAAGAAAAAGATCCAGTATATGAAAAAGATGTCAGGCTGTAATCCCAGCGACTTGGGAGGCTGAGGCAGGAAGATTGCAAGTTCAAAACTAGCATCAGCAACTTAAGAAGGCCCTAAGCATCTTGTGAGATCCTGCCTCAAAATTTTAAAAAAGGATTTTAAAAAGGATTAGGGGATATTGCTCAGTGGTTAAGCACTACTGGGTTCAATTCAGTGTATTTAAAACACTGTGATTAGTACTTAGAGGAGTTAGAAAATGTCTGAAGTATAAGTGGAGATGCTTTGTCTCTGTGGTAGTGTTTTGGGTCTCTGAAAAGAGACCCGGGGAAAGATATACACTGTTAACTCTGGCGACTTTTCAAATGGATAGAAAAGATAGAATTTTTTTTTTTTTTTTTAATGTGTCTTCAACTCTTGAGAGTTATGTTTTCTTTGATAATCTCTCAGGGTGTTAGAAGTGGGAGACATGGATTTAAAGGATGAATTAATGAAATGTAGGTTGACACATTTAGGTCAAGGATGATTTGTTCTGAATCAAGCTTAGCTTTTCTCTTTTTTTTTTGGAATTTTTTTTTTTAAGAGAGAATTTTTAATATTTATTTTTTAGTTTTTGGCGGACACAACATCTTTGTATGTGGTGCTGAGGATCGAACCCGGGCCGCACGCATGCCAGGCGAGCGCGCTACCGCTTGAGCCACATCCCCAGCCTGTACATAGAATATTTTAAACATACAAAAATAAAATATCCTTTCAGAGAGCCTAAACCCAGAGTATCTTTTCCTTCCTCTTTCCCAATATTCTCTGCCTTTTTCCTGTTTCATCCTTCATGGCATTTACCATGGTGTTCCAGTAGTTTGGTTATTTGTCTTCCCAATTTTGTATGAACTCCAGTGTTGTAGATTATTGACACCAGTTATATAAGCCTTCAAATATTTCTTGAAGGAATTAGCAGTGTTTAGCAGTTAGAGAACAGTTCAGTATCTATGGCTCTACCTCTTTAAATTCTGTCTCATTATTTTGTAGAATTGATACAATGTATTCCTTTTCTGAGAATATTTGGATCATGTCCATTTTTCCACTATGACATATCACAGTGTTATGATTACATAATTCTTGTATACTCAAGCAAACACTACTTTAGGTTAGAGTCCTAGAAAATTCTTAGAATTGAAATTGCTGTATATTAAGTATGATTTTTGACATTTAAAATTTAGAGGTGTAAGAAAGTCTCATAAAAATGACCACAAGGAATAGATGCTGATGTATAATTATACCAAAACAATGGCATAAAACTCTATCCTCACACATAGCTGATATGAGAAAAATAAATTATTCTGATTTTGAAAAACAACACTTGGTGATAGGCTACATATTCATTGTTTGGAAAAGACTGCACCAGTCTTTATCAATGTTGAAGTATTGTTGCAAAGCAAGTATAGATTGTTTAGTATAAGCTATGTTAATCACATAAACCTCATTCATCTCATTATTATGATGATCACAATTGTGATAAGAACATGTGTTGAGAATACTCCAAAAATATTGCCTTATTTTGTGCCTTTATACTATAAAGGTCATTTGCCAAACATAAAATTGTTTTTGTACATAGGGATCACCTTGCTGTAATCTACAAGGTATTTGATGTTTGACTTTCAGTGGATAAGAATCACTATCAATCTGCCCCCATGGGGGAGAAGATATTTGTCATTCTCTCTCCTTTCCCTCAGTAGCTCACATAATCACTGTGCTTAATAAATGTGTTACTAAGTCTTTATAAAGAAGAATTTGAAAAGTATTCCATTTAAGAAAAGTGGAAATAAATGCTAAGTTAGACTTGAATAAAATGTGGAAGTGAATTGGATTTGAGAGACTTTGTAGTCTTAATACCCTTTTCCCTTTTGTATCTTGATTACTGGGTAGATGTAAGAAACATCTTTAAGAGGATGTACTAAAAATGTTATAGTGATAAGCTGACCTACTACCCTCACTGACTGGCTAATTATGGTAGCCAAGCAGGACTGCAGACCTGTTCAAGCCAGATATGAGAACCTTTTTTTTTTTTCTTGCCATGTAGGCTAAAAGTTGCTGATTCTGGTCTAGTCTATGAGATCCTAAAAAGAAGGAAATATTAAGTGCATTTAACGTTTTAATGATTATGCGAGCTATATGACCTGAGAGTATTTATATGACAAAATGATTTGCTCTGTATTTTAGAAATAGTTGGGCATTGTTAATGAGGAGTGGTTGATCATTTTATGGTATTCTCAGAGTAGACCTTTGGTCCCTTGTTCTCATACCTGTTAACCATATATGAAAAAAGCAAGGCAAACGAGTTATGGTGGTACATGCATATATTCCCAACTACTTGGGAGAGGCTGAGATGGGCAGATTGCAAGTTCAAGGACAGTCTGGGCAACTTAGCAAGACCCAGTTTCAAAAAAAAAAAAAGACTGGGAGGTAGCCATGATGGTGTAGGATTAAAATCCCAGTGGCTCCAGCATTGTAAATTCGAGGCTAGCCCCTTTCTTACTTAAGAATTTGACATTTGACTTTTGAATATATAATACAAAGCTGCGAATTTTGTATTGCCTCTTTCCTAAATCAAAGTGAAATAATATACTCTCCCAAATGTTTTAACTTTTTAAAAAAATTATATTTTTTTTAGTTGTAGATGGATACAATATCTTTATTTTTATATGGTGGTGAGGATTGAACACAGTGCCTCATACATGCAAGGCAAGTGCTCTACCACTGAGTTACTATTCCACCCCTCCCAAACGGTTTTGTAGATATTTTTTGGCCATTTTTCTTCTCCAGTTCCTTTTTCATTCGTGATGGTGGACCTATTGTCTACTTAACTTTTCTTTGAAATTTCAGTTATTTAATTGTATTTAATAGATACCCACCCATTGGGTTAGGGGATGTAGATAACTGGTAGAATGCATGCTTATGTATAGGGTCCTAGGTTCTATCCTCATCACTGTAGAGAAGGAAAAAGATGCCAGCCATCATGTTAATAATTGGCAATTTAATGGAGAAACAAACTTAGATGAAGGTAACACATTTGTAGATCTTATTGGGTTATTAATTAGCAGAGCCAGGAAATGAGCCCAGTAGGGAGATATAGAGCAGTAAGCTAGTTCCTGGTGAGCCAGAATTGTCTTATTTGCCCTTATATCTCAATACCTCTCAATCTTTTTTTAAAAAAATATTTTAAAATATTTTTTTCAGTTGTAGATGGACACAATACCTTTATTTTATTTATTTATTTTTTTATGTGATGCCGGGGATTGAACCCAGTGCCTCACGTATGCTAGGCAAGGGCTCTACCACTGAGCCACAACCCCAGCCCCTCAATCTTTTTCATTCCTATGTTAAAGACAGGCTTACTTGAAGTCCTTGGCATTCTCACTTAAGAAAGAATGATTTTTGTCATAAGCAAAGGTGATTTTTGTGTTCCATCTTATTGTAAAGTTGTTTAATTTATGCTGCCTTTGTGTATGTAACTTACCATACTGTATAGGACATAGTCATTTCCTTCTTTGTCTAGTGTGGGTAGTTGTTCAGACTTGCAGTACCAGATGTCATTTATGCCTTTTTTGTTGGAGGGTCCAAATGCCATTACTTGTTTCACGCAGGCTTCTAATTTTGTAACACTTCAGTTTCCTTATTTGAAAAATAGGAATGAAGCAATGGTTTCTAGGGTTCATTGGCAGATTTAAATTTACTCCTATAATAAACAAATCGGTTAAACATTATGCAAATTATATTTATTACTATTGTTATTTAGCTCCAAGTTCATATTCTAAATCCAAACCCAGTCTCTGGAAGACCCATGAATAAGACATTAGTGGGGACACATTAGAAAAATAAGATTGGTTTTAAATGTCAATTTAAAAAGTGGAAACACTGCATATACTGCATGGGATACACAAGCATTTTATTTATTTTATATTTATTGTAAAATAGGTACAGTTTTCCTTCAGTTTTTAGCATTGCTTGTCAAATTCGTGATAGGTAGTAATGTTATTTATGAATGTATTATCTAGCTTTGGGTCTGTTCATGAGTCTGTTCTGGGTTACTAAATTAGAGATTTATTCCTCAGTCCCATCAGATATCATTCCTCTGATAAAAATTTTATATAAATACAAGCAGCATCTGTATCCCTTCCATACTTTTGGCCATTTGACTAGGAAGCATACCACATCCTAAAGTGTGTCCCCCCCCCCCCCAGTCTTTTTCTCTTTCTTTCTGGAGCCCAGGGGGTGTTCTACCATTTTTACTTTTTAATTTTGAGACAGGGTCTCAAGTTGCCTAGACTGGCCTTGAACTTGAGATTTCCCCTGCCTCATCAGCCTGTGTCACTGGGATTTCCTTTTGGTTTTTTTTTTTAAAGTTTTACAGCAAGGGGAGGATTGAACTAAAAAAAAAGATTTTTTTTTTTTTTTTACTAGCCATAGTAGTCTTTCTTTTGTGTTAAGCAGTTAAAAGAAAACCAATTTCCAAAATGTTTGTGATTCAGGTTTTCCTTGAAGGATCACCATATTTCACTGCATAATCATCACAGAATTTATGCTCCTTTTTTTTTTCTTTGCAAGAGTGAGGTGTGACCATTATGAAGCTTTTTTTAAAATTTTTTTATTGTGCCAGTATTACTTAAACATAATTTCTTATTAAACTGTCTTTGGTGCAAGAACTGCAGTGACAGTGATTATGTGGTAAAATAGCAGTTTTCTTGTTATCAAAAATATTTTTTTTGTAATGCTGGGAATCAAACCGAGGACCTTATACATGCTAGGCAAGTGCTCTATACTACTGAACTATATCCCAACCCTATTTATAAATTTTATTTTTTAGTACTAGGATTGAGCCCAGGGGCATTCTACCATTCTCCAGCCCTTAATATTGTGTTTTGGAGTAGTCTGAAATTTTTTCTTGGCAGTTCTTGAGCTTGGGTTCCTCCTCCTTCAGCATTCCAAGTGGCTGGGATTACAGGTGTGTGCTACCTTATCCAGTCTTGTTGTAAAATTTAATATGCAATTCTGTTTTTCCTAAATGAAGTTTTCTTATAGAACTATTTTTCACTTTCAATTAATAATACCATTTTACTCAAGCTACGAATAATTTTGTCATAGTTAGGCTGCAAGCAGAGTTGTAAGATTGTTTTTAACCTTGAAGGTGACCATTAACCTTTATTATTATTATTAATTTTTGGTACCAGGGATTGAACTCGGGGACACTCTACCACTGAGCCACATCCCAAGCCCTATTCTGTATTTTATATAGATAGAAACAGGTCTCACTGAGTTGCTTAGTGCCTCGCTTTTGCTGAGGCTTGCTTTGAACTTTCGATCCTCCTGCTTCAGCCTTCCTAGCTGCTGGGATTTCTACCCATTAGCCTTTTTATGTTTTCTTCTTTGTCTTTGTGTGTGTGTGTTGTGTTATTTTGTTTGAACTCAGTGTTGTATATGTCATTTATTTTATTTCAGTGTTTTAGGATTTAGCATTAAAGGTTTTATGTGAAAAATCTTGATTATTCCCACAGAAATGAAGGGTATGTTCATTGTTAGAAGAGAGTGGTTTGTTTCAGTAGTGTATTTCATGACTTAATGGGAGAATATTAACAGATTGGGCTTAAAACTTTTAGTTTCAATAATTATTTATGAGGTAGCCTATTAAGATGGAATTTTTGAGTTTTGTATGTATTTCAGGTCACCAAAACAAACACATAATTTCTAGCAGTATTTTTTTTTTCTTTCCTTTTTTGTGGTACTCAGGATTGAACCCAGGGCCTTGTCCATGCTAGGCAAGCACTGTACCAGTCCCTTTGTTTGTTTTAATTAGTTTTTCTTATTCTGAGACAGGGTTCATGCTGGCATTGAACTGGAGATGCCTCTCAGCCTTGAAGTAATAACAGTAGGCATAACAAATTGGTTAAGACAGTACCGAATATTCCCATAGCAAGAAGGAAAACATGTCAGGTGCTGTGGGGCACTCCCATAATTCCAGTGATTTGGGTAGCTGAACAGAAGAGTCACAAGTTCAGGCCAGCCTGGGCAATTTGGCAAGGCCATGTTTCAAAATAAAAATTACAGAGGGCTATAATAAAAATTACAAAGTTCAGTGATAGAGTATCCCTAGTTTCAATCCCCAGTACCAGTAAAAAAAAAAAAAAAAAATAGAAAAGAAAAAAATATCCAAGGGGAGGTGCCTTTCCAACTATGATTTTTGTTTACCTGGTAGAGGGGAGATTGTATATGTTAACGTGCATCCCCTACTTCCTTACTATTTATGGAACCCAGGGCACTGGGCACTCTAGGCAAGAGCTATACCGTTGAACTACAAGCCCCACTCTCATGTTAATCTTTTATTGTGATTCCAAAGTTTGACAGTCTGATTTCCTTCCTTAAGGATCAATTTTGACTTTTAAAGGCAGGGAGCACTTTGATAAACGAATGTGTTTGTGTTTGCCATTCTTTCTCTATTAAATCTCAAGAATTGTCCACAGATGGTTTGTGGACTGATAATAGTGCCGGTTGACAAGAGGAGGGAGGTATTAAGGTTCTTTAAAGACCATAGGTGAGTTATATTTATTTGAATGACTTACCACCCTATGACATAAAGTAGGTGTTTAATACCAGAAAGTGGGCAGATGAGAACTACCAACCTTGTTTAATAATAGCATTCTTTGCTTTTCAGAGTGAGAAAAACAGTATTTTGTACTATTCTGTACAGTATCTGTACTATTCAGGGTCTAGGTGAAATGGTATTGAGATGATGTTTGAAATACTGAAACTTCTAGAATAAATTCTGAAAAAAAAATTGGCCTTTTACTTCTTTAATGTAGTACAGTTGTTTTGTAGTATAATAGTACAACCAGGTTGTACTGTATTAACTATGTCTTCCATTTCTTGTACTCACAAAATGAGAATCTAAGAATGTAGGGGCCAGGCATTCATATTTTAACAAAGCTTTCCTACTGATTGCTTTACTCTATTAAAACACTATTGATTGTCTTTTAGAGCAAAAACTCACTTCTGACGTAATTTTGCTAGAAATTAACCCATGTTAATGGTGATTTTTTTTGGGTTAAGTTTCTACCAATTTGTCATATTTTTGTTTTATCACAGTATTGTTTTTATTCTTTAAAGAAGTGTAGATGCTTATCATGCAGTGAGCCCTTCTGTAAGATTGGCACTTTGATCTTTACTTGAATTTTCTTATTTGATCCTTACTCTATGAGGTAAATTCTTTATCCTCATTTTATTGATAGAGTGAGGCACAGAGAAGTGTATATGCACAGGGTTATACAACTTGGTGTTGCAGTGAGGATTCATACTTGGGCAGTTTGACTCTAAGAGCTTTGCACTTTGAAATGTGTTAGAGCAATCCACATTATTGTTTAAAAGGGAGTAATGAAGATTCCAGACTTCCAGACCCCTTTCTCAAAGGCAATGTTAACAAAACCTGTTTTATGAATCCTTCCCTTTTTTTCCCCTCTCCCTTCTTTTTTCTGGTACTGGGTGGGGATTGAATCCAGTGCCTTGAGAATGCTACAAGTATTCTACCAAAGTTAGGTTCCTGGCTCTTTTTTTTTTTTTTTTTTTNAGCATAATCTGCTCTAATGCCATCCATTTTCCTGCAAATTCTATGATTTTGTCATTTTTTAATGCAGAGTAATACTCCATTGTGTATAAATGCCACATTTTTTTTATCCATTCGTCTATTGAAGGGCATCTAGGTTGGTTCCACAGTCTTGCTATTGTGAACTGTGCTGCTATGAACATCGATGTAGCAGTGTCCCTGTAGCATGCTCTTTTTAGGTCTTTAGGGAATAGACCAAGAAGGGGAATGGCTGGGTCAAATGGTGGCTCCATTCCCAGCTTTCCAAGCAATCTCCATACTGCTTTCCAAATTGGCTGCAGGTTCCTGGCTCTTTTAAAAAGTTTTGAGGCAGGTCTTATGAAGTTGGCCAGGCTGCTCAGCTTGATCACTTCTTTCCTTAGTGGATTCCTTCCCCCAAACTCCCAATAGCAGGGATTACAGGCCTGTGCACCACATCAGAATCATTCCATTAATTTTTTTGAGGGTGGGTGGCGTGCCAGGGATTTATCTCGGGGCCTGGGGCATGCTAGATGAGCACTGAGCTACACCCCCAAATCCTATTCCATTAATTTTTTTAACACGTAGACAATATAAAAAAATATTTTTAGGATTACAGGCATTCTCCTGTATGTATGTATGTACATACAAAGATTTCCCCTAAAATATTGTGGGGAGATGCTGAGCTTCTACATATTAGTGCCTGTAAATTTTAACGTTTTTCTTCCTTTGTTTCCTTATTATTATTATTATTATTTTTTGACCATGCTGGGGATTGAACCCAGGGCACCCCATATGCTAGGCATGTGCTTTACCACACTGAGCTACATCCTCAGACATCTCTCTCGTGCTCATTCTTTCTTTCTTTCTTTCTTTCTTTCTTTGACAGGGTCTTGCAAAATTACCTAGCTGGCCTCAAACTTGTGATCATCTTATTTTGTCTCTGAGTAACTGGGATTACAGGCATGTAATCCCATGCCCAACCATTTCCCATTCTTTTCATATTTGCATAGTATTTTATCATTTTTTCTTTCCGAAATTGACAATTCTTAAATTAGTAATTTGAACTTTCTGATTATAATTTACTTTGTGGGCATGTGTGACAGAAAAGAACAATACTTTTCTACTGTAAAGGGTCAGCATATAACTCAAAAGAAAACCTTTTCGCATTATAGTTCACAGAATCTCTTTAAACAAAATCAAGTATCAAACTTGGTTATGATTAATTCACATTCTTTCTTGGCACCAATTTCTATAAAGTGTATGGTCATTGTTATGCTGCCTTCCCCAGTAAATACATATCAAGAAAGAACTCTAGTTGGAATTTTAAGGGAGGCTTAAGGCTCAAAAATTGTGAAAAGTTGGATTTATACAAGTAGTACTTTTCTTGTACCAAAGAGTGAGCCCAGAGTTGCTTAACCACTTAGCCTCGTGCCCACCACCCCGCCTTTTGTTATTTTTATTTTGAGACAAGGTCTCCTCAGCCTCCTGAGTTGCTAGGATTACAGGCATGCTCCACTGTGCCTGGCACAGGGGTACTTTTTATGATTGTAATTATTGGCTTGTTTTATCAGTGAAACTAATCTAATTATTATTTTATCTGTACAATAATTACATTTCTTATAAAAACCAAGAAAGTTTATACTGGTGAAGAACTGTTTTGAGCTAAATCGATATGAAATACATTCATCATTTCTTGTTCCTGACAATCCTGTAAGATGGGTAATATACTGATTTTATAGAAGAGGCAAATGAAATCTTGAATTTATTTGTCAAAGCTTATGATCAGCAGAGCTGGTATTGAAATCCATGATATCTGGGACCTTTGCTCAGTTTATTGTACTTCACATGCTTTCTTTTCACCTCTGCACTAAGATAAAATAGTTTTGCTGGATGTAGTGGTACACTCCTGTAATCCAGGTACTTTGGAGGCCTCTAACTTGTAAAGAATCACAAACAACTTGTGATTCTTCACAAGTTAGAGGTCAGCCTTGGCAACTTCATGAGATCCTGCCTCATAAACCAACAACAAAAGGGCTGGGGATGTGGTAGGGAGCCCCTGGGTTTAATCAAGGGTACTTAACAAAAAAAATTCATTTCCTTTGTATTATTTCATTTGTTACATCAGTGATGTGAAGTATTTATGACTGTTGTTTTTAATTCTTTGGTGAGGATTCTGAGGCTTAATGGATGTGATTTTTATAAAGGCAAACTCCTTTAATACTTGTTGTGTCACAGGACTTGAGGCAAGGTGTTTTGACTTTAGGTGCAGTGCTCATTTCTGTTGTCCTACTAGAGATTCAGGTCTCTATATAATACTAGAAATGTGGAAACAGGCATCTTCTCCTGTTCTGTTTTCATTGAATATTTTCATTGATAATTTCTTGGCTATTCCATGATAAATTTTGGGTGCTAGACCACATACCTTGAGTTTGTTTTTTTCCTACCATTTTGTAACACATTGGTGTCTTACACCTCAGAGTGCAGCATTGCTGGATGCTGTCAAGTCAAATTTGCGTTAAATTTCCTCCTTTGGTACTCCTCGTTTCTTCTCTGTGTTGTGTTGTGTACATCTAATTTTGTTGTTTTGTTTTTCTTTTAGTGAATGGTAGTGTCTAGAAAGGGTATGTCCCTTCAAGAGAGAGGTGCCAATGTCCAACCGGCCTAATAACAATCCAGGGGGGTCACTGCGACGTTCACAGAGGAACACTGCCGGGGCCCAACCACAAGACGACTCAATAGGAGGAAGGTATGTATTTCATGGTAATTTGAAAAGAAGTTGGGAATAAAAGGAACCATTCTTAAGGACTAAAACTTGAGTAATGATCCTAAAAATGGCTAATTTTTCCTGATTTCCATGAAACACCCAACTGAAACTCAAAACTAATGTCTGACTCCTTCCCTAAATATGGAAGGCTGAAAAAATAGTTTTCCATCATTGACATATCAAACCTAATTTAAGGTTGTTAGCATATGATGTGTTGGGTTTGTCTTTTCTTTCTACTCTAGTACATGCTACAGTACATTTTTCCGTCATTTAGATCTTTATTGCATGTTTTGACTTGATAATACTTATTGAGTGGAAGTTTGATTTGTTTTAAGAATTTGTGACATCCAGCTTTTGGGGGTTTATCCTCATTATACCTTTTGACCACATATGAATGTGGTCTGAATGATGAAGTATTCTGATTTTGTTAGCACTTGTCTTCTATCTCTAGTAATCTGGTGTTGATCTTTTTTATTTTCTTTCCTTTTTCTCCAATTGGAGTAGTTTTACATGAAGTAGAGCAAACAGTCAGATGTATTCTCTGTATTATAAATTTCTGGATCTGATTGAGCTACGGACTATCATTCTGGGTAAAAATTGCTCAACTCTGTTTGTAAGCTGAGTTCTCTAATCCAGGGGACTATGGAATGACCATATTTGGCTTGAAGTAGATAGGAGGAAATTGTTACAGGATTGCCTGATGTAATTTGAGGCATAATCATGTATGTGATTTGTTTGGTAAATTATTTAAGTACTTTTAAAGTTCAAATATAAAGAACAAATTGAAACATACCATAGCAACATCAGACTATTTAAGTGGTTAATAAGTGGACTTTGGAGTAGGACAGTTCTATGTGATTTCTACCTCTGCCATTAAATAGTTGTGAGTATTCTATATGTGGGTTTGAGGAAATCTTAGTTTATTAGTCTGATTAATGGAGATAACTTTTTATAAGATTATTGTCTTTTTGTTCTGGCACTGGGGAATGAATATGGTGGGTCTTGACTACTGAGTTACAGCCCTTTTCATGTTTTGAGTGAGGTCTTGCTAAATTGTCCAAGGTTAGACTTGAACTTGTGATCCTCCTGGTTCAGCCTCCCTCCCAAGGTTGGTAGGATTAAAGACAGGCATGCACCATCGCACTCTCTTTTTTATTTTTTAATTTGAGATGGTCTCACTAAATTGCTGAGGCTGGCTTGGAACTTGTCATCTTTCTGCCCCAGTCTCCTAAGTAGCTGGGCTTAAATAGGCATGTGCGCTCGCCCAGCTTTTTATAAATATTTTTGTTTTGTTTTGGATTCTGGGAATCCACCCCTTTCTACTTGGGAGGCAAGGGCTCTACTACTAAATCACACCACTAACCCAGGTTATTGCTTAACTTACATATGATAGTATGCCAAGCTTTTAGCACCATGCTTGGTGGAGAGTACTGTTCTGAAAACTTTAGCTTTTTACATTCAGATTGTTTTTTGAAGTAGCCACCTTAATTTTATGATGATTTTAAAAAACATTCCTTCCATTTATTATGAAGAGTACTACATACTCATTTTGAAGAAATTTGAAAATACAGAAAATTATATTTCCACATTCCATATGATGTGGTTACTATTAATACAGCAATATATCTTCTCAGACTAAAATTTTTAAACTATGTCTATATGTGCATATGTGTGCACATAAATAACTTGTATCTTTTGAATAACTAATTTTATACATATTAATCTTCAGATTGTATTTGGATGATTACACATGAACTGACAAACATTTTGGGTTGTCTTAGTGCATTGGTACTCCTGGGTTTAATCTCTAGTACCACCACCAAACGAAAAAAAAAAAGGTTCTTTGAAACCTGACTTTTCAAAATTTTTGTGTTCAACTGTGTTGTGTGGCCATAGCACAGTTTAGTAATTTAGTAGTAACTTTGGATATTTACCCTCCCCCCCAATTTTTGTATATGGATAATTATCAGGATACAGAAACTAAGAAATTGGGCCAAAGAACCTTATCAAATTTAACTAAGAATGCAAATTAGAAGGTATTAGAATATCATTCTGCCTTCTTTTTTGTAAGTTTTTTGTAAGTTTTTCTGTAAGTAAAATCTCAGATCAGGGAAGGGACTTTGAAGGTCTTCTCATCAAACTCCAGACTAACTTTTGCAATCCCTATAGAATGTGGTATATTAGCTGTTAACCTAATATCTAAGAAACTTCTCCAGTGATTTTTGGGAATGAAAGAATTTGTATTATTTGGGTGAGAAAAGTTATGACTATATTTTCGTTCTCTTCATGTGATTTCCATTGGTCAGCTTTCCTAAGTAAAATGTTGTTATGGTGGTTTTGTTTCCTGAAAACAGTGGCT
Source organism: Marmota marmota marmota (assembly GCF_001458135.2). NCBI lineage: Eukaryota > Metazoa > Chordata > Mammalia > Rodentia > Sciuridae > Marmota > Marmota marmota. Next base: position 45,345,606 of record NW_026000005.1, on the reverse strand, counting down.
CTGCTTGTAAAGATATTCATAACCAACAGTGATTGAAATAATGATTGTAACAGGATGTTACCACAGTAGCATTAGTGAAGTGTTTTATATTTAAAAGATTGTTGAACATATTCTTTTAATTAACATTCACAGAAACTCTGTGTACCAATATGGGGTTTCTATTTATTAAATATAATCCCTATCTTATAAATGCAGAAGCTCCCTCACCCACGTGCAGTCAGTAGTCAGGACTCACTTCCAAACTGCTTGACATGAAAGTTTGCCATTCATTATGCCAACCTGTTTTCACTACACAGACCACTTGATTCATATAATGAAGGACTTAGAATAGAGGATAAAGTACTTTCAACTGAAGAGTGTTAATTTATTCAGGTTAGGATTTAAGAAGCAGGTTTTAAATATCCTTTATAATAAACCAGTAAAAGTGGAAAAAGAAGTAGGTTTTACTCCTAGAATTTTTGAATTAATTCATTTTTTATTTACTCTGTTTTCCATATCTGCATCAAACTGCTGCCTTTGTAGCCTCCCTTTGCTGACCACTCCTACCTTTCTCCCAAATCAAGGTCACTTATTTTTTCCTAGGGATAAATGTAAATTATTATTCTAAGATAAAAGAAAGTAGAATCTTTGGAATATATTTTAATCTCTCATGATTATTCCCCTCTGCTTTTTTCACTCATCCATCATTACCATCTGTAAACTAGATATCTTACTCCTCTTCTATAATTTTTCTCATTCCTTTCTCTCTGTGAATTTTTGGATGATAGCTGATCTGTTCCTCTCTTTTCTGTTCTCTTTTTCTTCTTTAGGAAATCACTACCTTCCACTGCTTCTCTGTTGGCTTGCTCTCAGGGATACTTCTAGCCTTTTCCACCTCTAGCACAGGTATTTGTAGGTTACCCCTTAGTTTTTTCATTATATTATGTGCTTTCCACCTGTTTTTCTCAAATGTCAGTGGTGGGATTGAATTCACTTTTATAGCAATTTTGCTTAAAGTTCACTTAGTGGTAGTTTCTTTTTAAATTTGTTCTAATTAGTCATACATGACAGTAGAATGCATTTTGACACATTGTACCCAAATGGAGTATAGCTTCCCTTCTTCTGGCTGAACATAGAGTCACACCAGTAGTGTAATCATACATATATTTAGGGTCATAATGTCCATCTCATTCCACTGTCCTTCTAATCCTACACCCTCTCCTCTTCCTTTACTCCCCCTTTCTGCGTAATACAAAGTTCCTTCATCCCTCCCTTCACCCCCATTATGGATTAGCATCCACTTATTAGAGGAAATATTCAGCCTTTGGTGTGTTTTTGGGTTTGGCTTATTATGCTTAACATGTTATTCTCCAGCTCTATCTATTTACTTGCAAATGCCATAATTTCATTCTTGAAGGCTGAGAAATATTCCATTTTGTATGTGTACCACATTGTTTTTATTATAAAAGTAGTATATGGAGAAGAGAAAATTGGGAAGCTTCAGGAAAATTAAATAATACGAATCCTACCACTCAGACAACCATGGTTCATATTTGTACTCCATGTTGTAATAATCTTTTCTGTACATATACTTCCAACATTAAAATATTAGAGATAATGTAGTAACCAGTTGTCACTAGATATATTTTTTTGTAATTCTATAACATTATTCCATGAGAATTCTCAATGGCTTCATAATTTTCTTTGATATGAAAGCCTGTGATTCAAATTTGGACTTCTAGTCTGGCTTCTCAAGTGTTTTGCTGTAAGAAATATGGATATTCTTGTTACATTTGAGTGAGATTCTGCTTCTATTAAATTCTTGAATATGGATTTATAGGCTTTTTTTTTTGATTTATAGGCTTTAAGGGTATGAATATCCTTAATGGATTGCCAAATTGTCTTTAAGAAAGATGGGACCAGTTTATACTCCTAATACTTTCTGAGAGTGCTCATTTCTACAAATCCTAGTCAATATAGCACCTTTTTTGTTTTTTCATATTTTTATTGGTGTATTGTAGTTGTGCATAGTGATGGGATTTGTTATGTATTTTTACATCCACCCAATATAACAGTATAATTTGGCCAGTACCATTCCCCAGCATCCCTCCTGAGCTTACCATTTTTAAAAGAAAAGTTTGCAGAAAAAAGGATTCCTTTCGCTAAAGTTAGCATTTCCTTAGTTATTATAGAATTGAAAATCTTGCCACATTTTGGTCATTTTAATTTATTATTTGTGTGTTATTTGTTAGTATTCTTAGTTTTAATTTCAGAGATGCTTCTTTTTTATTTTATTTTTTAAATTGTAACCCTTGGGGACTTGCCAAAATATTTTTTCTTAGTTTTATTTTTATGTTTTATTTTAATTTACAGAAGTTTATAAAATCAGGTAATCAAGTCTACATCACTGTCTGTTTTTTCTTTGCCTTCTCCATATCAAAAATAATAATTCTTCTCAGTTCATTATGAGTTATTTTTACATTTGACTATAGTCTATTGAAATTGTTTGAAGTGTGAAAGGAAATGGTTGACTCTAATCCATCCAACCCCTTATTTCCTTTCAAAATTTGCCTACAAAAATTTAATAATAATTCATTACTGTGTCAAAAAGTTACTTGTGAGAACTATAGGCTATGGCTTTTCATTAACATTTTCAAAGCTGAGGATTTTAAAATCAGCATTTATTGTATACAAAGAAATAGTTTTATTTTTGTTTAAAAAGTGTTTCAAAGGGATGAAACATGGGAAAGAACAAGAAGATGTATACCTTCCAGAGATAATCCCTTACTTAACATTTTGCTTTTTATTTGTCTTTGAAATACAGTTTGGCATGTAGCTGATTTCACCATACATAGTAGTATGCTCTCCTGCTCTTTTCACCCAGCATAGTAACATAAACATTTGCCTATGTCCTTATGATCTTTTGGTAATGTTTATAGGTGAATGAACACCATAACTGAAAGAATATGGATTTACCATGATTACATTTCTATGTTTGAGATAACTAAATAGTCACAGTGGAAAAGTTGTTTGCTCATGCATGCTTAACTGTTTGTATTTCAGACATCTCTGCAGTATAGGCTCCTGAAAGTGAAATTGCTTTTTCAAAGGGAGCTATTTATGGTCAACTTGTTTTAATCTTTTTTCTCCAGTTTACATTATCACCATCACAAAGAGTAGTGCTTTTTAAAATTGTTCATGTTATCTTCATTTTGTATTTTTCTACTAGTGTGAAACTCAAAAGTTTTGTTTTACTGGTTTTACTCATTAAGTTTTATTCCCTAGTAATGAGATTAAACATTGAAAAAAATAGAATTAAGGGGTAGGTCTGGCTAACATTACCCAACTTGTGATCCTTCTGTCTTGGCCTCCTGAGTAGCTGTGACTGTAGGCCTGTGTCACCAGGCCTAGCTGGGGATACAATTTTTTCTCCCTCTTTTTTAAAAAAGTAATTATTAGTGCATTTAATTGTACAAAGAAATAGGTTTCATTGTGACAGTTTTATATAAGTATATATGTTATTTGTATCTGCCCATTTCCCAGTTTTTCACCCCCTACCCCAAACTCTATTCTTCTTCCCTAATAGTCATGTCTTCCTTCCCCCCCCCCCCAGAATACTTTTTTATGTAAATATTCTCACATGTTATCTCCCTTTGTACTACAGGAGAATTGACCTTTTATTTGTTTAGCTTATATTTATTGGTTCATTGTATAAAAACTATAGTCCAAGTCCCTAAAGGTTGGCTTGGAGAAGTATAAGGCAGTCTTATTATTTAGCAAGAGAGGAATTACAGGGCAGAAGAGAGGTGACTCACAACCTGTAGGAAGTGGCAACTTGAATCCTATAATTTCCATCTCTTTATAAGGATAAAGAAGATTTATAGAAGGGATAGACTTTTGAGTCTTTAAAGACAGGAGATTTGGATAATAGGACATTCATCATAGCTTTAAATTTTTATTTGAATACATTTATCTATTTTTTGGATGAGGGTACTATGGATTGATCCCAGGGGATGCTTTACTACCTATTGAGCTATACCTCCAGCCCTTTTTATTTTTTATTTTAGGACAAGGTTGCTGAGGCAGGTGATCCTCATGCCTCAGCCTCTTGAATTGCTGGGATTTTATTTGTGCACCACTGCACCTGGTACATTTATTTCTTTTTTAAGAGAAGAATATTTCATTATGTTTCATTTATTCTGTTTCGTTATGCTTGCTATTTTCATTAACTATATTGTACAGATTTTTTTACATGTCACTATCAGGAAAATTATGTTATTTTGATGTTTGTATAATTTTCCCTTTATGTATGAATGAATTAATGCTATCACTCTTTTTATGACCGTTTGGTTTCAGGTGTTACTTATAGCAAGTGATAACTGCACTGAGCAGCCTTATTATCACTGTAAACTTGTATTAGTACTTCCTTTCTTATTTGCTCTTTTTCAGAAAGTTGTCTTCTATGGGACTAGCTAACTACACTTAGTTATGCTAGGATTTTTTTCTCTTTTCTCATTTTTAATTGTATTTTCTAATGTGTTCTGATTTTCTAATATTATAAAGAAAATTGGGATGAAATTGTACTTATATTTGAATTAGGGTGTTTCTAGTGAAATAGTGAAGCTGTACTTAAGACTGATTCGGGTCAGGCTCAGTGTACCCAATTAAATTTCCCCTCCTTTAATTTCATTTTTGAAAAAAATTCAATACTGCAAAACACGTTTTATATAATACCCCATACCAAACTTGATTAAAATCTTTTGGTGTCAGATCAAAATTTGGTAATAGAAATAATTACTCTTTATTTAAAATACCTTGTAATGTCTCTTTTTAGTGTTTTTTTTTTAAATTACTGTGTGTACCATTTAATGGGTAGCTGTGATTCTGGTTCAGATCCCCCCTAAACCTACTCAGACATTGGCCCTAGGCCACATGTACAGATTAGAGAAACCAGACCCACTTGGGAGGGACTAGCAGCCCCTCCTTTGGGGATCACTCAGCAAAGCACACTTTAAAATAGAATTATTACAAGAGAGTTCTATTTTACAAGAGAGAGAAAAACAGGACCTTGAAAGTTAAACCATTACAAAGGGCAGTGACCTTTACCAAAACCAAAGTATCATATATGCTAACATATAAGTAAAAATATTGGATTTAAAACCTTAAGAAATCCCTAGCACCACTAAAAACAAATAAATAAATAAATAAAACCTTAAAAATGTAAAAACCAGATGTTATTAGTTGTGGGCCATGGGGTTTTCCACTTGTCCTATAGTACTTTGCACTCAAAAGGCAGAGGGGTGGGTCCACTACTGTGTTTGATCACCTTGCTGCCAGGCTGAGATAAACAACATGGCACAACCCACTCCAAGGCTCAATTGGCAAATTGCTGCTTTTGTGGCTGTCACTTCCCTTCATGCTCTGGTCAGTGTTGCTTACAGGAGTAGCCAGGGACAAGGATAGCTCTTTATTCTGGGGTTCCTGAACATGCTGTAAGAGTGCTCGAGATGGGAAATGCACAGGCCAAGGCTACTCCTTGAACTCTAGGCTGAAAGCAGTTCTTCTGGAGTTTGGCCTCCCAACCCACCCACTGGGAACACTGGTTGTCCTCATTAGCAGGACTGGGCTAGTCATGGTGCATGGGCAGCTACTCCCCGCAGGCCTGATTAGAGTGGGGGATTGGAGGCAGCTGCTCCTCTCGAAGCCCAGAGACTGGTTGGCTGTGGCTGGGCTTCGCTTCTTTGATGTACAGCTCCAGAAGGACATTGGTGGGGTTCTTATCTATCCTATCCCTGGGCATATCATGGCTGAGCAGCCAGCCTGGTGTTGGGCCCCAGCATGAGCTTGGCATTGCTTGGCTGGCTCCCATGCCAGAGCAAACCCACATCAACAGTGGTCTGGATGTCTAGCACGGCCATCAACACTGTCATGCCCTTGGCCAGCAGGCTGACCAGTGAGAACCCCTAGTGAGAACCGTAGATTTGGATGTGCCACTTTCAGCAGGCCCTGAGTGAAGGGCATGTCTGCTGGTGTTGCATACTCGGGCGCAGGAGGTGAGGGTGGCAAGGACAGTTAGGGTGGCTCGAGGGAGAGCTTGTCGAGCATGCCCAGCTCACACACCAGCTGGATGTCCTCCTTTATGGTGGTCCAGGGACAAAACGGGTAGTTCAGTGGCCTCAAAGTATAGGAAGGAGTCCCCATGTTGGCACCAGGCCTTCAGCAGCCAGGTGAACAGAGTTTTGTAGCTGGCCAACAGAGTCTTAACAGTAGCAGTTGAAGGTGGCATCGTGGGTTAGGTCAACTAGTAGCAATGCTTGGAAAAGACAGAGAAAAACAGGACCTTGAAAGTTAAACCATTACAGCTGCCCGGAATTCAAGGAAAGAGCTGGGCCCCCCTGTACTCCCACGGAATCCAGGTGATCATAAGTGTGATCATAAGCTCCTTGGTGTTCTGCTTGAAGTGCTGAGAAATGGCCAGTGTACATATAGTAGCAGTCTCCCTGGTCCATCTGGGTGGGCAGCAGCGCACTCTCAGCCATGATCACAGCAGGAGGGAAAGCAGGACAGCCAGACACTTGGAGAAACCATCAAGATGGGATGATTGTGAGTTGCCCCTCTCTAGAATATACACCCTGTCCTGCTACTCTTCAAAGCATCATTCTTTAGTATTTTTGGTCACGCTGTTCTCTTTAACATGTTTGCCTTCTATATCCAGGCCTTATATTAGTGATATGCTACTGGATTTTCAAGGTTCAGACAAAATTTCTTTTGATGTGGCCTATACTTACCCTGCTCCAGTCTCAGAAATCTTATAAATATCCCACAGCACTTTGAACTGCTTTTAACACATTTATTTTGGTACCATGTTGAGGGTACCAAGGAACTACAGACAGACTTGATATCTGCCTGGCTGCTTCCATTGTATTTCTTTGTCGTTATTATGTCCATGCTCCTCTTTTTCATGTCTTACCAAGCATATTTTGCTGTCTATTTATACATCTCATTTCTTTCTTTGTGCCTTTTGTTATTGTTAAGGCTTTTTAAATTTTTATTTTTGTTGATATTGGGGATTAAACCCAGGGGTGCCTTTATCACTCAGCTGTATCCCTAACCCTTTTAATTTTTGAGAGCGTATCTTGCTAAGTTGCCTGGGCTTGCCTTAAACTTGAGATCCTCCTACCTTAGCCTCCTGAGTCACTGGGGCTGTTATATGCCACTTTGCTGGGTGTTTCTAGGCTTAACTTGAGGTCTCTCATCTTCTCAACATAGGTCAAGTTCTCTTTCCAAGCATTATACTATTTGCATGGGTGTATGTGTAGATGTTCCATCTGGCTCTTCTTCTTATAATAGTAGTCCTTCTCTGTGTAGATGTCCTTCTCTCCCATGGTCTTTCTCTGACTGGCCATTGCCTAGATTTTGATCAGAGTGGGGAGAATGTACAATACCTCATTTTTTTGAGCACAGTGATGGGACTGGTGTCGTTATATGATAAAAGCTGAATAAAATTGGAAGCTTTAGCCTTTTCCTTTCTGCTTGCAAAGGTGGGAAGATGTGACTCCAAAGTTGGCAGTTGGCTTTTTTCCTGTGTTACAAAAGAAGATGGGCTGGCAGAGAATAGCAAAGGTATTAAGAGAGTATGTGTTTATTAAAGTTCTGACAAGTTTCAGTTCCACAGTTCTTTAGAACTTGGGTGGACACTTGCCTTTTTTAGGCTTAATTTTTCTACTGTTTTGATTCTGGAGATATGTAATTTAATTAAACCTCTTTTGGCAGGTTAGAATCCTACCTTAATACACTTGAAATACACAGTCAATGTAAGACCATATTCATTTATTTGTAGAATAGCATGTGCAATGCTTTCTAAAGCATTGTACTTACATAAATAAGAGTACGGTATCTTTTGACATAAGCAGTTTCAACCTGGTAGGGGAAAGGTGCATGCAAGCTGCTACTAGAGGCAGTCAGGTGAGAAACTTTTCTAGTGGTAACCTATTGATCTGGGCTCTGAAGGCTGAGTAGTGTTTAAAAAGTCACATATAGGCTATGTTGTATTTACTTGATGTGGATTTATTAGTTAGAGAGTTTGGATTTTATTTCCAGGTGTTCAATGAATACTAGTTTTGGTTAGAAATCAGGAGATTTGTTTTCCAGGCACTTCTAGGAACAGAAATATGAGAGCTTGGGTGGGGGTGGGGGGAGAGGGTGTGTGTGTGTGTGTGTATCCTAAATGATAATGAAAATGATTGCTGGATATTGTGGTACAAGCCTGAAATTCCAGCAACTCTGGAGGCTGAGACAGGAGGATTGTAAGTTCAAGGAAGTCTCAGCTAATTAGCAAAGACTCTGTCTCAAAATGAAAAGGACTGGGAATGTAGCGCAATGGTAGAGTGTCCCAAAGTTAAATTCCTTGTACAGGAAACAGAACTTGATCAGCTGGAGTGAAGGCAGAATTGAAATAGGACAGTTAAAATGGGCTATGTAGTAAGGTGGGCTAGAACAAACAGCTCCTAAACATTAGTAGTTTATAAGCTAGTGACTGAAAAGTTGTTTATCTTATATCAGCTGAAGGCTGTACTCCATGTCTGAACCTTAAGATTCTGAGATTGTTGGTGTGTTGCTAGTTTCCTTGCTGAGGCAAGAGAAGGTGGTAAACAAAAAAAACAAAACCTCAATCTCTCCACAACATCCTCCATAGAAATTATTCATTTCTGCTTACATTCCTTCGACCAAAGCAAATCAAATGGCTACACATGATTTCTATGTGATTTGACAAGTAGAAACCTATCATTTGTTTGGAAATAGGAGAACTATAATACTTGTGATATACCTGTAACAGGTTAACTATTATTTTGCATTTTTATTTGCATATCTGTGGTAATTTGCTTCCTTAAAATGCTGCTTAATGAAACATCATAGTTTGGGTATGTTCTTTCCCTTCTACTTAACCAAGATGAGTGCCTTTCAATTTTTAAATTCTTTGTTCCTTCTCTTTCTTTATTCTGTCCTTTGTTTTTATTTGAATGGACATTCAAGTTTCATCTGGTTGGGGAGGGAGAAGAGTGTTGGGGGAGACATGATGTGATGTGAAGTGAATGTGACTTCAGTGTCTCTTATAACTGAATTTGAACCCTTTTAAGAACAATTTATAGTAGAATTGACTGAGTAATTTGTAGCTTCTTTCAGTTTTAGGATATCTCAGTGCTGCAGTTGCACAGTGTGTAGTTTTAAGCTGTGGAATCATATAGGGGCACACTTTTCCACTTGAAGCACTGCTTTGGTAATGCTGAGAAAGCTAGTCTGTCCCATCCAGCCTTGGAGCCCAGAGACAAGATCATTGCATTGTGTTAAACACTGGCATGGTTGCCTTGGTCTACAGAGGAACAGAGGCCACTTTCCTCTAGATGGAAGTTGTAAACATTTGCTTTTTAACAGTGTCCATATTCAAGTCTTTTCTTGGGCCTACTAAATAATATCTTAACATTTAAAAAGTTTTCTTGGCCATTTATATTTCCTGCTTTAATTATCAATAGTGAAATTGAAGGGCTGGAGATGGAACGGACTAGTATAGTGTTTACGTGGTGTGCGTGAAGCCCCAAGTTCTATTTTTTCCCCCCAAAAGATAAAAAAGGGTGGGTGAAGTTGAGTCTATAATTCACATCATAAAAATGTATTAACTTAAAGTGTTGAGCTCTCATCGATTATTTCATGTCCTTTGCTGAGGATTTGCTTTCATTCTTATAGTATTCCATACTCAGAATGTCTTCCTGGAAAAGTTCAGTGTGACCAAAAAGTGAATATATACAAGTGCTTCTCAACACTAACCAGTCTTTGCATCACATTTGCAAAGCTGTTTTCTTTCTTAAAATACAGAAAGCAGGATGAATGCTTTTTAGAAGATTTAAAGAAAAAGCCTACTTTTTTTTCCACCTCATATAGCACCTCCAAACTCTTAAGTCATTTGTTTTGACCTATACACAGAATGGATAGGAAAAATTTAATAATTGTAGATGCAGACCTTTTGTTTTGACTACTGAGCCTCTACTTTTAGCTGTGCTGTTGCAGATTTAGGGAGTCAAATACCTGGGTTCAGTATTCCCTTTTCCTGCCTAGGAGCTGTGTGTGTGGCAAGAGCCTCCCTTCTCACACCCTTAAAATGGGAATAAGAAATGCATTGGGTGTCATTTGAGAATTAAGTTTGATAATGTATTTAATATAAATGTAATAGCATATTGACAAAATTTAACTTGTGGTCATCTGAATAGATTTTTACCTAGGCATTTGTCAGTCATTTTAGTTTATGAGCTACTGAGTACTGCATCACTGATTTATCACCAATCACTTTTTGGTTATTTAGCCGTTTTTGCCCTACCTCCCACTACTTTTCAAATGTCGGGTTGAAAGTTTCCAGCCTTTTTAGGGACATTTTCCCCCATGGTTTTGATTCTGTACGATCTCTCTACCTGTTTTCTTTCCACAATAATGAAAATTCTTACAGTTTACTCATGCATACTCATTGTACCCAGGTCATTGAACATGTTGATATGTTGCTTTTGCACATTGCCCTGTCAATCTCTTACTGTAAATTATCATCAGAGAAAAGAGAGATCCTTCAGTAATACAGACAGAAATTTTCCCTGTCTAGCCTTAGCCTGTTCTTTCAGCCTTGTTTGCTTATGGATCTCTGTGTTCAGGGCAATTCATATCATTTTTTGCCAGGTGACATGTGGGTTTTGTAGTTTCTGATCTCTTCTTTTGTCTTGGTATACTGCTTTTGATTAGAACACTCCTTTTTGTATCACTTTCTTTGTCAGGGCCAGGCTTAAAAGCTGCATGGATTATAAAACCTGTATTCTCTTGGTAGAGGTCATTTTTCCCTTTCTTGGGAACTTTAGTCAAGTACCTGGTGGTAGATCACTTGGTCTTATGAGACTGTGTCCTCTTTGAAGAGAGCAACTAGACTGTGTTATACATATTTCTGTGAGCTGTCATGAATTGAACATATTTGTTGGTAAACCTTTACATCTGTTGTGAATATGTTGTAAAATCTTCATATATTATCACATCTTCCTCTTTAATTCAAAGGTCTTTCCCCATTTTAGTAAATGTATCAACATTGTGGAAAAATTACTAAGCCTGGCTTTAAGATAATCTTGAAAGCACATAACCCAGGCCAGCCTCATATTTGTGATCCTCCCATCTCATCTTCCCAATTACTGGAATTATAGGCAGGTGCCATCATGCCTATCAAATTTAAACATTAAACCTACAATAAGGAATTACCTATTTGTAACTAGCCACTTTCTTCAGTTTGTACAAAGTTTTAAGTCTCCTTTGTTTCCTGTGGGTTAGAATTGTGTGTATTTTTTTTTTTTTTAAGGATGCTAGGATTTGAATGCAGGGCCTCAGCCATGCTGTAAGCATGTCATTTATCACTGAGCTATGCCACAACCCCTAGAGATATTTCTTAATCCTTTTGGCTATTGAGGATTTTACTAAATAGCAGCAAAAATGATTAAATTATATAAGGGTACAGGCAATATTGTATGCCTTAAAGTCAACAAGAGGCACTTGAGACTTGCTTTCACAAAAAAAAAAAAAAAAATTTTTTTTTTCCTTTTGGAAATTGAATTGAATTCCCGGTCACCACATGATAGGTAAATTCTCTGCCACTGAGCTGTACCTCCAACCCATTTTATTTTATTTTGACAAAGGAACTCACTAAATTGCCCAGGCCAGGCTTCAACTTGCAATTCTCCTACCTCAGCCTCCTGAGTGGCTGGGATTAGCAGGCATGTACCACTAAGCCTGGCTTTAAGATAATCTTGAAAGCACATAACCCAGGGTTACTATAGTCTGTTCTTTTGCACTCATATGCTTGTTAAACAGGGAAATGATGTCAGTATAATGTGGAAGTAGTTTTGGTTTTTAGGTAATTTTTTCACAATGTTGATACATTTACTAAAATGGGGAAAGACCTTTGAATTAAAGAGGAAGATGTGATAATATATGAAGATTTTACCAAACCCTGCAAGTTTTGCAGAATTGATTTAAACATACCATTTAGTATAAATCATAGATAGGTAGATCAGGGGCTCCCAGAATCACTGTACTTTATAATGCTAAAACTATGCTGAGAGTGCTGGGGATATAACCCAGTGGTACAAGTGCTTGTTTGTGGTGTTTGTGGTGCTGTTTTGATCCACAGCACCACAAACAAACCAACCAAAATAACTCGGGAATCTCAAAGCCATTTGCTCTTGTGTTTATGAAAAAGATAGGTGAAAAGAAAGTTTACCAGAGAGGAGGAGTTTTGATCTTGTTGAAACGTGTCTTAAAATGTCTTTAAAATTTTACATTTAAATGAAAATGTAAAAAAATAAGATGCCAAAGGATGAATTGACCAGTAACTCTTGCATATGTTAGTAGAGTTTTAATCTGTTAATCTGTCTTATTTGGGTGCAGGAGGGTGTTAGGGATTAATCCCAGGCTTTGTGCATGCTAGGCAAATGCTCTAACTGGAGTCACCCCCCTACCACAGCCCTAGATTTGGTCTTACATTAAAACTGATGATGTTTCAGTAGGACTCACTATAAAATAACATAGGTTTGAGTGTTTGTGTCCAATCTAATTTTGATCACTATCCCTGTACCTTGTAATTAGTTTTAGGGGCTGGTATATATATAAAATATATAAATTCATATATGTATGTATGTATGTTTTCTTTTAATAACATGAGATTTTTTTTTTTTCAGGAACATTCATATGCTGTTGCAGAAACTCCTGAAAACAAACACAAACACACACACACACACACACACACACACTTTCTCTCTTTCTCTCTCTCTGATTTACTTGATGGGCTCACTCTAGTGCTCATTAGTTTGTCATGAATTTTCTATGCTATTCTGCAAATTTGAATTATAGAGAGTATAAATTTTACTAGACCTAAAGAGATTATGCTTCTTAATAAAAATTAACGTTCCGCATCAGGACACGATAAACAAGGGAATTGGTAAAATGATCTACAAGGAGGCAGCAGCCAAGATTACTGTGGTGTTCTAACCGACTCTTCTAGATTGGACATCATCAGTTTATGGAGGTTTACTAGGCAATAGTCTTAGTATTAGTACTTTATAAATGCGTACAACAAAAGGAACCTCATTTTCAGAGGCCCAGGGTTGTCACTTCATGTTAATCTGGTTGTCTACTCCTTGTTCTAAGCCAGGGTTGGAAAAATACAGTCCATGCATTTTTTGAATCTGGCTCACTGCCTGTTTTTGTGATTAAAATTTCAGTTGGAGCATTACTGTGCTCATTGGTTTGCGTATTGTCTGCATCTGCTTCTGTGATATAATATTGCCCACAAAACAAAATATTGTCCTTTACAGAAGATATTTAAGACTCCTTTTGCTAAATGTGAGCACAAGTATGATAATGATAGATTAGATAGATATAAATTTAGATGTAGCCCTTGATTTGATCACCATCACTGCAAACAAAACAAAAAATTAGGTGTGTTTTAAGACTAAGGAATAATTTATTTGGAGATGAGAACTGCTACTACGACTATAGTGGGACCAACCTTAGTTAATGTAGATTAATTTGAGATGACAAAGAGAATGAGATTTGTTAGGGATGTATAACATTTTTAATAGTTTTTAAAAGACTTTAATGTTTTAAATTTTATGTTTCATTAGGTTGTCTAGTTTTGAATGGATAATTTTCCTTCACGATTTTTGAATTATAAAAACTTAATGAAAATACAAATGTTAGAGAACCTTCTGGGGCGTGGTGGCTGAGGCAGGATCTCAAGCTTGAGGCTTCAGCTACTTAGCAAGGCCCTAAGCAACTTAATGAGACCCTGTCTCAAAATTAAAAAAAAAAAAAAAAAAAAGTGGGTGGGGGGATGTAAAGGACCTGAATGCCAGAATTTGTGAATATTCTTCTATGGCTATTGAATTCTGTACCCTGAACACAGAATATTATACCTCTTTTTAAAATTTTTTATTTTTTAAGTTGTAGATGGACACAATACCTTTAGTTTGTTTATTTAGTTTTTTTAATGTGATGCTGGGGATGGAATCCAGTGCCTCATGCATGCTAGGCATTGCTCTAACACTGAGCCCCAGCCCACATTATACCTCTGTAAGTACTTATGGAATGGTTTGAAAAATCACTTCTCGATCCTAAAGAATAGAACTTTTGACATTCCTAAAGAAGAATAGAACTTTTGATGTCATAAAAATTAAAGGTCATGGGTCAAAGCAAATTTTTTATATTAAATGGATGAAAAATATAGGAAAAATAAAAATTCAGTGTATAAAAACCTTACAAGCTTCAGCTTGGTTTTACCTTGAGAGGAGAGAGATCTTATAGGAGAGTAGAAAAGGGGAAAGACTGAGGGTCAAGTAAGAGAAGTGAACCTTTGTTACTAAATTTTAATTTAATACTTAAAATGAAGGTCTATTAGACTTCTTTGTGGTTCTGGGCCCAGAACCCAGAACCTTGTGAACACTAGACAAGTGCTGTTCCCAGTGCAAAAGTAGTATTAGAGATCCAAGAACAGTATCCTTTTATTGAAAAGCTCACTTCTTCAAGAATCTATTATTGAATTCAGGAAAAATGGAAGAGTAAATAAATACATTCAAAGAGAAACCCTGGGTGGTCTTTTTGAGGAGATGGTTCCACTTTTATGATGTTGGAGATTTATAGCATCCTTGCAGATACAGTTAGAGATATCACCGTGTGAGGTTCTCATTGATTTATTGCGAAATTCCTTTGAGAAGGTATTTGCAATGGAAGTCTTTAAAAATTTGGTGCTGTGTATTGGATCCAGGGCCAGCCTTATTCCTTTGAAACCCAGGCCCTAGCACTGAGCTACCCACCCCAGTCGATTTTTGTTTGAACAAAATATATTGGTATGGATGAAATTTTGTTCTAAGTTCTCATTAGTATACAGACTTTTATATGGAGAATGGATGTCTGCTGTGAATTACATAATTGCATTTATTATATGAATATCTCACATGTATAGTACCAATTTTCCTGGATCTATATTAATACATGCTCTTTTTATTGCTTATGTAAATCTTCTTAATTATTGCTTGTGATTAAAAACATCTAACAGTTGAAAACACATCATGTTGGAGATTTTTTTCAAACTAGCTTTTAGAACATTTTTGGCATAAGGCTTTGATTTGTTATAAATGTGCTGCAGCCATATTAATAATGGACTCTTTTGAATGTGTTTAGAATATTTTATGGTAATTCTTAAGGTATTTCTAGGACTTTTTCTTTGTGCACTTTCTATTGATATTTTAAGTTCTTGGCAAATTGTCACTGTCTTGATTTGATGTACGTTACTATTAAATGTTTCTAATAATTTTCTATGTAAAATCAGTTTGGGAATTAGTTCATCAGCCTCTGCATTACTATGCTTATATGAAAGAAAACAAATTTTTTTGCTTATTTGAATTTTAATGTAAAAACTGGAAACCATTATCATTGTGTGAATCACAAACTGCCTTTTCTGTAAATTTTTAAAAATTAATAGTCATGCTATCAAGTTAAATTTTTAAATTATGAATTTAAGTTCAATAAATAAAAACAGAAATAATGGGGCTCCATGTGATGTTTCAGTGTGTTTACATTGTGTAAATGCTTAAATCAGGTTAAGCATATCTGTCTTGTCATTTATCATTTCTTTATAGTGAAAATATTCAAATTCCTAGCTTGTTGGGAATATATAGCCCATTATTGTTATCTGTAGTCACAGTACTGTGCAATATCACATGCTGTTTACAAAAAGTGGATTCTAAGTCTGGATTTGCTTTTTGTAAAAATGTAGCATACTTTAATATCTACAGTAAAATTACTGAAAAATTCATTATTAAGTTGCCATAATAATGTTACAGAATTATGACCACTGGTAGTAATAAGAAATCTTAATTTGCAGGAATGTTATAGCATTAGTTTTAACAGGGCAATTTCTTTGGCTATATTATTTGAAATAGAATATTTAATAATTTAATTATGTGATATTTAGAAGAAGGGTAGGTCAATAATGAAGAATTTGGAGGCTTTTTTAATGTAAAATATTTCACTTTCAATTTTGTATTTTCATCTCAGTGTCCTGATAGATTTCTGTTTTGATTTTCTGCTGACAGGTCACATTTAGGGCAGGCAAAACATAAGAGATATAGCCCTCCTGAGAGTAGAAAATCTAATTCTAAGGCACCCAAAGTGCAGTCTAATACTACTTCTGAACTATCAAGGGGACACCTTTCTAAAAGGTAAATCTTCACATTGCTTATGTTTTCAAGGCAGACCTTTTTGCATTTGAATTACTACATATATTAAAGCTTTACCAGGTTATTCCAAACTGTTAAAACAGGTTTTTATTATTCTTGAGTATAACTTTTAGGATTAATAGTTTATCACCTTTGTAGTAGTACCAGTACACTTTACCCCAGACAGTTTTTCCTTGTTTAGAGATCCACGAGATTGCCGTTTGCTTAACAAACAATTATAGGCATCTAAAAATGCCTTTTTACCATTTTCTTTAGTATTTATTGGAATCGTGGTTTAGGTCAGTGATCCTTAAGATCTGATTTGTTAGGAGTTTTTGGAAAGGAATGTTATTGTGAAGATTTGATATCACTACAAAGTAAAAGTTTGTAACTCTTGTTTTGGAAGTGCCTGTTTTACATCCTTTGAGCTTTGACAGTTGTGTTTGTGACTGGAACATCAAAATTCTAGTTTCTATTGATTCTGAACCACTAAACATTTTTTTCTTGTAATCTTAACTCTTGTTTTACAGTGATTAATAGTGTTTAGTGTCATTAATCTTTGTGCTGAAGAGTACCCTATCTTCTAGTCAAATATTTTTGCCATCCAAAATCACACATTTTTTTCTCCCTGCCTTCCAATTTTGAACTACTTGAAAACCTATGTTTTTTTTATACTAGACTTATTAGGAACTCCCCTAACCCCCCCACCCCAAGCATTTCCAAAGGTTTAACAAGTTAAGAAATGAGTGTTATATGATAGGTTTACAGGCTGTTACTAACTCTTTTCTTATCTAACTTCTTAGAAGCTGCAGTTCATCATCTGCTGTCATAGTCCCACAACCAGAGGATCCAGACAGAGCCAATACTTCAGAAAGGCAAAAAACGGGGCAGGTGCCTAAGAAAGACAATTCTCGAGGAGTGAAACGCAGTGCTAGTCCAGATTACAACAGGACCAGTTCTCCTAGCTCTGCGAAAAAACCCAAAGCACTTGAGCATACTGAGTCTCCCTCAGAAACGAGTAAGTCACATAGTAAGTCAAAGAAGAGACATTTAGACCAGGAGCAACAACTGAAATCTGCACAATTGCCATCAACAAGCAAGGCTCACACCAGAAAGAGTGTGGCCGCTGGCAATTCACGGAGTCTAAAAAGAAAAAGGACAGAGAGTTCTTGTGGAAAGAGTGGTTCTGGGTCCGAATCAACTGGTGCCGAAGAGAGATCTGCAAAACCTACCAAGCTGGCTTCAAAATCGGCCACCTCAGCCAAAGCTGGGTGTAGCACCATCACTGATTCTTCCTCTGCTGCCTCTACTTCCTCCTCATCCTCTGCTGTAGCCTCGGCCTCTTCCACTGTACCACCAGGTGCCAGGGTGAAACAAGGAAAAGACCAGAACAAGGCCAGGCGTTCCCGTTCAGCATCCAGTCCTAGTCCCAGAAGAAGTAGCAGAGAAAAGGAACAGAGTAAAACTGGTGGCTCTTCAAAATTTGATTGGGCTGCTCGTTTCAGCCCTAAAGTTAGCCTTCCTAAAACAAAACTGTCTCTTCCAGGGTCTTCTAAGTCAGAGACATCAAAACCTGGACCTTCTGGATTACAGGCCAAATTAGCAAGTAAGTTAATGGAAGATCTTTTCTTTAGGGGGTTTGTCAAAAGTGATTATGTTTTCAAGTTATTTTGTTTTTCAGTCTGAGGCAACATAAGATTTATTACTTTATATAATAATACTTGATAATTATATTACACTTACTTTTATGGAGACAGATATATAAGAATCTTGCTTTTTTCTTTTTCTTTTTTTGGTAGTACTAGGGATTGAAAACGGAGGTGGGTAGGTTGGTGGTGGTATTCTACCACTGAGGTATACCCCCAGCCCTTAATTTTTATGGCTTTTAAGGAACTTGGACTAAAGATGAATACTGCTAATGCCTCATACACTGCTCTGGGTCCTAAGTTAGTGGGAAAGAATATTGCCCTTTTTGAAACTTGGAGTGGACTATAAAGGACTAAAGTTTGAGAATAACGCATTTAAGCAAAGAAATGAGATGGGGGAGAAAGTGTTGTATGTGTTCCTTTTATGAGGTAGCTTGAGATCTTTGGGCCCTTTCCCATCTCCTTTTCCTGAAAGAGGTTTCAGGAAGCTTCTTATTAGAACTGATTAGACCTAGCTATGACCCTCTTCAGTTATGTTTCCTGAAGTGCTAAAATATTTTTTTTCTTCTAGTAGTTAGCTTTTTTTTGGGGGGGAGGGGTGGGCACGGGTAGGAGGTGGTTCTGTTTTAAGAAGTCAGAAAAAAATAGAATAAGAAAGCACTTATGCACATTTTCCCCTTGTTTTGCAGTATTGGGGATAATGCCCAAAGCCTTGAGCCTACTGGGCAAGCACTCTACCTGTGAATACATTTCTAGTCCTTTTTATTTTGAGACATGGTCTGTGTCTGTCTGTCTGTCTCTCTCTCTCTCTCTCTCTCTCTCTCTCCTGGGGATTGAATCCAGGGATGCTTAACTAGTGAGCTGAGTCCCCAGCCCCTTTATATTTTTTGAGATGGTTTTGCTAAGCTTCTTAGGGCTTTGCTGAGTTGCCAAGGCTGACTTTGAACTTGATATTCTCCTGCCTCTGCCTCTTGAGCAGTTGGGATTAACAGAGTACAGGAATGTACCAGTGCACCTAGCTATTTATCCCCATTTTTTAAAAGCATTGAATTTTTGTTATAGATTACCTTTTTCCCTTTCGTGTCCTGATGGAAGATTGTGGTTTCAAATCTACATTTTGATAGGGCTAGAACCTTTTCTTGCTTATTTGAAGATTTTATATGATGTCTACCAGCATTCTTGTTGGTTGAGTTAATATTGAATCAGTTTAACCTAATATTGAATCAAAGCTCTTAGCTCTGTTTAACTATAATCTCTAACTACTTTTGATTTAGTATTAGTTGAACTTTAACAAGGATACTAGTAATCAACATTTAAACTGCACCATAGGGTTATTGTGTTGGTAATATTTTTTAGATTGTAAAACTTTGCTCTATTTGGTGTTTTAAATATGGTATACATATGTGTAAAATCTTTTCAGTTACAGATAAGGAATCAGGACTTGTTAGATAGGAATCTTAACCTTAAAAGGACATAAAAGCTCAGGTTAAAGAGGAATAGCAACTGTTTGTTTGTCCTGCCAAAGTTTTCTTGATAATTGAAATTATTTATTTCAGGTCTTGTACCTCTTCTCTTTACATCTTTTAAGTGAAGTAGAAGCGTGTGTATAACTCCATGTGGGTGTGTCCATTTAGTAGCTGTGTAATCTCCATAGCCAGTGTACCAACTTGAGTTCATAGTGAGTTCCATGGAATTCATTCTTCCCTTTTCCCCCCGTTCAGTCTGTCTCACTTGAAGAGCTCATGTTTTTTAGGTATTTTTTGTAGGAGGGTTCAAGTGCTGGGTGATATAGATAGTACTAGTGTGTCGTAGCTTCAACACTTCTCAAAGATCATGTTGTAGTATATTGACATGATTTAAAAAAAAAAAAAATCTGGCCCTATCATTGGCCCTATCAGTGGCTGATTAATGGGGTTTCCTAAGTTGTAAGGGAGCTCTCAGTCAGGAAACACCAAGATTTCTGGCAATGCCATTGAGCTAGTAACAGATCAGTCCAGAGAATTCTCTTAAGTGTACTTTACACATAGTTACATACTGATTTAGTATTTTAAAACTCGTTTCATAATGATTTTCCTTATCTTCACGGAACCTCTGTGTATTCTGTTGTCACTATATTGCCTTTCTAGCCTTACTTCTACTTTCCTGGTTCTGATCTCTATTTATAGCCTAAGCCCTGGAAACAAAGAAAAGGAACCAATCAACCAGCATTTGTTTTGCATCTAATAAGTGCCAGGTATTTTACATATGCATTCACTTGCACTTTTCAAAATTGTGCTTTAGGATAGTTATTGAGTAACTTTATTCCAAGGAGGTGAAATAATTTCTCTGAGTTAGGATTTGAAGAAAGGAAGTATATGTGGCTTTAAAGAGTTCCCTGTGTTTTACTATTTTAACATAATTGGGTCACTTGGAAATTTTAAGACCCCTGAGGAAATGAATTTTATTTTTTCCTTCTTTCCTGCTATTGATTAATCTTTAGGAATGATTAATAGGTGAACCCAGGGATTCATATACCATTCACCATGTATTTGCTTCTTATCAAATAAATGAAAAACATTTCAAAACAAAGTAATGAAAGGCCTGTAAGTGCTTGACAGTTATTCTAGATACTTTATACGGATACCTTTTATTTATCCCTCATCATCCCTGTTTGGCAAGTACAGGTAAGCTACCTTGAAATCATTGGTCAAGTTATGTGTTCAAAGGCAAAGAACTAAGAAGTTATAGAGTCGGGGGCATACTCAAGTCATGTAGAAATTGACCTTGAAAACAATGCACAGGAATAGTGGATCAGGTGAGCTAAATCTTGGGATTCTTGAAGTCATACAGGGTGGGGTGTATCTTAGATACGTGTTGGGGATGCAGATCAAGTCAAGATGGCGCCTGGCAGTTTGCCAGGAGGAGTGGTTTGTGAAGCAACGCCAGCGAGTCATTAAGATGGTGAGGATTCCTTATGGGCTGACTGCTGTATCTAGATGATGCTAATTGGGTCAAGCTGTGTGTAATCAATTAGGTATATATACCTCTGCTGTCCCGCAATAAAGCGGCCCCTGCTACCTTGGGTGCCCGCTACCTTGAGTTCTCACTCAGTTCCCACTGAGTTTCCCTGCAATAAAGCAGTTCCTGCTTCAACCTTCAAGTTGCTTGTCACCTCCCGGTTATTTTTGCCCAGCTGGACTGCGGCAGATATGATTAAATAAACAGATTTCTTTTAAAAAAATATTTATTTTTTAGTTGTAGTTGCACATAATACCTTTATTTATATGTGGTGCTGAGGATTGAACCCAGGGCCTCGCATAGGCTAGGCTGAGCCACAACCCCAGCCCCAAATAAATGCATTTCTTCATAAAGAGTTTATATAAGAAGGCTTAGAATTGGTAGGTAATTTCTCTGGATTTGAAATAATGGTATTTGGGACAAGGAGAGTACTTCATACAGAGCTAAAAGTCTTAGATTTGAATCTCACTAAGTTGTGATTATGGGAAGTTTGTGAGTTTTTAAATTGCTAAATATGCACAATAGTATTTGGAGAATAAATGAATATGTGTGGAGACTTGGCATAGTGCTTAGTACATGGGCATCACAAAATTTAGGGTGTACAATTGAAATTAATAGCTTAAGGCAGAAAATACAGAGAACAACATTTTGAGACTGAATATTGAAAAATCCTGACCACTGATCAGGTTAAGGTAGTTATTTTTAGATTTGGGAGACTCAAATTTAACATGCTGTTATTTCCTGGTTTGTGAGGTTGAGCAAATAATTTAGCTATAATTATGATGCTATTCTTATTACAAAGTAATAATATTCATTCTTATAAAAAGAGTAAATGTGAGAACCACTTTGTGAAATTAAAATATCATTTAATCTACCAGTATAAAATGGTGTATGAAGAATTGTGGTCTTGTATTTGAAGGGCTTTTTATATATCAGGGCTTATTGGTGGCATTTGTTATTGCATTAATCCAAAGGGCAGAAGTAGTTTTGATGGAGAAAAGTTGATAGATTTCTTATTCATTCAGACCTCAGTGGGAAAGACATAAGTAAATGGAATAGGCCTCTTAGTGATATAGAAAAACGCTTCAGACTTGGTAGTTTTTTTTCCTCCCACAGATATCATTAGTTTCTTCCAGTTTTTAAGACTCAGTAAATCTGTTTGTTGGATGTTAAACCTTTCTTCAGGAAAAGACTGATTATAAGGCATGATTGGTTTATTGGGTAAAGGAAAAAAGTTTTTGAATTATAGAAATAATGGTACCTTCACGGTGCTTCTGAAAAATGATTTTTCATGGTCAAATATTACTCAAGGAAATTCAAGATATACATTAACATTGCAAACTGTGAGACACCTTCATTATAATTTCTGCTTAACCCAGTTTTCTTTACAGGTTTATTTGACCAACTGTTTTTACCTCAGGAGATAGCAGTGGATTATGGAGTACACTTTTGGAAGTGATACAGTCAGGACACTTAAGTAGAAAAACCTTTTGCAGTTTGTTACTTTGGGAAGGGTTGATAGGTTGGTGAATGTGTATGTTCCTTGTGAGGAACTAGGGCTGGCAGAAGAGCTGGTGAAATAACTATCTTAGTCATGGAGTCTTCTGGAGCATTACTGCTTGCCATCTCCAACTGATCAAAATAGCTCTGTGATAGAGGTCACTCTGTATCACTTGGTAGAGATCTTGAGACTACCACAGAAAGGATAGTCCTGTGTGATAATTTTTAATGTGTATTTGTAAATTATTGTAGCTATTATGTTCTGTTTAACCAAGTCAGCAAACATTCTTACAAATTTATATAGCATAAATGTAAAACCAGTAGGATGGTTTTAAAATATAATATTTAATACTTTAAATAACTTAGTTTGCCTTCAGAATATATTTTGCTAATCTGCCTTTTTAAAAATCGCAATAATTTCAAAATGTGAGTAGTAGATGGTAGCACAGAATTATAAGACACAATTGGTGATCAAAATCTGAGTAATTAGGAAACTTATTTAGAAAATTTAAAGGTATTATATTTCCAGTCTGTGTCTATTTGTAGCTCTAGTTTACTCTCCATTATTTAAAGTGGACAACATGTGCATATTATTAATAACATGGTGAGCTTATTTTCATCTTGAGTTTTATACTCTGCTGGTGACTTGCATACAGCTTGTGGCCATTATTAGAACTAAACAAGAATCAGGCTAGTGATGAATTCTGAGAAGGAATTCAACTTGAATTTAGGGCCCTTTCCATCAATCTGAGACTTGTTACTTTTCATCACTAGCATAGGGGGAAGAAGAAAGAATGAGTTGAGTAAGGAGAAAAGAACTGGGAAGTCAGATGATTTTTGGTTTCACCTTTTTGTGTCTTGTAGGATCATCTCTCTTGAATTGAAAAAGTTGTGGGTTATCTTTGAGCTTTTCTATATTACACAGCTTCTATTAAAACAACTTAGCAACTTAAAAAAGTTTTAATAGTTCCCAACAAACAATATTTTTTGAGCCTTTAAGAAAGTCAGTAAATTTAAAAAGACATGCCAAATTTAAAAAAGATCAGTAAAAAGAAACATATCTTTGGCTTCTGTTAAAAAAGACTTTGCTTTGTTTTACATTGCTCATGAATTATAAGTGACCATGTTATATGTTTGAGTAAACTACGAATTGTCAAATTAATCTGATCCATATCAGGTAAAATCACTCTTCTCTACTCTGGCCTGTGTTCTGTAATATCTTTGACACTTCTAATTCTAAAATATGTTATTAAAAACAAAAATCCAGAAGATATAGAAATCTATAAAGAAGAAAAAGATGTCAGTTTTAATTTTGTTCATGAATGGCTACTTCTTTTTTGGTGTGTATCCTTCTCAAATTTTTCTCTTATTTATTAACAAGAGAGGTTTAGTCAAGGATTAAATAAGATTTCTTATTAAAAATTAGCAGTCATAGCCTTATGTGGAGGTGTATCTCTCATCCAACTTATTATTTTTTTCAAAATAATAATAAAAAGGGCGGGGGATATAGCCTACTGGTTGCCTAGTATGAATAAGGTTCTGGGTTTAGTCTCCAGTACTACAAAACCCCCCAGCAGTCTTTTCATCACACTGTTTTTTTTCCCCAAAGCTGATTATCTTGATATTCACTTGTCTGTAGATTATGTGCTATACATGTCCATTTGATTTTTTTGTAGTTTGATCTCTGTTTCACCTGCTTTATAGAAAATTAGGATTTTGCCTTCCAGCATCATCTTATCTCCTCACCCAGTAAACAAATAAATACTGCAGATACTTCCCCACCAATTACCACCAGTTTATGTAAATGTCATCTATACCAGCCACATGGGAATGTTTCCTTTCTTACTGCATGTTTGTTTTTCCTGAATTTAATGATGATATCTTTGTTTTCCTTACTTTTCAGTGATGCATCACTTCCTCACTCCATGCTGCATACTGATTGCCTAATTTTTTCCTCAAGCTGTCTTCATGGCATCTGTTTCATCTTCCTGAAGACATGAGGCCTGGGAATAGTTGCTGTTTAGGCCTGGTTACAGTACCTTTTTTTAAGCTTTGAGGTTTTCTTTAATCTTTAGTTTTTCTAGATCCCATATCGTGTTTCTTGTTTTAGTGGAACATATCTTCCAATTGCTTTCTAAGAAAAACTAATGAGATTTTTAAAAAGCTTTGTCCTTTTTTTTTTTTTTTTTCAGATTTTGAATACCTGGAAGTTATCACCTTGTTACCTGTTTAATAGATCAGTTGGATGTAGAATTTTGAATCAGGAAGTATCATCAAAATTTTTGAAAAACTATATTATCTTAGTTTTCAGTGCTAGAACCATTTCTTTTCCTGACCTTTTGTCTATGTAATTCATTTCTGTGGAAGCTTGCAGGTCTTTATTTCCAATATTTAGAAAAGTCAAGATATTGCCCATTGTTGGGTGTTTTGGTTTCATTCCTTCTAACCAATTATCCTGGCTCCCCTGGGTCTCAGATGTTCCCCAAGACAGGAGTTTCAGCTCTCACACCAGGATGTTTTTTCAATCACTCTTACCTTGTTTTCTCCTTTTCCATTTCCTATTATATGGGGATGGTCTTGATCTGACCTCCTTTTTCTTGCTTTCTTTTTAAAAATGTTCTGTTTCTGATTGGTTTCTTTGTCTTCCAACCTTTCTGTTGATTTTGCTTCTGTTAACCCTTGTTTGCGGTCTTGTTTTATTTTCAAGAGATTGTTTTCATATTTTATTCCCCATAGAATCCTGTATTTGGTCTGTGGAACTAAGTTTTTTGTTTATTTTTGGAGGGGATTTATTTTGGGGTAGGTTTTATTTTTTAAACTATGAAGTTTTCTCAGATGCTGTTAATTCCTGGTTGTTTTCTCATACTCAAGTGTAAGGTGAGACCAAAAATCTAATTTGTGAAGTTTGGAGTATGAAAATGAGATTTGGCGAGATTCATTGTCTACTGATCTGGTCGGGCTGTTTTGTCGTGAAACTTCATTTTATTTTTAGATTTATTTATTTACTTTTTTTCCTGGTAATTCTGTAGGCATAATTATTTCAAACTCCTGCCTTAAGGTAAAGGCTTAGGTGCCAGAGTGCTAGGAGAATAAACTGAAGAAGAGGTTTGAGAAAGAAGTGGAGAGTATATGATCTAGTATTTATGCACTTGATCCCCCTTCCCTCTCTGCAGCTGTGTACTTTGAGAATGCATATGTTTTATACGCAGTAAATAATGATCCAGAGTTTTGCTGGCCCAGGAGAGGCACAGTTGTCCAGCTATGCAAGTGGGGGAGGGGAGCTGGGAATCTTGCTGCTTCACAAACACCCCCTCAGTTAATCCTCAGTTTTAACACCAGAACTACCCCCAGAGAATCTGGTATTATCAGCCCCTGAGCCTTTTAGGGTTTCCATATTTTTTAATCTGATAGTTGGTACTTATTTTAGTTTTATACTTAGAGCTTTTGGACTTCCCAGTGCATATACCTCTGGTATTGCAGTCTCTCTTCCATTCTATTCATCTGTATTGATTTGTTTCAAAAAAAATTTTTTTTTAAGATATTGTCTTTTTTTTTTGCCTATTTTGCTCAGTCTGGCCTCGAACTTTTGATTCTTCTGCTTCAGTCTCCTGAGTAGCTGGGATTTGTTAGAGTCTGTAAACAAGTCAGGATGGCGCCTGGCATTTTGCCAGAGAAATGTTAGAGTCTGTAAACAAGTCTGGATGGCGCCTGGCAAAATGCCAGAGGGAGTGGTTTGTGAAGTAACGCCAGTGAGCCATTAAGTGTGGAGATTCCTTATTGGTTGACTGATGTATCTAGTTTATGCTAATTAAGGTAAGCTGTGTGGAATGTATAAATACCTCTGTAGTCCTACAATAAACGGCTCCTACTCCTGCTCCTGCTGTATCAATCTACACAAGTTCTTTGTGTCACACCCCCCCCCCCCCC
>NW_026000005.1:45315793-45319245 GCF_001458135.2 Marmota marmota marmota | reverse complement strand
CCCCCCCCCCCCCCCCACTATTTTGCCCAGCCAGCCGGGCTGGATTAAAGGCATGTGACACTGTGCCTGGCTATTAGTTCTATTTAATAGTATTTCATGAGGGGACAGGAGTAAATGCCCATGTGTTCAGTCATCTGTGTTTACCCAAAGGCAGGCACTTTTCTGTGTATGTGCACATCTTTTCTAAGAAGCAGGATCTTGCTATACATGATGGTGGTAACTTTTTTGAGTATGCATTTTGTGCCTGGCTCCATAATTGATACTTGACATATGTCAGATTTCAGCCTCATAATTACAGAATGAGGTAATATCCATATTTGAAGTGTAGAGACACCAAAGTGTTTTACTTGTTTAAACATTAAGACTTTCCTCCTGTCAAAAAAACTACAAACTACATGATATTAAAAGTAGCCACATATGGCTATATCTTAGTTAATTAGTAAATGAGCATTTACATTGTTCTAAATTTTTAAATTAAACATAGCTTTGTAATTTACACCGTTATTTTCTTGTTTGGTCACTGGTTATGCCTCTTTTAAATATTAATAGATGTTTTGAAATTGCTCATAGAAATATGAATTTATATTCCCACTAGTGGTTTAAAGGTGCCAATTTATTTGTTTCATTAACTAATAGTTGTTTCTATAGATTTTAATTACCATATTGTTCTTTATTTAACTTTCTTTTTTTATTTTCAGTTGTTCCTTTCTGCAAAAAATAGATCAATATCTTCGTGCCTTTCTACTATTTTTAATATTGTTGAATCATTGCATGAAGTGGCTATGCTTTGACTAGGAAATAATACTTTTGCTTAGAAAATTGTATTTGGATTTAGCTTATTATTATCCACAAAAATCAGTCTCTTATTACCGAGTTATTTAAAAATTTATGACACCTTTTTATGTGATCATAGATTACTTTTCATTTCATGAGTTTATTGTATCAAAGTAAACTATTAATAAAGATATATATGCTTGAAGGTAGTCATAGAATATTCAAGGCATGCCAGAGTCTCATGATTCTGTTGACTAGTTTCAGGTGTAAATGTCTTTTGACTCTTAAAGGACTTAAAGCTGTTTACTGAAAAGGTACCCATAGTTACTTTTCTTTATTAATCTAATAATCTAAGATTATTAATCTTACGTTTTAATCTAAGTTTTCTCAGCAAAATAGTCCTAAAATATGAATGGTAAGTTAAATTCCTGATGGGTTGTAATAATCCAAGGAAATGGATGATTCTTACAGTGAAGATTATGGAACACTGATGAGAGAAATTGAAAAGGACATACACACACAAAACAACAACAAAACAAAACAAAACAAAAAAACAAGACATTTTATTGTTCATGGGTTGGAAGGATTAATGTTGTTAATATCCATTCTATCCAAAGTAATTTGCATTGAATATGCAAGTCAAAATATCAGTGACATTCTTGAGTTAATTTTTCCTATGGTCTGAGACATTTCAGATTAAAAATTGCATACCATTTTTCCTTTTTTATTTTCGAAGTTCAGCTCTGTGAACATTTTCTGTAAAGGGCCACATAAGTATTTTAGGTGTTTCTCACCCCATACAGTCTATTACATCACCATCTGCTTTTATTACAACTCCATAAAAATATAGAAACCATTCTTAGCTTGAAGCTGTATAAAAAACACCATCAGCTGGATTTGGCCTCCAGGGCACAATTTGACAACTCCTACTTAGAGTGAAATTTTTAATGTAGTAATTTCTTGTAATCAGAATTTTGGGGTTTTATGTGATACTCAACTAAAATTTAACGGAAAAAGAACTCTGTCCACATTGAGTGGTAAGGCCAAGAGATTGGCTGACTAAAGGCTTGGATGGATCCAAGAGGTCAAATGAACATGGCCTAACATCCAAACCTTGTGGCTTAAGGACCCATCACCTCCTCTTCCGCTATAGCCCTCCTTCCAAAAAACAAGGGCACACTGTCTCATCATTCATCTATCAGTTTGTAGGGACGTCACTAGTTTCCTTGGGTCATATGCTTATCCTTAAATTAGAATCACTGTGATGATTAGAGATCATAGAAATAGTCTGGTCTGAGTCCCACTTGTGCACAGATTGATGGTCTCTAACTTACAATTGTGTGTCTTAAACTTTTCTGACTTTACAGTGGTGTTAAAGAACACCAGTCATTCTGGTTTTCACTTTTAATACAGAATTCAGTAATTTACATGAGATATTATTCAATAGTTTATTAAAATTGGATTTGTATTAGATGATTTTATCCAACTGTATGTTGATGTATTTTGTTCATGATTAAGGCAGTCTGGGTAAAGCTATGTTGATTGGATAGATATATTAAATACATTATTGACTTACAGTATTTTCAGCTTCCGAGTTTATAAGAATGTAATCCCCATCATAAGTTGAGAAGCATCTGTCTTTAGAGTGTATCGTGAATGACAGTTTCTTTTGTACCACATGGAGAAAGGGCAGGACATAAGCTTCCTAGAAAATTGAAAAACAGAAAAAGCATGGTGCTCAGAAAAAGGATTGCTAGACATTAGGTATAGCCATCTTGTTTGTCTTTTATCATCACTCCCAATTGAATATATAAGCCTGGTATGGTGTCACATGCATATTATTCCAGTTACTTGGGAGGCTGAGGCAGGAGAATTGTTAATTTTAGGCCAGCCTCAGCAACTTAGATCCTATATCAAAATAAAAAATGTGTAGTTTACTGATCAGAGTGCCCAGGGTTAAATCCCAAGTACTGAGGGGAAAAAAATTGGAAAGTTCAGTAAGTTGCATATCTAGAATACTTGATAATAAAGGGGGCTATATTTCCATTGTAGGATTATGTAATAGGTCTGATATATGTATATTTCATATAAAAGATTAGCATACCTTCTATAGAGATTATGTAAGAATATTAAATATAAAAAATGACAGTGAATATGTACTGTTAATTTTTAAAAATATTTTGTTAGTTGTTGATGGACCTTTATTTGCTTATATTTATGTGGTGCTGAGAATCGAACCCAGTGCCTCACACAAGCTAGGCAAGCGCTCTACCACTGAGCCACAATCCCATCCCTTAGTTGTTAATTTTTAAGTGATTCAGTAAAATTAAAGAATAGCAACCATATAGTGTTCTATCTTGTTGGTTCCTCTAGTAGACAGACATGTACTAGTGTTTGTTTTTCCTACAAAGAACAGAATTGGAATCATGTCACAGTTGTCTACTTAATAAGAAATACCTAGAAAATTTCAAATAGAAAAGAAAAATCTGGGTCCAGTGGTGAATGTCTATAATTCTAGCAGCTTGGGAGATGGAGGCAGGAGGATATAATTTTGAGGCCAGCCTCAGCAACTTAGGCCCTAGGCAAATTAGTGAGACCCTGTATCAAAATAAAGTCTGTGAATGTAGCTCAGTGGGGAAGTGCCCCTGGATTCAATTCCTAGCTCCCCCCCCCCCCCA
>NW_026000005.1:45282993-45315768 GCF_001458135.2 Marmota marmota marmota | reverse complement strand
GCCCCCCCCCCCCCCCAAGAAAAGTAAAGTGCACCCAAAAGTGTGTTAACTATTTTTATTTAAATGTAAATATCCAGAAAATATCTAGGCCACTGTCAACACTTTCTCTCTTGGTTCATTTAAAATGTTTCTCTTTTTTTTCTCTCACAAAATGCTTAAGGCTACAGTCAATACATATGCAGTTTAAATGTTTCACATTTTAAAAGCCACCCTTTGCAAAAGGACTCACTTTTTTAAAAAGGATGAAGCTGTGAGCTTGAGCAAATCAGTTTGGGGCTAGCAATGTACATTATTGGGGGAAAAAAGTATATTGTAGAACAAATTACATTTTTTTTAAAAGCAGTATCAGGCTTTGGTTTTAGATACATCTGAAAGTAGAGCGTATTTTCACATTATACATACATGGGCTATAACATATTCTAATTAAGATCCCATTCTTGTTATTGAACATGATGTGGATTTATACTGGTGGTGTATTAATATATGAACATAGGAAAGTTCCATCCCATTCATTCTACTGTCTTTCCTATTCCTATCCCTACTCCCCTCCCTTCATTCCCCTTTGTCCAATCCAATGAACTTCTATTCCCTTGTCTTGTGTGTGTTAACACTGATTACAATTTTTGAGAGTACAATATAGCTGCCAATTTCTTTTTAAAGATTATAGTAACAAGTGCATAAATTCTTGTTCCCATATAAGGTCAAGAGCTTTGAGAAAAGTAGCTTGTTTGCATTTATTTCTGACTTGATTATTTAAAGACTTTGTGGTTAAGAGTATATTAATCTTAACAGTGATATTCCGGTTGCTTTTCATAGTGGCATCATAAAAATAAATGCTAAATATAATTTTTCTGCGTTACAGAACTTGGGAAAGAGATGTGCATTTATGTAGACCTATGCACATGTGTTCTATTGGTTTTTGCTGCAGTCTGGCTGGGCACAAAATCATGAGCCACTCAAGCAGGAACAAACTTTATTTCCAAAAGTCCATGCATGTGGCCTTCTCCCAGGACACACTACTCAGACAGGAAATCCCTCCTCTGGAATTCTCTCCTACCGCACTTCCCTGACCAATGGGAAATCTCCTGGAGTCCCGGGAGAGCTCCAAAGTAGCAGGCCTAGGCAGAGACAGCAGGGGTCTAATTTCCAATTGAATGCGCATCTTAACATAATCATTATCATCTCAGTGGCTTGCTGGGGTCACCCACCTTTCAACCAAAAATGCCATGTGTCATTCCTACTTGGCTATGGCTCTCAGCAGGTTTTGTTTTTTTTTTTATAGAGTGAGAGAGGGAGGGAGGGAGAGAGAATTTTTAATATTTATTTTTCAGTTTTCGGCGGACACAACATCTTTGTTTGTATGTGGTGCTGAGGATCGAACCCGGGCCGCACGCATGCCAGGCGAGCGCGCTACCGCTTGAGCCACATCCCCAGCCCTCTCAGCAGGTTTTATCTTCTGTTGATATACTCTTTGCTTGGCTAGTAAAATGAAGGAAATAACTCTACAAATACTGTATTGGTTTATAGGTAGTTCTAAAATTTTCATTTAAACCAGTAAGGTAGAAGTTTTATCACCTTGCCAGAAATATATTGAAGATGTAGTAGTCTGTTAGGCACCAAAAATAAGCTTAGGAGTCATGTAGTTGATTGGACTACACACGTGTAAATATTTTTGTGTTTTGAATAAGAATCATCATCATAACTTATCTATGAAAGTGCTTTTGAACAACTCAAATACTTCAAAATTGTAAGGATAGTATATTAGAGCAGTGTCAGATACTGAATAGCAAAAGAAAGTTAAGCTATCTTTTTCTTTCTTTTTTAAAATTATTTTTTAGTTGTAGTTGGACACAATACCTTTATTTATTTATTTATTTCTATGTGGTACTGAGGATTGAACCCAGGGCCTCACGTGCTAGGTGAGCGCTCTACCTCTGAGCTATAACCACAGCCCAAGTTAAGCTACCTTTTTCTAAAAAGTCATCTACCAAACTGCTTCATCTTGTACTTTGCCATTTCTAATCTTCTAAAAACATTTTAGACTTTTGGGAAATATTATTTATAAAAAAATTTTTTTTTGACTTGGTTTGTTTACAAATACTAAGTAGTTACAATCATCAGTTTTACCCTGTTCCAGTCATCGGGAGCAAAGATAATAATACTTACACAGAAGAGCTAGTTTTTTTCTCCCATCTTGGTTTTAGGCAGTGTTGCAAATAGTGATGCTCCTTTTCCACTGGAGAGAGCATAACATATAATAACTCTTTCACCAGGCAAATGGATGACATTCTTTCAGAAAACAAAATGTTTGGAGTTATCTGTCAATTTATTAGGCTAGATGGGGTCATGACAACAGCCTAATTAGTTATTTTATATTATAGTCTGATTATAATATCAGCTCTAAATGTTTTTATGTCTGCTATTTTGGTTGTTCTTCTCTGGCGTACCTCACTGCAACTTAGACTGGTGCTCTTAAAAGTTTAATACCACAAATGGATAACTAGATTGTGGCATGTAAATCCACTCAAGAATACCATTTAGCAATGAAAGGAATGGACTACAGCCAGGCCCAGTGATGCACATCTGTAATACCAACTGCTTGGGAGGCTGAGATAGAAGGTTCGTGAGTTCAAAGCCAGCCTCATCAACGGTGAGGTGCCAAGCAACTCAGTGAGACCCTGTCTCTAAATAAAATACAAAGTACAGCTGGAGATTTGGCTCAGTGGTTGAGTGTCCCTGAGTTCAATCCCCAGTATCCCCTCCCACCAAAAAACAAAAAAGCCTTTTCTTTGTCCACCGTCATTTGATTGCGGATGTACATGTGTCATGTGTATAACACATGGGAAACTATATGCCCCTCTCCTCCCCTCACTCCCTCTGCACATTCCAAAGTTTGTTCATTCTTCCCTACTTGGTTCGTTTATAAATACAAAGTATTTGTAAACAAATTTGTTTAGTATTTGTTCTTCTTGCCACCCCCAATGAATCAGCTTCCTCTTACCAGAGAAAACATTCCACCTTTGATTTCTTGGGATTGCTTATTTTACTTAGCATAATACTCTCTAGTTCCATCCATTTGCTTACAAATGTCATAATTTTATTCTTCTTTAAGACTGAGTAATATTCCATTGTGTATATGTGCCACATTTTCTTTATCCATTCATCTGTTGAAGGGCATCTAGGTTGGTTCCACAGTTTAGCTATTATGAATTGAGCTGCTATAAATGTTGATGTGGCTTCTTCACTGTAGAATGCTGATTTTAAGTCCTTTGGATATTAACTGAGCTATAGGAGAGCTGGGTCAAATGGTGGTTACATCCCAAGTTTTCTGACAAATCTCCATGACTCATCACCAGCAATGTATGAGTGCATCTTTTTCCCTACATCCTTGTTAACACTTATCATTGCTTGTAGTCTAGATAATTGCCATTCCATCTGGAGTGAGATGAAATGTTAGAGTCATTTTGATTTGCATTTCTCTAATTAATAGAGATGATGAACATTTTTTCATGTTTGTTGATTGATTGTATTTCTTTTGTGAAATGTTGGTTCAGTTCCTTAGCCCATTTGTTAATTGGGTGATTTGTTTTGGTGTTAGGTTATTTGAGTTCTTTATATATCCTGGGGTAAAGTTTTTCTCTATGGGTTCTCTTTTTAACTCTCTTTCCTTTTCCTGTGCAGAAGGTTTTTAGTTTGAGGCAATCTCATTACTGCTGTTACCCTTGATTTGGGGTCATAATTAAGAAATTATTCCTCAGGCCAATGTCATGGAGCTTTTTAATTAGGTTTTTTTTTACAGTAGCATTATAATTTTAAACATCTCATCTAAGTAATTGGTCTATTTTTAGTTGATTTTTGTATATGATGAGAAATAATGGGCCCTGGTTTCCTCCTCCTAAAAACAGCTGTCCACTTTTTGAAGCACCATTTATTGACAAGACAGTCCTTTTTCATTGTGTGCTCTTGGCACCTTTATGGAGAGTCAGTTGTCTGTGTGGTGTGCAGTGCTGTTCTGTGCTCTGTATCCTGTTTCATTGGTTGATATGTCTGTTAATGTACTATTACTGTGCTGTTTTGATTATTACAGTTTTGGAATACATTTTGAAATGCAGTAATTTGATACTTGCGGTTATATTTGGTCAATATTGCTTTGGCTACTTACGATCTTTCATGTTTCCACATGAATTTTAGGATTTATTTTTTTTATTTTGTGAAGAACGACATTGAAATATTGATAGGGATTGCATTAAATTTGTACAACACTTTGGGTGATATGTACATTTTAACAATATGAATTCTCCCATTCCATCAGCACAAGATGTCTTTTTATTGTGTCATCTTTAGTTTCTTTCATCAATGTTTTATAATTTTTAGTACATGCATCTCTCACCTTCTTGGTTGATTTTGTTTTCAAGATTTTTGTATTTTGTTTAAATACCAACACACCTGGCTCAAGCTCCATATTTTCCTAATGATTTCTGTCCAGATGATCTGTCTAGTTTCGAAAATGGAATTTTGCTCTGTTTCAGATTTTTGATATTTTCTTTATAAATTTCAGTTTTCTAAATATACTTAAAATTGTTATTTATTCTTGATGAATTGACTATCATTATTTAATGACCTATTGTTTCTTTTCTTAGTGTTTGACCTAATGTTTATTTTGTCTGAAATACGTTTAGGTATACTTATGTTTTTGGTTTCTGTTTGTTGTAGTATCTTTTTTCATCCCACAAAGGAACTTTATGGACATGAGCGAATACCTTTGTCAGATTCATTGAATCATACATATAAAATCAATACTTATTATCATACTTGAATAAAGATTAAAAGAAATCTAAATACTAAAGTCTTGTCTTCGTGCCTAAAGAGTGAAAGCATGAAACACTTTGAAAAGTTACATCGTACCAGGTATGGTGTTGCACACCTGAAATCCACCTTCTTGGCAGGTTGAGGCAGGAAGATCACAAGTTCAAAGCCAGCCTGGTCAATATCCAGACCCTGTCTCAAAATGAAGAGGGCTGGAAGTGTAGCTTAGTGGTAGAATACTTACCTAGTATGCATGAAACCTGATTTCAGTCCCCAATATCACCAAAAATTATCATTGTTTCAGTAGCTCACAATACATTTATTTAAATATTTTAGTTTTTTGTTTTTCCACAGTGCCTTTATTTATCTTTATGTGGTGCTGAGGATCAAACCCAGGGCCTCACACATGCTGAGTCACAACCCCAGTCCTAAATATTTTATTTTGATTTCACTAAACATGAAGATTTGTGCTGTCCATTTACTGTATCATGGTATATTATATAGGTAGTTTAGTATTACGTGTGTTAAGTCACATTACTGACCATAATAGGAGTTTTTTTTTTGATGCTGGGGATTGTGAACCCAGGGCCTTGTGCATGCAAGGTAATTTCTCTACCAACTGAGCTATATCCCCAGGCCTAGAAGGGTTTTAAAAGTGACCTCTTATTATATTAATAAGTGATAGCACTTCATTTTTGGAATGTTTTAGTAGGATTTGTACTGTGTTTTCCCCTAAACTATGTTTTTTTGGTTTACTTTCACTTGTCAATAGAGTTCATATTATAATTAAATGTTCTGAAACACTGTAAAATGTTTTAAATACTGATACAATTAACTGAATGAATTAAACTTGCTCCCTTGCTGTGTCGTGTTTTCTGTGTTTCTCAGATGACCAGGGTGTGTGCCAGCGCAGAGATAGAATAGGATAGGGATAGCAGGTGTAGGTATGTGCTTACATCAGATAATTCTGGTGATACGTTGTATAAACAATCAACCTCAGAATTAAATTGAAAATTAAATTTTAGAGCAAATCCTATTTTGCTGATTAACCCCCCTCCCTCATGGTGTTCACCTATGTTGCCCAGGCTGGATTTGAACTCTTGGGCTTTTCAAAGTCATCTTCCTGCCCAGTCTTCCAGGTAGCTTGGACTGTAGAGATCTGCCAGTGTGCCTAGTTAAAGTATCATTCTTTGAACCTTTTCTATGAGCTTCAGATGTCCAGCTAAACTTCCACAAAAGTTATTTTTTGGGAAAATGAAAAAGTCCCAGAAACTGTGACTTCGATTTCTAAATAATAATGCCTGTTGGAACACGAGCTTTTGCTTCATGAAGCATGTGTTTTGTTTAAAGATTATTGAATAACTTTTCACTCATCAACTTTCTGTATATATGGTATAAAGACTATTCCAAGTTGAATGAACTGTAGTATTGAGAGTTTAAAGATCAAGATGTCTAGAATCCTTTTTATAACTTATCTTTTTGACCTTTCACTGGTGCTTTTAACACAATTGAGAGGAAAGAATAACTTGTCTTTTCACTTTTAAGCAATTAAAACTTCATGATAAAATGGAGGGGACTTGCAAGAGTATATCATCGCTGAAGAAGCTCACCTCCAATTAAGATGATGCCATAGTTCTTGTGGAAATGTTTGCTGACTGTAGAGATCTTTTACTGTTGAAGTCTCTGTTCAGAGAGAGCCTAGTACCCAGAATGACATCATGTAGTGGCACTGTTTGTAGAGTTGTAAGGGGAGGGTGGATGGATGCCATCATGGATTCTCCATAACGTTGTTATCTTTTTAGAGACTGTTAACCCTAAATAAGCATTAGGTCGCTTCCAGAAAAGTTAACCCAGCACACTTCATATGTTTTTCTTTCTAATTATACAATATTCTATAAATTGAACATTCTCGTAACATTTATTTGAAATATGTTCCTTGTTCATGAAGTGGTGTAAAGAAAACATTTTTTCTTCTCAGTTTACTGACAAACACTAAAGTGGAACAGTTTAAGGATAATATAATAAATTTAGGGGAAATTTAGCACATTTTAAAAATATATAATATATACCATAACAATTCCTTGGCCTTAGTGGGGAAGAGTAGTGAAGAGATTATAGCTCTGAAAGGATGGTTTGGGAGAGGTGGGGCTGTCATGCATTTTATGGGAGAGCTTGAGTCAGATTTGACCCAAAGCAAGAAGACTGATCTGAACTGGAATGCCATGTACCATTAGCTTTCCCATTATTAGTAGGCTAGGTCAAAATCTGACTTTAGCATAGCACTAGATAAGTCATGTAATGATTCTGTGCACTTTTAAACAGGATGATGACCAGGATAATTTTTTAAGTTTTAATTACTAATAGCTTCTCTTCATAAAATTTTACTTTGGTGTTTTCCACGTACAGGTTTAAGAAAATCTACCAAGAAGCGCAGTGAGTCCCCACCTGCTGAGCTCCCCAGTTTGAGGCGGAGCACACGCCAAAAGACCACGGGCTCCTGTGCTAGTACCAGGTAGGTAATTAGTTTTGTTTCCAGTTAACTGTTTCATTTGCTTTCTTTTCCTAAGCTTATTAAAGTCTTGTCAAAATCCTTATTTCTAAACTTTTTTAAAAAAAGTTAATAATGTAAAATAATTTTCCTGGGATACTGAGTAAACATGTTTTTTCTAGCATCACTAAGTATTATTTTTGTGAATTTTCCTTCAATATTTATTCATATTTTCACTCTTTTTGTCATGCTAATTTAAAAAATATCTTTATTTTTTGTTTATTATGTGGTGCTGAGGATCAAACCCAGTGCCTGACATGTGGGAGGCAAGTGCTCTGCCAACAGTTTTGTGTTCTTCCTCTTCTGCTACACCATTTTTACAATTATTACTAAGTGTTGGGAGATTTGGTTGTTTTTTTTAGTTGGTCTGCCAAGTATATCTAATGAATATCTTTATGCAGATTTGAGATTTTTTTTAAGGTTATGTTTCCTGGTGGTTTAATGAATGAATAAAAAAGGATGCTTATTTTTTTTTAATTCATTTTTTTCTTTTTACTCATACGTGACATTAGAATCCATTTTGATATGATCATACAAGCATAGAATATGTCTTAGTAACAATCTCATTCTTGTGGATGTACATGATGGAGGGATTTACCATAATGTTTTCATATGTGCATAGGAAAATTATGTCAGGTTCATTCCACTGTCTTTTTCCTATCCCCCACTCCCTTCCCTCCATTTCTTGTTCTCTAATCTACTGAACTTCCCATACATCCCCCTTATTGTGAGTTAGCTTTCACAAATCAGAGAAAACATTTAACCTTTGGCTTTTGGGAACTGGCATTTCACTTAGCATGATAGTTTCCAGATACATCTATTTACGTGCAAATACCATAATAAAGTAATTCTTTTTAATGGCTGAACAATATTGTGTATGTATATACTACATTTTCTTATCCATTTGGGATGCCTATTTTAATGGTTGTAGTATTGCCTTGTTTCTGAAAGTGTTGGCCTTGGTTACTAAGCTAAATGAGAAAGGAAAAGAAAATCTCTTAATTTTTGTATTTCAAAACCTGCCTATCAAAAGAAAGTGTAGTCATTTGAGTGAGTTCTTTCTTCAATTTCTATTTCTCCCAGTTGTTGTGGATATCATTTTCAGACTGTTCACCACCTTTGATGTGTGGAACAGCATATTATTTCACATAGTTTTATTAAAATTCATTGAGAACCTTAGGTTAAAGGAAAAATCTTTTTCCTGAAATTTTCCTGAGACTTTCAGGCTTGGTGTTTGGTTAAGTGCACTTGTACTGTTAATCACTCTGTAGCCGGATGTTAATTCTCCCTCTTTCATATGTAGTTTCCCCTAGTAATTGCATCAAACCACTGATGAGGCTGTGAATTTAGCTTGCCTCTTTCTTACCCTAACTCAGATAAGCAGAAAAAGATTTTAAGCACTTAAATTGATTCTTCTGTTTTGATTGTTATTAGTGGTGATAATAAGTCATACTATTGTATGACTGGTACTAAGTCATAAGAAATGCCATTTTAAATTCTCACTTCTTCACATTTTGGTTTCATTTTTTTCCCCCTAGTGCTAATAAAAAAAAAAGGGGGGGGGGCGCTATACTAAACTAATGCTCCACCAGCAAGCAATATTCCCAGCACTTGCAGTTATTTTCTAATTCTTTAGATTGCTTAAAAATATCTAGAATTTAGTACACATATTTGGTTTTGAGGTTTCTTACTCTTACTTCCAGGACTTCTGAGAAAAAATTCTTCAGAGTTTTAGTTCTGTTTAAACTGTATTTGAATCCTAACTTACCAAAGGTTTGTAGTCTGAAGTATAAACTGAATTCTCTTTGGTTTAGAATTGATTTTTAACTTTTATGTGAAGCTAGATAATTTAGTGTTGTAATTGTCTTACTTTGTCTTTCTCTGTAGCCTTCTTTCCTTCTGCACGTGAACACAGAACTGATGCATGTTAAATGACTTGTAATACACATGGTCATGCTCTGCACAAGCCATCTAGTTCAACTGCCTGGAATACCCTTCCTTAAAATCCTTTTCTGAATTACTTGGGCTTCCACTTAAATTTAGTACCTTGATATCCAACTGAGGTTGTGTCTCTATCTTTTCTTGAAGCAAAAAGCTCCTTGAGGGCGGCAACCCTGTGTATCCAAAAAGTTCAGTCCAGTGTGTTGTACAAATTAGATGTTGAGTGAATTTGAATCCCTGTTATTTCTGGCTTTGATGAGTAGTGTTTGAAATGAGCTCCTTTTACCTATGAAAGAAAGTTTAGTTAAACCAACTGTGTTTAGGAAGGACTTTTCATTAATTAGGAAAATAAACTCTTCTAAGTATCCTGAGGTAATTCGGAGCTTTCATATACGTGTCAATTTTGCCTGCTCTCTTCTTCAGGAGGCAGAATTTCACTAGTTTCTTAGTCTAAAATGTTTCAGTATATTTCTTAAGGTAATTTGGGGAGTTGCTGTTTAAATAATAGTTGTAGTACTGTGGGGTCATCTTTTGTTTCTGATTTTTCTATGATGACAAGATCATCATCAAATATAATTCGTTTCATGAAAGATGAATAGTAGTTCTCTTTTCCATACCTTATTCTGTGTCTGTTTGATCTAAACCAGTGTGTTCCCAAAAGCCATCTGTTTGTTTATAAATATTAAGTCTGTTCTTATATAGGATGGAGTTACTGTCCATTTTTAGAATAGTTATTTTTGGATGATTTAGGTAAACTGGAACATAGAGAATGGGAATGTCTTTCTGTCCTCCTCTTTTCTGCATTGTCAGTGTCTCTTCAATCCAGTGTATATTAATCTACTTTTTAGCCCCAAAGTGGGGCTCTATTTTAAGTGAATTGAATATTTCTCTTCAGGAGTGGTCACTTTCCCATTTATTTGGAAGTGTTTAAAAATAAAAAATTTCTGCCGGTAAGGATGACAACAACTGCTAGTCACACAAAAGCACGTACTGTGAATGCACTGTAATTCGGAAGAATTTTAAACATACAAAGTCTTGGTTGTTACACATAGTGATTTTCTGCAGCAATTTTTATTTAAAAAGAAGAAATTGGCTTTGTCCTCTATGAATCTGAGCTTTGTGTTGTCTATACATTGCTCCTGGTTCACTGGTTACGCTGCCTATGATGACATTTTTCTGTTGCAGTCGGCGAGGCTCTGGCCTGGGCAAAAGAGGAGCAGCTGAGGCTCGGAGGCAGGAGAAAATGGCAGACCCTGAAAGCAACCAGGAGACAGTAAATTCTTCAGCTGCCCGGACAGATGAAGCTCCCCA
The DNA here is from genome assembly GCF_001458135.2 of Marmota marmota marmota. Classification (NCBI taxonomy): domain Eukaryota; kingdom Metazoa; phylum Chordata; class Mammalia; order Rodentia; family Sciuridae; genus Marmota; species Marmota marmota. The sequence goes on along the minus strand of NW_026000005.1, from coordinate 45,305,162 downwards.
AGGAGCTGCAGGTAGATTGGCATTTCTTAAAACACATTTCTCTATTTATATATTTATTTAGACATAATTATTTTTTACCTGAATATGATGAAATGGGAGGAACATAGTATGCTGAATGTTACCATTAAATAAATTTTTGTTCAGATTTGTTTTACAATATAGCCTTAGTATTTAGATTAATGGGTTTGCCATTTTAAAATTCCCATCCAGTCCAGGTTTGTACAAATAATATTCAAAGGGCTGTCAGGAGGTATTAATTCATTTCTGTTAAAGTTTTTTACATATTGACTAGTGCCTATTGATTGAAAGAATTTAAATTCATAATAAATGAAAACGAGAGGATATGGCTTGAATTACTTCATAAATAAGTGAATTTTAATTTAGAATTTTGTAACCCCTGAAAAATAAGTATTCCATTTGCACTTAACCTATTTTAATAATAGTATTTAGATGTTTATGGGCTTTTAAAATTTCTTCTTGAAATCTTAAAACAATTAAGGTTTTTTTTTTTTTTCACCCCTTGATTTAACTTTAAATGTGTATCCCTTGCCATTACCAAAATAAAGCTAATACTCTTAGCTGTTAAATGTGGCTACTCAGTTTTAAAATGTAGTTTATCATTGTTGTTTCTTACCAGATAACAAAAATCTTATGAGTCCCTTAAATCAGTGTTATATGTACAGGTTTAGATTTATATAGATACCCACTTTGAACAAAGGTATTTCATGTACTGTGTTTTAATATTAGAATATGTGCTAGTTTGTGTGTGTGTGCTTCTTTTGATACTTGGAATTGGACCCAGGAGTGCTTTACCACTGAGCTATAATCCCCAGCCCTTTTTATTTTTTATTAAGTTGTTTAGGACTTCACTGAGGCTGGCCTGGAACTTGCATCCTCCTGCTTCAGCCTCTTAGGTTGTTGGGATTAGAGGCGTGCAACACCACCCTCCTCCTGGCTGTTCTAGTTTTCTTTCATGCCTGTGATGGTCATATTTCATAATGATTTGCTAGGAGCATTCTGGTTTACCCACTACTGTTGTCTTGTCCTGTCTATCATAGCACTTTTTTTTTTCTTTTTTTGAGTCATTACTCTTTTCCAGTTTGTACAATAAATTATATGGTAGGCTTATTTACAGGATATCTTCTTTGGGGAGATAATTTTTTTTCCTCATAACTTTTCCCTAGAAGAGTCTGAATTGATAAATATTTGGAAAAAACAGAGGCCATTTCATGTGGAGTTCATTGAAGCCATTCATGTTTCCTTCCCTATGTTGTACACTTTTGAGTCTTAGTGTTTATTTCAAGTCTATATATGGAAGTGGGGGCATTTCCAAAATGGATGACAGAAATGGAGCTGCTGAATGTGGCGTTGTTACATTAGACTCTTTATATTAATTACCATAGCTAACATTTATGGAGCATACGCTCTATTGCAGGCACAGTATTAAACACTATTCATATATTCTTGTTTACTATTCAAAAGAACCTGGTGAAATTTGAGTGCTGTTATTGCCATTTTATAAATGAGGAAAAACTGAGATGCATTCAAGTTAAGCTTACCTAGTTTTACATGTTAGGATATGTGACTCTCAAATCCAGATCTTAAAAATCAACTGCACATTTATAACAGCTGTCTTTTCCCTGGGGGGTTATAAGAGTTTAATTCATATGGATGTAATTGAAGGCTAGAGTGAGGGGGTATAGTGTAAACTTTTGTTCCCTGGTATATTATCTAAGAGAATAAAAGCTTCAGGTGAGTCAGGATAATCAGCTGACTTCCTAAACACTTGAATGTGTTTCACTGCCATTCATATTTGAAATTGCAATGTGAAATAGGTATTTTTCAAGTTTATGTATTGTTGCTGCTGATAAAAGATACGTGTAGGGTGGTCACTGCTATTAGAGGATCAGTGGCTAGACATTTGATGGGTCCCTTATGGATTGTAGGAATTCCTCTGCTGGCTGAATAAAGTATTCATGGGGAAAGGAGTGAATTACTTATCAGCTTCACGTTAAGTTCTTCCATGTATTGTGCTTTAGTTTCCCTGTGTATGAAATATAAAAACCAAACTTCTGAATTTGTGTAGAGTATAGGTTTATGCTGATGACTTTTAGACTACCATTTGATGAGCATCCAGTTCTCAGACAATGCTTCGTCAGTTGGTATGATACTCCCTTCCAAACAATAAAATGGCAAGGAAAAATAGGCATTGTTTTGTTGATCTGTTCTTTTGCTTTAAGAATCTTCATAATTTCACAAGAAATGATCAGGGTCAAATCATAAAATAAAAATCAGCCTAGTTTTGCAGACTTTTCTTTTCCAAATTACTTTTATTTAGTATCACTGCAAATTATGTCATGACCATATGGACCTGATGATGGAGCCCATGATAAGGAATCATTACATTCCTATTGCCATTTCTCTAGTCTTATGACACTAAGGGGGTGGCATCTGTTGCCTCCCTTACTTACACATTTGGTAAATGTTTGCAGTTCCTAGCAAGTAAAATCAAGTTCCACAGCTTTTTAATATTTTGTCTTTTTGTGAAAGAGGTAGCATTGGTTAAAGTATAAAAATTTGGAGTTTTTTGATAGAATTTTTTATATTGCTGCCTTATAATTATACATAATATTAGTATTCATTATTCCATATTCAAACATGCAGAAAGCTATTTCATCAATATAATCCCAAGTATATGATAGAATTTTTGTGTTCTGATTTAAACAATATTTTCTCAATTGTTTTCATTGAAGTATTTATTGTAAACCATAGTTCTGTGAAGATATGGTAGGACTAGATGGGAGACGTACCTGGCTTAAGGAAAAAGAAAGATCAACCATCCTGAAAATCCAGTTATAGTCATAGTTTAACATTTGACTTTGGGGACAGATTTGTACATGTGCTCAAGGAGGTTTAAAGTAAAGACTAAAGAACTTTGTAATTGACTCTTTTTTGATTGATCACATTTTCTTATCTATTGGTCTTCACATAACAGCCACCTCTCTGCTCTTAACTCAAACTAGCCATGTCTTTGGACTAATTTAATTGTCTAATTTTTAACAATGTGCACAAAAGGAACAACCATGGGTAAATATTTCACACTTGCCATCAAAAGGGTTGGCAGAAGGATCCTTTTCTTTGCTTCTAGTAATTAATTTCTGTCAAGACTGGCTCCGCCCCCCTCCCCACACTCATTTCCACTGAAAAACAGACCAGCTCTGCCCCTTTTTGTAGTGGTTCTATGGCTCCTCTAAAGATTGCAACTCCACTACACTAGAACCTTATCAGCTCTTTTAATTATGTGCTTTTATAAATTTTATGTCTTGGTTAATTAATGTCTTTGTGGCACTGCAATTTGAGATATTCATTATGAAAGTCATAAGTATGTTTTAACGAGTAAGGTAAAGTAGAAATCTTCAATGTATGTAAATCTGCAGGACATTTTAAAGTAACACCTAATAAGCCCTCCGGTTAAAACAAAACAAAACACCAAAAACTTTAAAAAAAACCAACATTCCCTTAGTGAGGTTTTGGTGGAGTTTTTTGGTTTGCTTTTTAATGTGTGGGTTCCAGAGAATGCCTTGAAAAACCAACCATTTCGTTTATTAAAACTTTGTATTTGCTTTCCACGTGCCAGGAAGAGTCAGTTTAATAAACTCAATCATTATTGGTACCTAATACCAGTATTTGTTAACAGGGGCTCTGTATAATGTGAAGAAACAACTGTATTTGAATTAAAAATTACTGCTGAAGAGTATGTTATGGATCTTAAGAGTACAGTCAGTGAAGTCAGACTGTCTGGGTTCAAATCTCTGGTCCATTTGGAGTTCTCTGACTTGGGCAAGTACACTCAAAGTCAAAAAGCCTCAGTTTCATATGCATGATGAATCTTACATCACTTTCTATACTGTGAGGAGATATTTAGACAATTTCTATAGACAGTAAGCATTTAATAAATGTTGCCTATATGTGGCATCATACAGTGCAGTTACTGGATAATCTCCTTTTTCTTCACCAGCACTATGGATTTTGCCAAACATGATACCCTTTAACATTAGCATTAGCATTAGCATTTTGGGTTAATACAGCTCTAAACCATGAAGTTAACATTTTCTGTAAGTGGCAAGACAAGTGTTTTAGACTTGATATGGTTTTTGTTACATTTACTGAATTCTGTGATTGTGTCATGAAAGCAGCCACAGGCAGTATGTCAACAAATGAGTACAGTTATATTCTAATAACTCTTATGCACAAAACCTTGTGGTGGACTGGATTTGGCCTTTGGGACATAGTTTGCTGACCTTTGTTCTTTTTAACACATAAATTTTTCTAAAAAAATTTTGAAATCTCACTGAAGTTACAGAAAATACTCAATGGTGTGTGAAGAAAGGTATAAAAATTCAGAGTTGGTGATTGGTGGGTGCATTGGCATCTTTTTCTTCAGAAAAGCTAATCTTAAATTCACTTTCATTATGCCTCTTTAAAATAGTCTTTCTGGTTTGCATTCTGTCACTCTTAAACGGGGCTTTTAAGGTACTATGAATGATGTGGTTTTTATTTATGTAGATCAGTCATTTGTTTAAAAAGGCTTAGGACTCAGCAGACTTGTGAAGGTATAGCGGGCTGCTAGTTGTGCAGGAACATAGTTTCATTTTTGGTCAGTTATAATAGAATTCACTTCTGTTAGCATATGCTGTTTTTTTTGTTGTTGTTGTTGTTAGCATTTTGTGTAGTAGTATCCTTCTCAGTCTTCATTCTGCACTAAGTGTTGACATCTTAGTTGCCTTCTCTTCTGTGCTTCATAGCAATGGTTTGCAGCCATCCCTTAGTGATAGTACATATTTCCAGTATTTTGTCCTAGAAATAAGAATATGTAATAGTTTTGCACTACTGAAATTAGAACAGATAAATTATTGTCAGCTATTTATGATATGTCACAGTGGTCTTAGCAATGTTTACCTTAATTGACTTCTGTTAGAGGAGTCCAGGATAAGACTTCATTCAAGAGCAGTTTCAAAGGCATGAGGACTCTGTCAAAAGCCATGTGTGAATAAAATGCAAAGTTTATATTTTTATACTTGTTTAATACTAAAGTAGTTGAGTGCTGCTTTTATTTCTAAATGTTATAGAATGATGTCTAGAATAGCTGAGTGCAATAGAAAGGCAAGTTTAATTGAATTTATTTATTGTAGTCTGTAAAACTTCGGGTTTTCTTTTTTAAAATAAGCCAGACATAATGAGTTTAAATGCTCCTCTCCTAACCTCACCTTCCCCTTCCCCCAAGCCTCTAGTTCTGTTGCAGGGGCTGTTGGCATGACCACCTCTGGGGAGAGTGAATCAGATGATTCCGAGATGGGACGATTACAAGGTAAAGACAGTCGTTGAGCCTACAAGAAAGAGTTTCCATGGACTCTTAGTTACTACTGTTTTTTATTGAAATTAGTTTACATATGTTCAATTGAATATTATTTAGCAGTGCCTGCTCCTCCTTAGTGGTGATTTTATGATTTGGATTCAGAAGATAAGCTATCTGCATCTTTAATTTTACCATGTAACTATAGAAACCCCATTTTTTTGGTTGTTTCCAAAATTGTCTTTATGATACTTGTGCAATTGGTTTTAATAACAAATCACAAACAGTATATTAAGCTAATATACTGGGGAAAAGCTTAATATATTGTTCCATTGAACATAATATTATAAATACATAATTGTTAATAGGTGCCAGATGCATTCTTAATGTATCTATGAAGGTAGGTATTTTGGTTTTGTTTTGTTTTTGCCATGATCTTTTTTTCTCTTTGATCACCTATTTTAAAATAAGTTGTATAGTAGTATATAAATAAATTCCAGATTTTTTATGTTATAAGAGCTTTAAAAAAAGTTACATTATAACTAGATGGCTATATATTTTTGTCTCAAGGACTTGACTTTATAATCTCCAATGTGAGGCTTACATTGTAAGAAACAACGTTTTTAAATCAGTTTCAGGTTGCTTTTACATTCCTAAGGAAATAGCAAGGAGTAGGATTCTCATGAACACATAAATTTTCTTACCTTTGGAGGTGACAAATGTCTTTAGATCATGAGATCAACATCTGATTGGGGAATAATGTCAGAGGGAAAGTGGGGCAAAGGTGTTTAAAGTATAACTTCAAAATAGGTATAACCTTGGGTTTTTCTTGGACTATTAACACAGTTCCTGCTGGCACTGAGCTTTTAAAATTCTCCATAAAACTTTAAGATAACTTGAAGTTTGCACATGTATATTTTATGTTAATTACATTAATTATGAGGGTGGTCTTGGAAGTTTAATGTAGCCTCTCTTAAAATTCAGAATGGAAAGTGACATTGACTAACTCAATTATGTGAGATAAATCAGTTGCTTGACATTCTTAGGTAAGATCAGTTGCATTAAATCAACTCAATTACTCCCCCCCCCATCCCTGCCCTTCTTTTTTCTTTAGCTCTGTTAGAGGCCAGGGGTCTTCCTCCTCACCTGTTTGGTCCTCTTGGTCCTCGGATGTCACAACTTTTCCATAGAACAATTGGAAGCGGAGCTAGTAAGTGCATAACTAACTTTAAATTTTTCCTCCCTTGAAACCTCTTAATTAGTTAAATGCTGTTTTTACTATTGATGTGAATAAGTATGAGGAAGTTTTAAATTTTCATGAACTTTATTTTTTAAAATAGGGCACATGCACACACTCACTTTAAATATAGCATCTGTTACATTTTCTTCTGTACTTTTATTTTTGATTGCTAAATCAGAATCATTAAAAACTAGCCAGATTTTATAGGAAGAGTGACTCAATTTGAACTCTATAAAAGTAAAGAATTTATATTGAGTAGCAATGGCATTTGATTGCACAGTTTTAATTCCATTTTTTATGGTTTAATAAACTGAAGCCTGTAAGACAGTTGAAGATATAATATGAACCTGAAAGATTTTTAGCAGAACTCTGGTCACTACACTCATACCAGATTAATGTTTTTTAATCCATTGTAGTGAGTGACTCTTGAAATCCCAATTTTAGTAACTAAGAGCAGTTAAAATTACAGATCAAGTTATTTTTATTTCAGAGTATTATCTTTAGCTTCCTTAAAATTTGTTTTATTTTTGTTAGAATTTCATTGATAGTGTTCCCATAGAATCAGGTTAATGTATAGACTTAAGACTTGCTTAACTTCAAAATTTCTGAAGTGTTATTGAAGCTTATTAGCCTCTGACCTTAATATGTGCCTTTATAATTTGTGTCAGATATTTCAATTTTTTTTTTTTTAAGGCAATGAAATGTGTGTACCTGCTTTTTTCAGTTTCTGGCCTTAATATTTGACAAGGAAATTTAAGAAGCAGCTGGTATTTTTATTTCTGTTTTGTTTTGCTTTTGCCACCCTGACACTCAAATCTCAGATAATATATCCTCTTGTAAAGTTATCAACTCTTGAACATGGATATTAATTTACTCTATTTGGGAGGGGCTAGGAATGTACTGAATCATAAATAAGATAAGCAGAGCTGTTTCTCCCTGAAGCTTCCATGCTAGAGGGTGACCCTGGCAACAAACAATTACTATATAGTAAAATTTCAGAGACTTAAGTGAGGAAACCAACCATGCACAGGTCTGAGGGAAAGAATATGTGCAATCCTAAATCCATCAGTAATCATCAACTCATGGCAATATTGACGTCATTAATAGCCTGAAGAGTAGTTTTAATTAAGTCCTAGGCATTATTTAATCTGCTTATATTTGAATTTATAACTAAAAATAAGCTTATATTTAACGTAACCACAGTGTTTTCTTTTTTAAGAAAAAAATATTTAACTAAGTTCAAATATCTCCATCCTTATAAATTCATAGGAAATTTTGTTTCATTGAATCTGGATCAAAACCCAATTTATTAATGTGTTTAAGTTAGTATGTTTAAGTTTTTTTATTAATAGAAATGTTATTTATTTTTTTAAACATTTATTTTTTAGTTGTATTTGGACACAGTACCTTTATTTTATTTATTTATTTTTATGTGGTGCTGAGGATCGAACTCAGGGCCTTACATGTGCCAGGCGAGCACTCTACCTCTGAGCCACAACCCCAGCCCAGAAATTTTATTTATTTTACCACTTCATATACTTCTTGGAAGAAAAGTGATCACAGGGCCTATATAAGGGTATTGACATTAAACATCTCAAATCCATGTTTAGGGTTAACTATTACACATGAAATTAAACCATAGATTAGAATTGGGGGATCAGTGTCGTTTCTCTTTGTGCCCTTGACCTATCTTCAGCAAGGCCTAGCTCATGTTTAATATTTAGTTTATTCTTACCCATATCCCTGCTCCCATATTGGTTTGAAATGAATCGCAAATGTTATATATTTTTATCTGTAAATATATCATGTAGCTCAAGGGTACCACTCCTTGAAGTAAACATACGCCCAGGCACATACACAGGTTACTTTTATCACACTTAAATAATTCCTTAATAGATGCACAGTGTCAAACTTCCATTGTTTAGAATGTCTTAAATATTTCTTGGAAATTGGTAGTTCTGGGGGCTTTTTCAGATTTGAGTGTAATCCTTCTCTCCTAACTGAGAAAAGGCTATTCAAAAGTGATAGTATACTCTTATATTAGAACTGCATGTCTGATTGTCTCTTAACAAGCTCTTGAAACTCAGTTTCAAGGTAACAAGGGTTAAAAGAATGGTGATACTTTAGGTTGAATAATTACTCTTCATTTATGAGAAGTAAAGCAATTTAGTAGAAATACATAAAAGAATATCTTTCCCTTATTTTCTATTTGCTTATTTAGGAGTATAGTCAATATTAGAAAAATTACTTTTCCCCCTTCATTTGCCAATTTTCAAAATAGTGGTTTGTATGTCTTCTACAGATACCAAGGCTTTTTTGTGGGATGGGGGTGGATGGAGGGTGTACTATTATAAACAGTGGTTGAGACATATTTTAGATATTTCGTTGAGTTTCACTGATTCTTAAATTGTCCCATCATTTGATGATGGAATCATTTTTTGAGATATGCTTGAATTTTTTTTTTATATAACATTAGTAGTGTTTGATAGCTTACTTGCTTTTTGATATGACAGAATGTACCAGTTCAGCTGACTTATTTTCCCCCAATCCCTGAAATAGAACTCTTGCTACAAACTCTTGGTTTCTTTTTGTATGAAATTATATTTAGAGATCACAATCTGGACATATTTATTGCTACTGGATTGAACATTATTAGTAAACTTTTAATGGACAATCTAGGAAATAATTGTATTTTTAAACACTTCCCCCCCCCCAAAGTTTATACTGATAAAGATGATTCAGGTTTTGGGCTGAAGGGTTTTTATTTATGTTAAATGCTGTTATCTCTCCATTCTCCATGCTAAAAGTTTTTATTGCCCAATGGCAATTACATTGTGACCCATTTGCTTTACCCCACACCAACTTAGTAAGATTCGAAAAGAATTATTAATGAGAAAGTTGTAACAATGTTTTTTTAATAGTTCTTTTTGTTCTTGAAATATAAGCATACTTGTGGTCAGCTTTTTTTCCTTTATAGTCACTTATTATGATTCCTGTGTTTGTTTATGCCACCAAGTGATTTGGTTCATCTGGCATTTATCTTTCTTTCTTTTTGGTACTGGGACGTAGACCCAGTTTGCTTCATAACTTCATAACCAGCCCTTTTCATTTTTTATTTCAAAACAGGGTCTCACTAAGGTGCCCTGGCTGGCCTTGAGCTTGCAATTCTTGCCTCAGCCTCCCAAGTTGCTGTGATTACATGTATGTGCCAGTATGTGTGGAGCTTTGATTTTAAGGGATTACTTTTTAAAATTTAATTTTGCTTTTATAATTGTGTAATAATTTACATGGTTTTAGAATTCAAATTTACAAATACGGTATATTCAGAAATTCTTTTGCTGTCTCTTTTCCCTCTCTCCTCCTTCCACATATCAAACGTTTAAAATGTATGTCTTGTCCTTCTATTAATTTAAACAAAAAATCCTTATTACCCACTCCTCACACACTGCCTCTCTTAGATAAGAGAAGTAAGCTTTATAGATTCTCTCTAGCTCCTCATATATTGAGGGCAAGAATGAGATTCCCAATTCTTTTTGTAAAACTGTCATATTACTTCATTGTTTGGAAGTACATAGTTTATTTGACCAAATCTCCCATTATTAAACATTTGGGTTATTTCCAGGTGTGTTTGTTGTTTGCTGTTGATGTTTTTGGCTGTTTTTTTTTTTTTTTCCTCCATGTTGCAGTACAGTAGAGCTTTTGCATTTTTTTCTTGTATTCAGACTGGATTTTCAGAAGCAACATGGAAGCGGGTAAATGCCATGCACTCACAATTTTGGTAGATGTTGTAAACTTGCACTATTGGAATCGTACCCCCCAATTTTTTTTGTTTCTACAGTAATGGGTGACAACTGTATGGTGTCACACTTTTGGATATATGTTTTTAAAATTTTATTTATTTATGGAGCCGTACTGGGATTTGAACTCAGTGGTGCTTTACCACTGAGCTACATCTTATCCATTTTTTGAGGCTTGGTCTAAGTTGCCAAGGCTGGCCTTCAACTTACTAGTCTGCTTTAGCTTCCTGAGTTGCTGGAATTTCACTGTACTTAGCATTCTTTTGGATTTTTTTCAAATGTACAGGTGCAAAATGGTAATTTATAGTTTGAGATTAATCAAATATTTTTAATAATTTTTTTCCTCTTTGATTAACTTTTCTTTGTATATTTCTTTAAGTAGTTACCCAAGAGATTATAATACATATACTTGTTTATTACAGCCTGCATTAAATTAATACTTTATCATATCCCAAACAGTGCAAAAACATCTATCCATCTTTCATATTGCTATTTTAATTTGTTAGACTTATATACATACTAGAAACTTGATAAGGCATAATTTTTGTTTTAGACATCCATATTCTTTCATTTGCTCTTTGCAATGCAAATTCCTTCTATCTGTTCCTTTCTTCTCTCAAGAATTGTTTTCCTCTAGCTTGAAGAGCCTTTTTTCAAATAATACAGGGTTGCTAATAATTTCTCTCTGGTTTTGAGAAATTCTTAATTTTCCTTAATTATTAAAGGATATGTTCCTCAGGTGTAAAAATTCTCATCACTATGGAAGGCTTATATAGTCTATCTTTAGCAGCCTTGTTGGTCTTTAAAGTCAGTATCTTTTTCCCTGTGACTTTTAAAAAAGATTTGGTTCAACTTTTTTTTTTTAAATGGTTTGACTATGCTAGGATGAGGTGACTTTTCCTTGACACTTAATTTGCTTGGGCTTTGTAGCCTGTGAATATGAGATTTGGTATTTTTATTAATTTTGGAAAATTTTTGTCTGTTATTATATCAAACATTGTTTGGTTTTCATTAGCTTTTTTTTTTTAAACTTAGGGTCTCCTTTTTTTCTTTTAATTCTTATTTTTAGGTGTAGATGGACACAACTCAATGCCTTTATTTTTATGTGGTGTTGTGGATCCAACCCGGGTCCCACCCATGCTACCGCTGAGCCAATCAATCTCGCAGCCCCTTCATTAGCTTTTAAACTATTCTATTTTGCTTTTAGGAGTATCAAGATCATACCGTGCTCAGACTCTGGACTTTATCATCCAACTTGTTTTTTTGGCTGTGAGAATTTTTTTCTCTATCCAGTTGCTGTTGACCATTTTCAAATTCAGTAATTTTTTTTTTCTGCTGTCATCATCATCTTTTGTTAAACCCATCAGTGAGTTCTTAATTTCAGGTGTGTGTGTGTGTGTGTGTGTTTTTAAATTCTAGGCAATGCTTTCATTATTTCATTGTAGGTTCTAGTAGTGTTGAAATTCCATATATTGTTATTCCCAACCCCTTTTGTTATTTATTTTGAGACAGGATCTTACTCAGTCAGCCAAGCTGGCCTTGAACTTGGATCCTCCTGCCTTAGCTTCCCTAGTAGCTGGGATTATAGGTGTTCACTACTACAATTGACTTTGTCCTTTAATTCTAATATTGTTCTTTTATTTTCTCTTTGTCCACCTCTTGATCTCAGTTCCACATTCCTAGTTTTTCATAAATCTACATTTTATACAAAAGAACTGAAGAATTCCCCATATGATATCTTCTGCCAATGATGGTTTCCACTTTCTCTTTGAAAAATAAAGGGTCATAAGCTCATCACTCTTAACTCCATTCAAGACTTGAGTTTGTTTTTAACAGAATTGCAGTTTTGGTGTGACTCATTTCACCTGTGGCTCATCACTGTTTGGTGGGGCCCTCCCAGGATTTTTATTTAGAAACTTATAAATCTTTGTGTGCTCAGGGGCTTAAAAATGTAACAGATATCTTGGGAGATCTGGTACTATCTGTGTGCATTTGAGGAAGGCCTCTTCTGACGCTTGAGAATACAGAATTTTTTTTTCTGTTTAAAATCAAAATGTTTTATGTAGCCCCTGTTCCTTTTCATAGTTTCAGAACTCAGCAAATAAATCTGGTGGGGGTAGGTTCAATTCAATATGTTAGGCTACTTTGATGGGACTCAGCAAACTATTGCCCAACTGCCAAATCCAGCCTCCTGCATTTTTTTTTTAAATATAGCCTGTGAATTAAGAATGGATTTTACATTCTTAAATGGCTAAACAATAATATTTAATTTGTGTCATGTGAAAATTAAAAGTAAAATTTCAGTGTCCATTAAGTTGTTTTGAAACATAACCACATGCTTTTGTTTACATATTGTTCATGGCTGCTTTTGAACCAGGAGTTGAGTAGTTGCAGTAGAGACTGTATGGCCTGCAAAGTCTAAAATATGTTTCTGGCCCTGGATCGGAAATATTTGCTTGCTAACTTTTAACCTACAGTAGTGTTTCTCAAAGTGTGGTCTCAGTTTTTGAGTGAGGTTCCATGAAATCCTTGTATGGAGTAAGGTCAAAACTAGTAATAGTAATTATTTAAGCTTATCTTTTTCTACTTTATTGATGTTTAAATTAATTGTGTAAATGTATGTTGAGTAAAACTACTGGTAACATATAAGAATAAAAGTAGTGGCTCCAACCTGTCCTCACAGTCATTGTATTCTTCAGTAAGAGATTGAATGCAGTCGTTTATTGCCATTCCTAGTTAATAATAATAATTATTATTCTAGTTTTACTCAAGGATATTCTTGATGAAGAAAGTTAAATAACTGAGTTAGGTCTTTATTTGTGAATTCATGTTGTTGTAATAATCTTTGTGACAGAATGGTGGCTAGTTTTTCATAGATTTCATCTCAAATAGCATCTCCACAGATTGAGTTTACAAGTAGAGTTGAGAACCCGGTTGTCCTTTATTAAGCTTGACATTAAGATGATTTGCCACAGATATCCAATGATGCCATCTTCAATTTATTTAATTTTTTTTCCTTTTTTTTTTCCCCTTTGGTATCGGGGATTAATCTCAGGGGCACTTAACCACTGATCCACATCCCCAGCTCCTTTTATATTTTATTTAGAGACAAGGTCTCACTGAGTTTGTTACAGCCTTGTTAAGTTACTGAGACTGGTTTGAACTTGAGAGGTACCTCAGCCTTCCAGGCCCCTGGGATTACAGGCATGTGCCACTGCACCTTGCCTGTTTATTGTTTTAATATTGTCATTTTCCACAAAATTTTATTTATTAATCTGTAATTCTAAACCCCCCTTTTAAAACATCAGTAGACAACTCAAATAAATAAAGTGCTGGGGCTGGGGATGTAGCTCAATGGTTAAGCGCCCCTGAGGTAAAGCGCATGCATAGCATACGTGAGGCACTGGGTTTGATCCTCAGCTCTACATAAATATAAAATAAAGATATTGTGTCCACCTTTAACAAAAAATAGATATTAAAAATAAAATTGCTTTGGGGTTTCTCATTTATTTTTAAGAGTATAAAATGGCACTACATCCAAAATATACTGATATGAGTTGGATTTGCTTTACATATCAGAGAATATATTCTTTTAGTTTTGGCTTTCTTTTATTTTCAATTTGGCATGTGTTCTTTTTATCTCATGGTGTTGGATGATATTGGTCTTGTTAAAGAGATTCATATACTTTGAATTACCAGCCCAGATATAAGACCCCTGTTGAAGGGCATTGTGTCATTTTTTCCATTTTAGATGGTTGTGCTGTTTAAGATACATTTAATATGAATTTCTTCATCCTTTTAAAATGAATTTTGAAGCAACTTAGTGCCCCCCCCCCTTTCACATAGACACAAAAATTACTGGAAGTAGAGTATACTCTAACTGGATGTACTTTCAGATCAACACAAGACAGGTAGTCAACAGTAATTGTGGAATTCATTCATAGTCACAGTCTTAAATAATAGAGAAAACACATCTTCCAAAGATCACCATGTGCACTTTTTATCTCCCCTGCAAAATTACTGAAGCTTAATTACAGTAAGAAACTTTAGGTTTTGTTGTGAATTACAAATTGGTTAACAGTGTCCCCCAAATATCCCCCCAAAATTCCAAATTTTTTGCATTTAAACAGTTACAATATGGAGTAGAAAAACCTGATAAACAAAGAGTAGTGTGAAAAGGTATAAGAAAAGAAAGGGATTGAAACATCAACTTTAGGCTTGGTAAACATTAATTGGAATTAATTATGGTTTCATGTAGGAAAATGTCTGTGAAAAAATGAAATGGCTTTTTGACTGTCTTATTAAGCTTGGTGACAACTCATTTCTCAGTGGTATTTGAGTGTCAGTTTTTGCCAATTGTTTGGATAATGAAATTTTGTCTTAAAGTGGGAAATACTTGATAGCCAGAACCTACACATGAAATGAGAGAAGATGTAAAGGCTATTTTGATGTTTTTACAGAATCCTTTGTTCTTTCTCACTCTTCTTTGTTAGATGTATTATTCTATTTGGGTTTATTTTCTTACCCTTTTTTCTGTTGCTTGTATCCCATTTATTTTGGTGGCACATATTTAGAGGAATATAATGTTTCCTTTGAAGTCTTGGTTTTTATTATTGCAGAAAGCTTTTACTTGGTTGTTTATTCCTTTAAAAGTAGGTGTATTAAAGCTGTTAGGTCATAGTATTTGTTTTTGCTGTTCAAAAACTAATGAGCTTCTCTCAATCAAATGACAAAAAAAATTGTATGAATAACAAATAAGGCAGAACAGATCCAACCAATTTGATTGTTCTTTGACTATGCTAGTAATGTGTATTGACCTATAATAGACCTAGCCTTTAGTTGCAATCCAAGGAAGATAAATCAGCCACTTATCAGTTAGAGTCTCACCTTAAACTAAGCAATACTTTCCTTAAATGTTTAAATAGAATTTTTTTTTTTCCCCACCTGAAGGTTCTAAGGCCCAGCAGCTTCTTCAAGGACTACAAGCCAGTGATGAAAGTCAGCAGCTTCAGGCAGTGATTGAAATGTGCCAGCTGTTGGTCATGGGAAATGAAGAGACACTGGGGGGGTTTCCTGTTAAGAGTGTGGTTCCAGCTTTGGTAAGCATATGATGTCCCTTTGTTTCATCTTAATTGTCCTGTGAAGGTTCTTGAGCTTATTGTCATTATAATTTTAAAACATGATAGAACTAAGAGGAGTCTGTACGTAGGTACTTTTATCTTGTGCTTGTAGATATTGGGAATGATGGCTAATGATAACTTAATGAAAGTTTTTTTTTTTCCTTTTTTCTTGTTTTGAGGTTCTGGGGATGAAACCCAGGGCCTTGAGCATGGTAGGCAAGTGCTCTACTAGACTATTCTTTGATGAAGTTGCTTGATACTTGATAATGACTGGTTTTCCATTTTTAAATTATTAATCCTGTCAATAACACCTTGACTCTTACTGTGTTAAATGTGTAAGCCTGATTTTGGCGGGGTTGGGGGTGTACCAGGGATTAAACTCAGGGGCACTCAACCACTGAGCCACATCCCCAGTCCTATTTTGTATTTAGAGACAGGGTCTCACAGAGTTGCTTAGCACCTCACCGTTATTGAGGCTGGCTTTGGACTCTTGACCCTTCTGTCTCGGCCTCCTCAGCCACAGGGATTACAGGCATGCGCTACCACACCTGGCTAATTGTGTAAGCTTTTTGTTTTAACCTCCTGATCTATGGGGCAATAATAACAAGAAACTCATTTTGATTATTTTGTGGACCGGAAAGGTTTAGTGTTTGGTAAGCATGTGCATGACAACAGTAGACAAGCCAGTATTGCCATATAGATCCTTCCAGTTTAAAAGGCTTTCATTTTTAAAAAGGTTTTATGTTAAGAGGAAAAAAAAAAGACCTTTTTTTAAAAGTATATAAAAAAGTTTATATTGGTTCATGATTCTGGAAGTCCAACATCTAGGGACTACATCTAGTGATGGCCTTTTTGTTGTCAAGAGTCTTGAGGAGAGACAGGAACCACACTTATCTTTTCTGGTTATCTTCCACCTTCCATTTCTTTTATTGATGCATTAAAGTTGTATACTATGACATGCACACAATATTACAAGATAATTTGGCCAATATCATTCCCCAGTGTATCTCCTTTCCTTCTTCTCCCCCCTCTACTTCCCGTCCCTTTACTCTACTGATCTCCCTTTGATTTTTATGAGAAATTCCTTATCCCCTTTCCGTTTTCCTCTTTAGCTTCCATATATGAGAGAAAACACATGACCTTTGACTTTCTAAGTTGGGCTTATTTCAGTTCTACTCATTTTCCTACAAATTACAAAATTTTATCTTTTGGCTGAATAAAATTCCATTATGTATATATGCCACATTTTCTTTTTGCATTCATCCATCAGTGGACACCTAGTTTGGTTCCGTAGTTTGACGATCAAGAATTGTGCTGCTGAAAACATATTTATGTATGTATTGCTATAATATGCTGACTTTAGTTCTTTAGGATAGATACTGAGGAGTGGTATAAGTGGCTTCTATTTGTAGTTTTCTGAAGAATCTCCATACTGATTTCTATGCTGGTCTTACTAATTTCCAGTTCCACCGATAGTGTGTTTCTTTTTCTTTGTTAATTTTTTTTCCTGTCCTGTTTAGTGTTTCTTTTTTTTTTTTAACATCTCTTTAGCTTTTATTATTGTTTGTTTTCTTGATGGCTGCCATGCTGACTGGAGTGAAATGTCATCACAATATAGTTTTGATTTATATTTCCCCCGTCGCTAAGGATGGTGAACAATTTTTTCATATATATTTCCTGGCCATTTGTATTTCTTTTGAGAAATTAATTTAATTTAATTCCTTTGCCTAGTTATTAATTGGGTTGATTTTGGAGGGGGGGGTATAACCTTTGAGTACTGTATTTCAGATACTCTGTCAGAAGAGTAGCTGGGTAATGGTAAAACCCTTATCAAAGGGTTGGGGATGGTGTTGCTAAGTATGTAGCTCAGTGGCAAAGTACCTATGGGTTCAGTCCCCAGTAACAAAAAATGGATGAATAAAGCAACAAAGACTTGAGCTAACTTTTGCTATTTGCTATCAATAGTTAAAATGAAGAATCAGTGAAGTGTAGGAAGAATTTTGGGAGGATGAGAATACCTGGGATTGAACCTCAGGGGCACTTACCCATTGAGCCACATTTCAGCCCTTTATATTTTTTATTTCGAGAGGGTCCTACTAAGTTGCTGAGGCTGGCTTTGAACTTGCAATTCTCCTGCCTCAGCTTCCTGAGCTGCTGAGGTTATAGCCATGCGCTACCGGGCCTGACAGGAGGAATGTTGACACATAATTGAATTTACTTAATTTTCTGCTTATTGAAATATTAAGTACTTATTAGATTTGAGCCTTAGATGATATTAATACTGACTATTAATGAGTTGTCCAAATTTATCAAAAATATCTACCTATTACCATATACTCATGTAACCATAAATAGTCATTTTGGCTTATGGGAAGCTATAACCATTTGTTCCATACATATTCCATCCAAAAGTTGGGCACTTACTACTCTTTCTGTTAACATGACAACCCTTGCAGGTTAGACTTAAGTGGTTGATTGTAGGTGATTTGAGATATTCAGTATTGTTTGGTCCTAAAATGTGAGGCCTGTGGGTATGTATATTTTTTGTTTTAAAACAAAAGTTGTTTTCAGGACCTGGTATGTTAGTATCCTGTACCTGGTATGATTCAGAGCTGAGAAGATACATATTCAATTGAGTATTGTATTATGATATGTGATGTCTGTTATTGTAGTTAGACATTTAAATTAAAGGATACTTTGACTTGTCTTTAGTGCATTTGAAATTTTCCATTGCTCTTAGAAAACAATGAATTGACTGCCTTACCTCCAAGGAGGAAATTTCTTTGGTGAGTCAGATTTCAGGAAAATGGAATATATACTGTTAGCAGTTTTGCATTCCTTTTTTTTTTTTTTGAAAAACATGGTTGAAATCTATTCAGAGTCTTTTCCATAATAACAAATAAAATCAGGTGTGCAGAATCACTTAGGTGGAATAATTACATTAATTTGTCTTAATCAGTTTCTGTTATGATCAGTCTTGTTTTCAGAATTTTAAGCTGAGCTAAATGGTGCTTATTGTTTAGAAAGCTTGTTCATAAGTGTTGTAAGCTGTGATCCTGAAACTGGGCTAACACTTGCTCTTTTTGTTTTTGTGGTGCTGGGGATTGAAGCCAGGGCCTCCTACATGCTAGGCAAGTTCTCTTCCACTGAACCACATCCCCGTCCCTGTGCTGACATTTGCACTGATATACAAATGTCAGTGCAGTTTTAGTCTCTGTGCATTTATCTGGCAAATATTTATTAACAGAGATAAGTCTCCAGTGATACATTAGTGGGATTCTGAAGGGGGTTAAATCCACCCAAAGGTTGGGTTATAAGCAAGAGAAAGGATTTGACTTTGACCTGGGTCATGTGGTGATGTTTAGCAATATGCTCAAATTAGAACTGTAGCATGTAACGAATGCCATCCTAAATGTGCTTGTAACTTGTGCACGGCCTTCTAGGCTTTACCTTTATGTTATTTTTGTGAGGTAAAAGTCTTGGATTAATGCTTTTCAGCCAGGCACAGTGGCCCACTCATGTAATCCCTGTGGCTCAACAAGCTGAGGCAGGAGGACCTTGAGTTCAAAGCGAGCTTCAACAACTTAGACCCTGTCTGTAAATAAAAAGTCTGGGGATGTGGCTTAATTGTTAAGTGTCCCTGGGTTCAATCTATGGTATAACAACAACAAAAAAGAAACCTTTCCGTTTCAGTTTAAAGAACAAGAGATGTATCTAGGGCTATTCTAAGAATATAACTTCTACTTTGTTGTCTTTTTAACAGATAACATTACTGCAGATGGAGCATAATTTTGATATTGTAAGTATATATTGTATTTTTAAATACACTTTTTAAGTTTTTGCTTTTGAGTTTTTGAGTAAAAGCCTTCTTTCTTTCTAGATGAACCATGCTTGCCGAGCCTTAACGTACATGATGGAAGCACTTCCTCGGTCGTCTGCCGTCGTTGTGGATGCTATTCCTGTCTTTTTAGAAAAGGTAGACCTGGGGAACAGTTTAAAACTCTTGAATTCCAACTTTCATTAAACTAAAGTATATCGTTTAGCCAAGATTCCAGAAAAATATTTCATGGTTTACAGACAATTAGTTTGAAGCTAATAAATCATTTATAAAATCAGCCCCATATTACAATTTTTAGTAAGAACAGATACCACATTAGTATAATATCTTTAAAGAACATCCCAAAGGGCTTGGTTAAAAATAATGTTTCTAGAAAATCCACCAGTGAAGTTGACAGCTGTTTATATCCTATCCTTATTGTGTAGCTGAAAAGGTTGAGGCAGAGTGCCTTGATTAAAGACATAAAATTAAGTCAGTGGAAAAGGACAGTTGTTTTTTCATATGGTGTATGTATGTTGTGCTTCTGGTTTGTCTTATGAGTCTGTCTTTTGATGTAGGATCTCAGTATGTGGCCCAGGCCTATCTTGAATTCCTGGGCACAAGTGATCTTCTCAGCTTATTCTCTTGAGTGCTTGGACTATAGGTGCTTGCCAATATGCCCAGCTTATAGGCCTTTTTCAGCACAGTAAAAGTTGTTTTATTTGAAAAGCATGGAACACGGTGTATAATTCTAAACCTGATTTTAAAATATTATTATGCAAAACAACTTGCGTATTTCAAATGTGAAGATTTATTCTCTACATAAAATGTATTTTCAGTATCTCAAAATGAAACAAATTAATTGGGAGGAAACTATTAGTTGGCTCCATTTTATAGCTTAAGCTCAAGGAACTTGTTTCTTATGGTGGGTTTCATGTTAGAGACTGAGTAGATGGGTGAAAATTAGAGAAAATTCTGTGTTCATGTAGAAGTTAAGTTATTGGAAAAGAACTTAAATGATAACCTTAATTTGCTTATTTATATTTTCCCAGCTGCAAGTTATTCAGTGTATTGACGTGGCAGAGCAGGCCTTGACTGCCTTGGAGATGTTGTCACGGAGACACAGTAAAGCCATTCTACAGGCAGTAAGTGTCGTTACTAAAGGACTATATTTCATTCAGTGTTGTATTTTAGATCTGCATTTGTACTGATTCTGTGATTGCAGTCACTGTAAGATGCACACTTTGTTTCCAAAGTAATTAGCTAGGCTTTTTAATAGTTAGTTTTTTTTGTTGTTCTTGTTGCCTTAACAGTTTTCTGTATTTTAGGGTGGTTTGGCAGACTGCTTGCTGTATCTAGAGTTCTTCAGCATAAATGCCCAAAGAAATGCACTAGCAATTGCAGCCAATTGCTGTCAGAGTATCACACCAGATGAATTTCATTTTGTGGCAGATTCCCTCCCATTGCTAACCCAAAGGCTAACCCATCAGGTAAATTATGAACCTATTTTATGTGTCACAAAATAGTTTTATTATGGTTATTCCAACTAGTACTATAAATCTTTGAATGGGGATAACTTTATTAGGTTACTGTATAATATTTTGGTGTATTTACCCAAATTAATAGTTATGTGTGTGTGTTTGATATTTTTAATTATTTTGATTTTAAGATTAATTTGTTATTGTAGAAAACCTTAAGTGTTTACTATGTGATATGATCAGAATTTATTCTGGAAAGATCACCTTTTCTTGAAAGGGTAAGGATGGGATCAGGTTGAGGATATGGATTAAGAAGACCAGAAGAGAGACAAATCTGTCCCAAATAGAAATGAAAAATGTAGACTGAAGCTGTTTGGCATTGGCGAAGAGTAGTCATGTAGAAGGTAGAATCAAAGGACTAGAATTGGTGATGCAGTATGAAAAGCAGGTTTGTAAATTTCAAGGTTGTAGAGAAACTGAGTTTTTAAAACTGTAAATAAATGTTTAGCATAGAATGTACTTCCTTCTGATATCTCTCTCTCTCTCACACACACACACACACACAGAGAGAGAGAAAGTGCGCGCAATACAGTAATGTTTTACAATTTTGTTGTTATGCTGAAGATAGTTTTAGAAATCTGGCTTTAAAATCACCCAAAGTGTGCTTAAAAATGTGGGAGATTAGGTACATAAAATATGTTCGAATAAATAAGGGATTTATGTAAGATGGATAAATGATAATGTACATTGAGTCATCCCTGAAATTTTTATTTCTAACATGATCAAGACAGAGTAATGCCATTCACTTTTTTCTTTGTTCTTTAAAATATAGTTGACTAAGGTAATCTTTTTATAGGCTAAAAATATATTCTCTAATTCATTGTGATAATCAGTACTGTATAATGTCCTTATTTAGAAATAAGATATAAAAATCAGAGAAGTTAAATACTTGGCCACTATTTGGTAGCACTCTTTCTGGTGTTACATAGTGGCAGTGAAAGGTGTAGGGCTTTATAAACCTCAATTTCTATTTTTTACAGAAGTAAGTCTATTTTTTATGTATGAAGTCCACTTATAAATTAGGAAAAAACAAGGTCTATCAAAATATTAGTGAAACTAGTAAAATATTCTTTCACTTATTATGAGGATTATTATAAATGTTTTCTCTAGAGAGATCATTGTAATTTTTATAGTGAATAGCAACTTGTTTTAATAGTAAATCATTTCTCATTTTGTAGAATTGAATCTTTCCTAGAATGTTTTCATATGGAATATAACAAATCTACGCACAGGTTTTGGCATTATCAATATAGTTTGTCCTTTGGTATTTGTGGGGGATTGATTCAAGCCCTCTTCTCCCCCCC
>NW_026000005.1:45273641-45282968 GCF_001458135.2 Marmota marmota marmota | reverse complement strand
CCCCCCCCCCCCCCGTTTAGAATTTGTAGATGCTCAAGTCCTGGCATTCCCCTGGTTCACAAACTTAGACTTAACTATTTCTGCCTTTTTAGTGTGTATATATTTAAATATTTCTATTTGGAATATTTAAAAATATTTATTGACATAGCCTTTATTTTAGGTATTTGACTACATAAGTTCAATATTTATTCTTCCTTTACTGTGTTTTTGCTTTTCATCTAGTATGGTCTTTATGGATGAGGGTAATTGTTAAATCAGTATAATTGATAGTACCAACGTTACCTTACCTAGGCTCATTTATGTTTGAATAGCTTATATCTATTAATTGAAGTCTCCTCAGAGAATTAGGAGTTAAAAAAAAAAGATGATATAGTGTATTATCTTTTTGTATGATGTATGACCATGCAAATTTTTTTAATTGATAAACTTAATTGTTCTTCTTTAAAAAAATAGGACAAAAAGTCAGTAGAAAGTACTTGCCTTTGTTTTGCACGTCTCGTGGACAACTTCCAACATGAGGAGGTAATCAGCATTTTGTCATTGGTCATACTTTACTAAAGTTGTTGAGTTATCAAACCACAATTTAACCTTTTTTTTTTTTTTCTTGTGTTCATGAAGAATTTACTCCAGCAGGTTGCTTCCAAAGATCTGCTTACAAATGTTCAACAACTGTTGGTTGTGACTCCACCAATTTTAAGTTCTGGGATGTTTATAATGGTAGTTCGCATGTTTTCTCTGATGTGTTCCAACTGTCCAACATTAGCTGTTCAACTTATGAAGCAAAGTAAGTGCTGTTCTATGACTGCATTTTAAGCAAGAAAAGTTACTTGTTTTTCATTGATAAGTAAAGTCCACATAAGCCAAACAAGAGATTTTGAATGGCATAGGATATTAAGGAAGAAAAATATTGGGTTGGGGATGTAGCTCAACGGTACAGCACTCACTTAGCATGAGCAAGGCCCTGGGTTCAATTTCATAGGGATGGAGCAGGGAGTCATGGAACATACATATATATGGATGGGTGTGTGTATGTATATAAAATTTATATTGGACAATATATTAATGTTTCTAACACAGAATTTTAATACTGTCACTTAAAATATTTAAAAAATTAATCCTTGGTGATTTGGGGCTATTGACCCAAGATCATTGATTTCTGTATAATATGAGTCATACAATAGTTTCTCATTAGAATTTTGAGTTTTATTTTATCAATAAATACTTGTATTCAATTTTTGGGTACTAAAATCATTTTTCCCATATTATATTTTCCAGCAGCTTATATGATTCTGGAATGTTTTCTTCCCTCAAAAGCTCAAAGTGTTTTACTTTATTTGCTAATTTTGTGTTTCCATACCTTACCCAGTGTTCAGGAAATAAAATTTTATTGTGTTAGTATTGCATGCAGTTGATTGTTTCCTGCCTTAAACCTTTGATTTCACAAATTAATGTCAGAGGATTGGGACTTCAGAAAACATATTTTGTTTATTTCTAGTAGAGTATTGATCACATTTTTGGAACACCTATAATTATGATTAATTTCATACCCATAATTCTGATCTCTGAGGTATTATTTTGGGAGTCAGCAATGATATTCACTGATAAAGTTGCTTTTGGTACATTAGTTCAGACAGTATATTTAGCAGTATAATATTTTCTTTTTGGGGAAACTTCAGTTTTTATGTAATTGAATTTCTTGTGAATTAGTGCATTGGCACAGAACTTGATAGAAAGACCAAGTGTTTGTTGAGGAGACTAATTGAAAAGATTAGTCTTTCCTAAAAGTACTTCAGAGATGACTGTTTTGCCTGTGTCATGAACAGCAAGCTCTTGGCCTAAATAAGACTAAGAAAGATTTAATTCCTTCTCGAATAGTCTCAATTCACTTTTCTTACTATTAAAGTTCCCAGGAGCTCTTTGAACTTTATATTAGCTCAGAATTTCCATGACTTCGATTTCACAAATTATCTGCAGCTGTTGTGTGGTATAGTGGTACATACAAGTTTGGGAAATTACTGCTTTACTTTGTTTTAACATTTTGGAATTTAACATGATGCATATTTTCACCTCTTTAACTCCCAAGAAGTTTCGCACACATTTATCATGTGGGCTGCTAGACATAATTTTTTTTCTCTATATTGATATCATAGAGGAAATGTGGACTTTTTCTGTTTATCTATGTTTCTGGTCATTCAATTTCTTAAAAAAAAAAAAAATTCAAGAATTGATGACACTTGCCTAGCGTGTGCAAGGCCCTGGGTTCTATCCTTAGCACCACATAAAAATAAATAAATAAAGATATTGTGTCCAACTACAACTAAAAAATAAATATTAAAAAAATTGATAACGCACAATTTGTGTGTGTGTGTGTGTGTGTGTGTGTGTTGGGGGGAGTACTGGGATTGAACCCAGAGGCACTTTACTACTGAGCACCAACCCCAGCTTTTTTTTTTTTTTTTCTTAAATTTGGCTACAGGGTCTCAGTTTCCTGAGGCTGGCCTTAAACTTTTGGCCTCTGAAGTCACTGGAATTACAGGTGTGCACCTGTAATTCACATTTCTTGAAAAAAGAAAATCTACCTTTTTAAGAAATTTTAATCACTTTCAAAATTGTGTGTTTTTGCATATCTGTAATAATTACAGAAACACAAACACACACTAGCAACCAACAGAGACTCAGCTCTGTCCTCAGATTTCGTCCACAGAGTGACTAAACCTGTGGAGACTGGAAGTTCTTTCTACTCACATTATCAATGCACCTGGGCAGTTTTCATGCAGCATCTTCCAGAAACTGATTTAATATCTTCTGGGAATGGAAACGTATGTAGAGAATTATTAAAATGAGCCTCTATATGAAGTTGATAACTAAGCAATGTCACATAAGGCAGTGGCTTTCCTGATCCTAGTAGGGAAGCTCCAAGTGTTCCCATGTGCTACATTAGATCCTATTTGCCATACATGTTCATTATATTTGAATCAAAGGTATATATATCAGTGTATGTGAATGTCAGTATGTTGAGTGTACTTTTGTACAAAATGCTGTACTCCTTAAGGAATGTAGTAAAAAATTTCTCATTCTCAGGTTAGATGGATGTAATTTCAATTAGGAACCCAGCTAGAAGGTTTGGATTCAAGAGTGAAGTCCTCAGAAAGAAATGATTAAAATCTACATAAAATTTCTTCTTAGGTTTT
The DNA here is from genome assembly GCF_001458135.2 of Marmota marmota marmota. Classification (NCBI taxonomy): domain Eukaryota; kingdom Metazoa; phylum Chordata; class Mammalia; order Rodentia; family Sciuridae; genus Marmota; species Marmota marmota. The sequence goes on along the minus strand of NW_026000005.1, from coordinate 45,279,777 downwards.
TATTGTAGTTAATTTGGATTTTTTTTTAACTTTAATTTTTGTATTATGTTGTTTTATAAGACAATGTGATTGTTTTCCCCTAGGGAATGATTTATTCATCCCCCACACCCCCTTTCTCTTTTTTGGTACCAGGGATTCAGGGGCAGTCAACTACTGGGCCACATCCCCAGCTCCATTTTGAATTTTATTAGAGAAACGGTCTCAGTTGCTTTTGATAAGGCTGGTTTTGAACTCAGTCCTCCTGCTTCTGCCTACTGAGCTGCTGGGATTATAGGCATGTGCCACCATGCCAACTTGATTGTATCTTAAATTAGGTACTACAACTAATTTAATAGGCTTTTGTGTTTTCTTGCTGGTTTCACAGACATTGCAGAAACTCTTCACTTCCTGCTGTGTGGTGCCTCCAATGGAAGCTGTCAAGAGCAAATTGATCTTGTTCCACGGAGTCCTCAAGAACTATATGAACTGACATCCCTGATTTGGTAAAGATGGGGCTAATAATAATTCTGTAGTTTGTGAGGTTATTTTAGAGGTCTAACATTCACCCATAGTTCAGGAAGCTACTTATTAAAATAATTGCACTTTTTGTTTTCAGTGAACTTATGCCATGTTTACCAAAAGAAGGCATTTTTGCAGTTGATACCATGTTGAAGAAGGGAAATGCACAGAACACAGATGGTGCGATATGGCAGTGGCGAGATGACCGGGGCCTCTGGCATCCCTATAACAGGATTGACAGCCGGATCATTGAGGTAGTAGTTTCATTGTACCATTTAAATATGTCTATTTTGGTGGATAGTGGGTGTAGGGATGGAATGGGAGGTGGGTGTGTATACTTCGGTGTGCTCAATTTTGAATTAACTTAAGATTCTCTCATTTTGTCTCCTGAGAACAAGGTCCTCATTTCTGTTCAGGTCAGAAAACATGATGTTCTAGTCCTGCTTCTGCTGCTAACTACCTGATTGACTTGTTGCAAGTAATTTAAGTTCTTTGTTCCATAGTTTCCTCATTCTTGAAAGGAAACATTGGAGAAATTAGGCTACATGCTTCTAAAACATATTTACTTTTACTTCAATTCAAAAGAAATATCCCACAAACAGATTTACGTACCTCAGTATTTTTTAAGAGCTACAACATGAAAACAAATATCTAGCCCTGGGTGAATGATAAGGAAATATGATATATATGTAAACTTATAATTTGGTTATTAATGGGATAGCTTTTGATGACTTAAATGAAAAATATGATACATAAAAATTATGTGAATCTTTTGGGAACTTCATGAGAGAGAAGAATAATACAAAAGGAAAGTATCAAAATGTCAACAGTGATTTTTTTTTTCTGGCTAATTTATTTTGATATTTCATTTCTATTTCTATACTTAATGTTTACACTGAAATATTTTTTTTAAATTCTCAAATCAGCAAAATGTTTGCCACAGCTTTGAAATATTTCATTGAGATGTTATGTATCCTTCACTAGTATTTTCTATATATAAAATGCCTATAAATTTTATTTTCTAATTTCAGCCTTTCATATTTGAATATTCTTGGAACATCACACTTCTTTAAAAGACATCTGTCTTTAAAGATGTTTTCCAGTTAGTGTCTGAAAATGAATTTTTGAAATAAAATTTAACCATCGACATACATTATAAAATCAAAACCTCTCATGAAGAAATCTAAATTCATAGGGAGGCTATTAGTGAAAGTGAACTTTGCTCTTTTGTGCATTGTTAGCCTTAGAATGTAAGCAGACTACACTTGCTAATGGTCTTCATCTCTTAAGTGTTCTGTTTAGCATTTTCCTGGTAATTGCACTTCACTATTAGCTTACTCTCTCATGTTTCCTAAGAGTCCTTTCTTACATTCAGTCTTGCAGTGCCAGCCTAAATTGAACTCTAAAAATGAATGAATAATCTGTGGCTTGTAAGACTGTCTGAAGTCAAGCAGTGTTCCATCTGCTATGTGCAACCTTGGAGATTACTCTCTTAGTTTTACTTGTGTTCCTTTGGATCTGAGAGTACCATTTAAATGTAAAGTCGTCTTTGTGTACTCGAGGACAATTGTATAGGATCATTTTCTTTAAAGGAGGATATTGTGGATTGCAAAGAATTCATTATATAAATAATCTTTCTGATTTAGGAATTGGATTCTAAGATTATGGACAATAAATTTTTTTCTCTCAGCAATATCTTAAAAGCTTTCTTTAAGTTGGGGATATGGCTCAGTGGTAGAGCACTGGGCAAAAAAACTTCTTTAATGTAAATGGTAAAATGGAATCTTCATGTCAGTGTTGCTACATGGCTTTATGTTTCATTAGAGTTTTATATGCATTTATGTCTAAGGGTGCCTCATAGGAACTTAGGTATATATCTTTGTTTAATTTAAAACGATTTATTGAATAAATGAATTTTGTCATATCCACACTTATTAAATCTTCCATATTCTGTTATCTCATCATCTAAGACCTGATTGGGGGAAAAAAATGTAAGATAACGTGTATGGAGGGTTCCCACTGTGTCTTAAGGTAATGAATTTCTCCATGTTTATATTCAAGGTATCTCTTTCTTTGCTCTCAGGCAGCCCATCAGGTCGGTGAGGATGAGATAAGCTTGTCCACTCTGGGACGAGTTTATACTATTGATTTTAATTCTATGCAGCAAATCAATGAGGACACGGGAACAGCACGTGCCATTCAGAGAAAACCTAACCCATTAGCCAATACTAACACTAGTAAGTACTTTGGGTGTTAAAATAGTGCTATACTGTACTGTAGGTAGTGTTTTGTGTTTGCATAATAAATAATTGTTTCATTAAATATCCTTATTCAGCTTAAGGCACTTACTAAGAGTAATTTATGGGTTTTTTTGGTTTTGTTTTTGCTTTTTAAAAATTATGTTCCTTAATTGATCAATGAACCATATTACTTAACTCTGGTGTCTTTCTCACAGTGATGTCTCAGAACTGGCCGATCCTATTAACTCTCTCCTTTAGTTTTATTATTGTTTTTATTTTATGCCTTCGTGACAAAATTCTCTTCTTCACTGATGAAGAGAACAGATGATAGTGATTTTTTTTTTCATGTTTCTGACACCCACCCATCCCCTGCACCCACCCCTTAATTAAGAATTTCTCTCAGAATTTCCCCTGGAATTCAGTCCATTGCTTTTTCAGCTCTAGTTTAGATTGCAGTGGTCAGCAAATATTTTTTCGAAATGGGTCGGAGAGTAAATATTTTAGGCTTTTTAAGTCATAATTCTCTATATTGGCCAGTGTCTTTGTAGTTCAAAGCAGCCATATACAATATACAAACCAATGTGCATGGTTTGTTCTAATAATATTTTATTTACAAAGCCAAGTGATATATTGGGCTGGACATACCAGACTTTTTCCAACTCCTGGTTCATCATTTACTTTTTCCCTATACTTCTTTTCCTCTAAGCAAAGTGTGACAAAATCCCCTGGTTTATCCATTTTATTTAGCTTTCAGCTAAATACTTTCCATTTCTTGGACTCTGCTTATTTCTTAAAAATGTTTTATTTTGTTAGTATTGAAATTTCCCCAGTATTTCTCTGAATTATGTATTAGTTAAATAAAGTGATATGGTGTGGTGATATATATACTTCATTATCTTCAGCTGGCTATAACAGTCGATAGTTTCCTGTGTATAAATTTTGACCTAGTACTATTTTTAGTGTGTAAACCACAGTTGAATTCAACAATGAAAATAATGTTCTACAATGAAAAAATTTTCAAGCAAATAATTGCATTGACTTAAATACTTACGTTGTGTATTGTGTTTCTGAAATCTTTTCACTTTAGAACTGTACTTTTTTTTTTTTTTTAATAACAGGTGGATATTCAGAGTTAAAGAAGGATGATGCTCGAGCACAGCTTATGAAAGAGGATCCGGAACTGGCTAAGTCTTTTATTAAGACATTATTTGGTGTTCTTTATGAAGTGTATAGTTCCTCAGCAGGACCTGCGGTCAGACATAAGTGCCTTAGAGCAATTCTTAGAATAATTTATTTTGCGGATGCCGAACTTCTGAAGGATGTTCTGAAAAATCATGCTGTTTCAAGGTGTGTTCATGGAAACAGTAAAAACATTTAGAAATTCAAGTCTTTGCAAATAATTTCAGGAACCTCCAGAATCAGAATACAGAAAAAAATATGTACATTACTGGAGCATAGGAGCCCTATATTAATACAAAACTTTAATTAAAAAAGTATAAAATATAAAAGTTAAGAATTTAAGAAAAAATGTTAGAATGATGGCGTGGTTTCATGACAAAAATATTTTGTTCTCAAATTTAAGGTAGTATGGCCAAAAATAATGTCAAGTTCAGACAAAGTTTTTATATATGAATACTTTCTTTTTTTAGTCACATTGCTTCCATGCTATCAAGCCAAGACCTGAAGATAGTAGTTGGAGCACTTCAGATGGCAGAAATTTTAATGCAGAAATTACCTGATATTTTTAGTGTTTACTTCAGAAGAGAAGGTAATGTCATTCCTTGTAATAAATTAATGATCAATCATTCAGTCTAGATAGTATTTAAGTAGAAATAGTTTTAAATGTACAGACAATATGAGCTTTTTAAAATACCAGATATTTACATAGTTAGAGCTTAAGTGCCTGTAGAGTATCTTTTATGTATTTGTAAATGTTTGTATATAATATAAATGCAGGTAGTATGCTTTTTAATGTAGTCAACTAATACTTAGTATTTTTCAATGAGTTGAATGTTTCCTTAAATACTAAATTTAAAATCAATTATGGACTTTTAACATAGAGGTAATATATGACCACCCATAAAGATTCCTTCAGAAAGTCAAATGTTGCTTTGTTTTTTGTTTTCTAGCTATTTTATTTTTATTTGGTCTTTTTAGTTATACATGACAGTAGAATGTATTTTGACATATCACATATAAGTGGAGTATAAACTTCTCATTTTTGTCGTGTACGTGATGTGGAGTTAAAATAATCATGTATTCATATATAAACATAGGAAAGTTATGTCCAATTCATTCTACAGTCTTTCCCATTCCCATCCCCCTTCCTAATTCCCCTTGTACAATTCAGTGAAGCTTCACCCACCCCTACCCGTTGCTCTGTTTCTTAGAATCATATTAACACACCAGAAAAATTCTTGTCAGAGGATATATTTTTTATTCTTTTTAAAAAAATTTTTAGTTTGTTATATATGTCAGAACACATTTCAATTCATGTTACACATATAGAGCACAATTTTTCATATCTCTGTTTGAATACAGTGTACAGTAATACCATTTGTGTCTTCATACATGCACTTAGGGTAATGATGTCCATCTCATTCCACCGAGGATGTATTTTTTATTTTGTGGATAATGGAATATTTTAAGACTTGGAACAGTCTTCTAGAATGCAGTTTGTCTAGTTCTTCAGTTTGCACCATTTGAATGTCAAAATCAACCTGGTAGATCTGGTACTTTTCCATTTTTTTCATGAAGATTTCAGAGATAAACCTATCAGTATTACCTAATTGATCAAGAAGTTCTTAACAGAAAAATTTTTAAGCCTTTCTGGTCTTTTAGGATATTAAGGTCTTATGGAGACATGGGAAAAAGTTATTTTCTCCCTCAAGTAATTTAGTTTCATTTTCTATTCTTTTGACCATTTTTTCTTCGACTGTGTTCTTAATTTCTTCATATCTTGAGAATGAAATAGATAACCTAATATAATAGTATTGAACAAAATGGGAAGAGGCTTTCATCATTAAAGTAGGTTTCATTTAAATAACACTGTTTGATTTCCTTTTGGGGCGGGGGTGGGGGGATACCAGGGATTGAACTCAGGGGCACTTAACCACTGAGCCACATCCCCAGCCCTATTTTGTATTTAGAGACAGAGTCTCACCTCGATTTTGCTGAGGCTGGCTTTGAACTAGCGATTCTCCTCTCTCAGCCTCCCAAGCTGCAGGGATTACAGGCCATTGCCACCATGCCCAGCTTTTTCTTTGTTTTGAACAGTTTCCTTCCTTCCTTCTTTCCTTCCTTCCTCTCTTCTCTTCTCTTCTCTTCTCTTCTCTTCTCTTCTCTTCTCTTCTCTTCTCTTCTCTTCTCTTCTCTTCTCTTCTCTTCTCTTCTCTCTT
>NW_026000005.1:45265888-45272010 GCF_001458135.2 Marmota marmota marmota | reverse complement strand
CTCTTCTCTTCTCTTCTCTTCTCTTCTCTTCTCTTCTCTTCTCTTCTCTTCTCTTCTCTTCTCTTCTCTCTTGAAGATCTGGAGTCTTCCTCAGCACAATGAGAATGTGTTTATTTTCCCTCAAATTCATTCAGATTTCTATATACTTTCCTTGCCTTCATGTATATACAATTCTGTGATCCTACCCCAGATGAGAATCCCACCTTTTAAGTTTACAGTTTGGCTTTCTTCATATGACACCAACAGTGACAGTCACCATCTTGGACAGCAGTGTCAACTTGTAGCACTTGAAGTTATAAAACAGTACTACGTTCCTCCCCCTCCCCCTGATTGATCATATCATAAGATGTACTGTATTTCTGTAATTGATTATTGTTTTTATAATGAATATTCTGAACCCTGAGTAGGACTTTATTTGCAATCCTCTTAAATTTTATATGATCTGGTTGTTTTTGTTTTGTACAATACTATGTATTGAATCCAGGGGCACTCTACCAGTAACCTACATCTGTATCTCTTTCTACTTTTTATTTTGAGGCAGAGTTTTGTTAAGTTGTTGAGGCTATACTCAAACTTTTGTTTCCTTTTCCTTGGCCTTCCAAGTAGCCGGGGTTGTAAATGTGTGCACCCTGCCTATAATCTAAGAAAACATATCAGTATATATTTTTTAATTTTCATATTTTTATGATTGAGTCACGTTGAAATATATGGCTTCTAAACTTTCCCCCATTTGCCAACTATTGTTTGATTAGGGATTTTGTAAGGTGGGAGGTGGCCCTCACTCCTAACTGAAACCAGCTCCTTTTCATTCCCATTATTATAAAGGTGTAATGCATCAAGTTAAACATTTAGCGGAATCAGAGTCTTTGTTGACAAGTCCACCAAAGGCGTGTACGAATGGGTCAGGATCTTTGGGGTCCACAACATCAGTCAGCAGTGGAACAGCCACAGCTGCCACTAATGCCACAGCTGATTTGGGATCTCCCAGCTTGCAACACAGCAGAGATGATTCTTTAGATCTAAGCCCTCAAGGGTAAGTGAGGTTTTCGATGTGATTTTTATATTCTTTGACTTTAGCTCTCCTTTGGTACCTGAGACTCAACAGGGATTTAAATGGTAGAATGTCAGAAAGTGAACATTTTGTTTTTTTCTCTTTTGTTAGACATTTAGCGGGTAAGAGGAAAATATTTTGGGAAAAGCTGCTTTATTTTTATTTGGCCTTGCTTTGGAACTACAAGAGATATGTGCTGTTTCCATTGACATAAAAGGCTCAGAGACGTTAGTAAATTGCACAACATTACAGATACAGGATTTCAGCTTTAGTTTCTCATTCCACAATTTGTGATTGTTTACTGTATTGCTGCATAAATATAACCTTTGAGACATCTAGGTACTGATACTGTGAAAAATATTAAAAATTGAAGTTCTAGGCAAGGCAAAGATAACTGGTTTTCCATTTATCTTTAATTAGCAAATAGAAGCAGATACTTTGCTTTGTTAACAAATGAAAATGGGTAGTTCTTAAAGAAATCTCTACTTCCACTAATTTATCTCTGTTGTACTATGTTAATAATATTGGCAAACCCTCATTGATTTTCATATTGTTGAATTGGAAACATCACACTTTCTTAAAAGGGTTTTTGTTTCTTTGGTGTTAGAAATTTTAATATTGCTATATGAATGGTATATGATGAAAAGATTTTGAAATTTGGAATGTTCTCTGTGATTTGGGATGTTCTCTGTGTAATTTTGCTCCCTTTTAACTGAAGAGTAAGTCTTGATAAAACAGAAATAGTAAGTGGGGCTCAAAAATTAAAGCTTGTAAACTTCAGGGTAGCATTGTCCTGTGCAGCTCATCAGTTGTAGAGATAGAGCTGCTTTTGGTGCCACCTGCTGGCAGTTGTCTACTCTAGCTTAAAGACAAATTTTAGTGGTTCTAGGCTTTGTAGCAAACTGTGTTATTTTAGGAAAACTCCTTAGTTTTGGTGGTATCTGTGTTATTGGCCAAGTTTGATGAGACTGGGCCAGGAGAATAGTGGGGGATCACCACCTTCCCAATTCTGAGGTTGCACATGTATTGTTTTCCCTCATGTGTTGCTTTCCCTTCTAGCCACACATCATCCCTCCTCCTTCCTCCCTAGCCCCACTCTCACCCCTGGCGGCTGCAGTAAACCTGTTATTGTAGGATTTTGCCATATGATACAGGCACAGTGTTTGAGACATCCATCATAAATGTACAAGTGAATTTCTGGGTACTGGGATATAGGTCAGGTAAATGCTGTATTGTTGAGCCACTCTAAGAAGTTGATTGGTTATAGAATCTTAACAATTGATTATTCCAAAGAAAGAGAAACTTTTTAAAGTATTTTCAGAGTTTTAAAGGGTTTTATATTTCAAGTTCATTAATTCAGTTTTAAAGTAGAAATTGTTTTATCATATTTTAGTTTTATAATTTTTCTTGATTATCAAGCACATTTGCACACATCATTAAACATGTGCTGTAGAAATGTCAGATGTAGAAGAATTTTTCCAACTTTTTTTTTCAAATTTACTTGAGCCACAGACTAATAGAAGCGAAGCATACATTTATGTATTTATTCATTCATTTATTTATTTTGGTGCTGAGAATTGAAAGAACCCAAATATTTCATCTTTTCCATCTTACATAGTTTAGTTATTTAAAGAATCTGTTGCTATTTAAAATTATTTCTAATGTTGTTAAGAACAGTAGCTATAGACAGTTCAGTTTCATGGTTCTAATTAAAAATAGGTTCCTTACACTGTCACTCAACTAGATACATACATAGATTTTAAAAAACCCCCACTGAAGTGTTTATTACTCCCACTGGTGCACAACTTTGTGTAGGATAGTGTAAGCAGTTAGGAAAGAATTTTGATTGTGTGATCACCAAGTGCCATGCATATTTTAATTGTTATCATGTAGATTAGGAAGAAATTTAGTACTCATATTTGACTACTCTTCACACAACTTTTACTAATTTGGCTCTTATATATTTGTTTTATATACTTTATACACCACATTTGAAAATAAAGCTGAACACATAGAGGATTAATCAGATATTCTAGTTTTTATTTTTAGTCCTTATTAATCATTTCTTTTATCAGTACCTGTTTGAACATGACTGGTACAGAGTCAGCATTATTAAATAATCACTAAATGAAAGTTACCCTATTTCAGTGTAATATTTTGTGATTCATTATTTTTGCTATTTTAGCTTCCTGTTTTAGTGGTGATTACTAAACTTATCCCGTATTTTTCCATATTAGTCGATTAAGTGATGTTCTAAAGAGAAAACGACTGCCAAAACGAGGGCCAAGAAGGCCAAAGTACTCACCTCCAAGAGATGATGACAAAGTAGACAATCAAGGTAATTCCTTTGTGGAAACTGTAGGGGCAAGAAGAGGTAGTAAATACCGACTCTGAAGACCCAGTGATGTTAGTTCTTTTATTAATTAATGCATTAGGGCGGTGAGTCTTAAACTCTGTGGTTCTCATTAATTATGCTAAAATTACTTAACTGTTCTTTTTCTTTTCATAGCTAAAAGCCCCACTACTACTCAGTCACCTAAATCATCTTTCCTGGCAAGCTTGAATCCAAAAACATGGGGAAGGTTAAGCGCACAGTCCAACAGTAACAACATTGAGCCCGCTCGAACTGCAGGAGTTAGTGGTCTTGCCAGAGCTGCCTCAAAGGACACAATATCCAATAATAGGTGAAGTGGGGGGGGATTAATTCTGTTTTGCTTCTATTTTATATCAGAAACCTTAACATTGTTTCATTCAGCACATTTATTGTGTGGAGATGATGCGTGGACACAGAACTTTAATTTGTTCTCAGAAGTGGCATAGCTCAAGGATGAGGTATATTCTCAATTCATGAACCCTGCATCTGGCTTTTTCCTACATTGCATCTTACTCCCAGCTTGAGTTTTAAAATGTAATATATATTCAAAACCAAATTATGTTCCGGATGGAAACTTTCCCTTCGTTTTTTTTTTTAGAGAAGGAAAAGCTGGTATTTTCTGTCCATACATGTTTTTATGACAGAAATTTTCTTCCCATTTCAATCAAATGTAAAGATTTGGAGGAGAGCCTTTTTTTTTTTTTTTTTTAAAAGAACTTGGAACTGTTAGCTAATCTATTTCATACTAATTTACAAATTAGCTTTTGAGGTCTTTGGGAGTTTTTTGGCTCTGAATATAGAATACCAACGTATAACTTTCTCTGCAAATGAGAAATTTCAATAAATGACATTGAGAAAATATACACACTTTTAAAAAAAGTGGTGATTTTTAGTTTTTTTTTTCCTGAATTTCAGTTAATAAAAATAATTAAGCAAATATATTTCTGAAACCACCAGCACTTATAATTTAAAATCCAGATCTTTTTGTCATACCTTATCACACATCTACAGGGTACGTGTTTCTCAATAGTTTTTTACTTCAGCTCTCCAGGGAACACAAGTAAAGGACACCTTGGGTATGTCTGTACTTTAGGAAACAACCATGTAAAATTTCATTTTGATAAACACTTAGGAAATCATTACCTTGGTAGAGTAACAAGAAATTAGAATATCTTGTTTACTGTTCAAGTAATGACCTAAAATGTATTTTAAGTACCTCAAAGTGAAACAATTTGGTTACTATGGAACCTGAATTTATTCATCTGAGCCTAGGCCAGAAAGCGTTTTAAATGTGGTTATTTACTTTCTTTCGGTCAAAAGTCATAGTATAAACACTGAGAATTTAATATCTCCCTTTTCCTTGTAGAGAAAAAATTAAAGGTTGGATTAAGGAGCAGGCACATAAATTTGTAGAGCGTTATTTTAGTTCTGAGAATATGGATGGAAGCAACCCTGCACTGAATGTCCTTCAGAGACTTTGTGCTGCAACTGAACAACTCAACCTCCAGGTATCATGTCTCTTCCAGGATCTTTTTATTCTTGCTATTTCTTTTCTTGATGACTCTCCCTTTCTGTGGATTTAGCTATCATAGGTCTATTTTTTTTTTTTTAAATCAAATATTTATCTTTAGTACTAACATTTCTTTTACTTGTCTCTTGACTGTTGTGATTCATCATCTTGTCATGAAATGTAGTAGAAAGTTAATCTTTCACTTTCTTTTCTTCACATTCCATTATTTCTTGATAAATGAAGAAATTTCAGAAATGTTCCTCAAGCATATATCTTTTCTAAACCTTTTTGAACTGATAATAATAAAGTTGGCTGGTCTCTCCCATGCTTTTCTCCACCTGGGATCTCATAATGTTGGAGGGGGCAGAGGCTTAACAATCCTTGTACATTTCATATGATGGGTTTTTTTTTGAGGGGTTTTTTTTTGGGATGGAGGGGTGTGTTTATGTACTTTGAGCAACTTTGGTTTAATTTTTCTAAGAAATTATCCATTACTTTAGGATTTTGAGTGTGTTAACTTGAAGTCATATTTTGTATTCTTGGGTCATCTTTTCCTTTTGGTATTATATCCTCTTAATTTTCAATTTATATTCTTTCTTCTCTTTAAAGAAAATGACATTGGTTAAATAAGTAGATCTTTTTTTTCCCCTTGTTATTTTGAACAGATTTTCTTTTTCGTGTAATATATAACATTCTGTGTGTCTTGGTATTAGATTCTATTTTTCATGGATTTATTAAGAATGTAACATTCCCTTGACCTCTTAGGGCTCTACATCCCTCACCCCCTTTTAAAAATATATTTATTTTTTTTTAGTTGTAGTTGGATACAATACCTTTATTTACTTTTATGTTGTGCTGAGGATTGAACTCAGGGCCTTGAATGTGCTGGGCAATCGCTCTACCGCTAGCCACAACCACCTCCACCCCCACTGCCCTTTTAATGTAGTTTTTTTTGCAAATTTTGAGACAGGTCTCACTAAGTTGCTGAGGTTGGCCTCAAACTTGTAATCCTGCCTCTTACTGGATTACAGTTGTGCATCATTGCCCCTAGCTTTATCCTTCTTTTTAAAAGGTATTGAGAATATATTTATTTCCCTCTGGGGAAATGTGAATTTTGTGTTAATAAGTGTTGTTTAAGTCAATATAGAAATACTATTCACAACTCTTCTCTCCCCCCCCCCCCCCCC
>NW_026000005.1:45259855-45265864 GCF_001458135.2 Marmota marmota marmota | reverse complement strand
AGGTGGATGGTGGAGCTGAGTGCCTTGTAGAAATCCGTAGCATAGTCTCAGAATCAGATGTTTCGTCATTTGAAATCCAGCATAGTGGATTTGTGAAGCAGCTGTTGCTATATTTGACATCTAAAAGTGAAAAGGATGCTGTGAGCAGAGAGATCAGATTAAAGAGATTCCTTCATGTATTTTTTTCTTCTCCAGTAAGTTGTCTAATAATGTTTGTGTATCTCAATATCAGAGTCAGTATTCACTAATGCATGTTTTTTCATCCCAGTAATAAAATTTATAGTAGATGTTAGTCAGGATATCAAGGCAAAGTTTCTGCCTTGCTATAATGCATTTGGGCTCCTTGAATTGCTATGTATCAAAGTAAAGAGTAAATCAGTGAAATGGTGATTTTAATGAAGCCCATTTAATTTGTGTGGTTATGGTATCTTTTTTTCCCCAGTTTAGTTAGACACAGTATTTTATTTATTTTTATGTGGTGCTGAGGATCGAACCCAGGGTCTTGCACATGCTAGGCGAGCACTCTACCACCGAGCCACAATCCCAGCCCTGGTCATGGTACATTGAGGTGTTTTCTCCCACCTATAAGATAAGCCATTAATCTCTTACCTCTGAATATTTTTTCTTCTCAACATTTGTTTTAGTTTTCAATATCTACTTTTAGGAAAGTAGGTAGATATAGTGTAACTATGGCCATAAAACAGGCTATAAAATATTTCCATTTTGTACATAAAACAGTCCTAGCAGTTCCATTCAAGGGTACTCCTTCATCATTTTATAATGTAGATTGTACATCCAGGAACCACCGGCTGGCTCCCCGCTCTTCACTCACTTACTACATTGGAATTCTCTTAATTTAACTTTCTCCTGTTTATAGGTGCCTTAGAGAAGCATTCCCTCAGGAAGTTTCTTTCTGGATTATCTGGGTATTGGGCCTACAGGTTACTCTTTTGTATTAGCAGAACTCTTTAACCATGCCCTTATAGTGCTCACAAGCATTTGAAACTGCTTTTATTATTTTAATTTATGGGACTACCTAATGCACAGTTGATGCTTATTGGAGATTAAATAGATAACATGACGCCATTGGATGTTTTATGCCGTGCTTGAGGAAGAAGATAAAAATAAGTAGAATAATTCTTTTTCCTAAAACTGTTTATTAAATTTTCTTGTGGGAGTAGTATTCTATTCTCAAAAGACCTCACTTAACCAATGGTTTATTTATAACTTTAGCTTCCTGGAGAAGAACCCATTGGAAGAGTAGAACCAGTGGGTAATGCACCTTTGCTGGCATTAGTTCACAAGATGAACAACTGCCTCAGCCAGATGGAACAATTTCCAGTCAAAGTGCATGATTTCCCTAGTGGAAATGGGACAGGCGGCAGGTAAGGACCATTGCTTGGGTATGCCCTTGCCACTGGAAGTTTGGTGGTTATTTTAAGGTAAAGTGGCAAGGGGTCTGGTAAAGTCTTGGTCTGCCTGAAGAATATTCTTCTGTAATGACTGAAGAAACTGAGTATCAAAGAATCGAATGCTTTTTATCTTTAAGATTATACCATGTGTCTTAAGTCTGATATTTTAAAAGTATGGAAACCAGTGACTGTTGGCAACTTTTGTAAGAAACTTAGTTTTCCTTAAATTGATATACCTTAATATATAAAGCCTCTGCAGGAATTTTGTGGATATGAATAGTAAAATATTTACATAGTCTGATTCCATATATAAGTTGTCATAACCTTATATTTTGATGGGTTTTAACAAGTAAGTGTAATTTAGAAGTTTCATTGACAGAAATTGCTGGGGTTTTTTTTTCTATGATGTAGATTTAAGAATGTGGGATTACAGAAAGAATTGATTGTAAAAGTTTATATGTTGTGTGTTATGGAATGTTACAGACATCATGGAATATTGTGATTGAAAATAAGAAATCTGGGGCTGGGGATGTGGCTCAAGCGGTAGCACGCTCGCCTGGCATGCGTGCGGCCCGGGTTCGATCCTCAGCACCACATACAAAGATGTTGTGTCCGCCGAGAACTAAAAAATAAATATTAAAAAAAAAAAAAAAAAGAAAATAAGAAATCTGTTTCATTCTAAAACCCAGAGTCTGAGGTGTTTTAAAAACATTTGAGAACTTTTGATTGACCAAAAAGCACATATTTTTAAATAAAGCTATCAAAGCATAGACTAGGGTTGTTTACTGCCTTTGAAAGTTAAAATGTAGTGTGATGTATTCATTTTGGATCATTATACTGTCCTGCAATAACTACGACATAAAAGGATATTTTCAGCTCTGCTTAAGAAAACCATGAAGCTTTTCATTTCTGTTGAAAATTTGTATGAAATATGTATGCTTAATATGTATATAATAGATTATTATACTTCTATTTGCTTTTATATAATCTTAAACTTTAAGTTTGTTTATGTAACTCTTGCCTAGTGGAAATGGGACAGAACTTTTCAGAAATGAGATATTAAGCATCATTACCAGATGTTAAGTGCAGTAGCTTTAACTGTTTTCATTCTAGAGTATATGGTAAAATAAATTTCAAAGGTTAGTTTTTAAAATAACTTCATAGCTGAAATCTTTGGCAGCAAAAACAGAAGTTTCTATTTTTTTTAAAATGGAATTTAATATGAAAGGACAGAATATTATACAAGTGGGTATGCTCAAATAGTTAAATTTTAATTTCAGAGGTACAACCAAATATCCATGGTGTGGTATTTCTGCTCACATGGATTCATGGTAGGACAAATTGAATGTTGATGTGTGCATACACACTCATCTTTTTTACTTCTTAGTAGCTTTTACTATAATAACTTGCTTTATTGGCTTTCTCGTTTATGGAACTATAAGTGCTTTTTTATGCTCTAGGAAAATGAATATATTACTTTTTATTTGAATTAATGTGTATCAATTATGGAAAATAATAGAATAACTTTTTTTCATAAATTATTTTGAGCTTTTCTCTCAACAGAGGATCACAGGCTTTAAAATTTTTCAACACACATCAGTTGAAATGCCAATTACAAAGACATCCTGACTGTGCAAATGTGAAGCAGTGGAAGGGTGGACCTGTCAAGATCGACCCCCTGGCTTTGGTACAAGCTATTGAGAGATACCTTGTAGTTAGAGGTACTTTTCATATATGCATTTGTGTATCTGTGTATTTGAGATGGAATTAGTAGTGAGAGAGAGATGCACACTATTTCCATATTTAATGCTGCTTCTGATAAAATTTAGATAATAGCAACTTGTGTTGCTTCTTTCAACCAGCCCCCCTTTTTCCTGTGTTGCAGTGCTGGGCATAGAACCTGGGCCTTGTGAACACTAGGCAAGCACTCTATCACAGAGACATACCCCAGCCATTTCTTATTATAGGCATATGTTGTGCTTATTAGGGGTTGACTGCTTAATTGAGAAGAACTAATTTTTCATGTTGGAATGCAATAGAAAGGTCATTTTGTGTTTGAGAATTTTCTTAGCTCTTTCTGTTTTATAGCTCAGACTATGATATGAACATTTTTTTTCTTAAAAAAAATCAATTTAATAGTACATATAGGCTTTTCTTTCACCCAGTAAAATTATTAGACTTTTAACATTCTTCTTTTGTATTTAGGGTATGGAAGAGTAAGAGAAGATGATGAAGACAGCGATGATGATGGATCAGATGAGGAAATAGACGAGTCTCTGGTAAGATAACTAGTCCCATCATGTTGTATAATACAGTAGTTAACCATTGTCAACCACTGTCTGAAAACATAATGTGGAAAATTCCAGAAATAATTCATAAGTTTTAAGTAACTTTCATATAACTTTTACCACAGTATATTGTGATAGTTATATTTTATTATTAATCTCTTACTGTGTACCTGGTTTATAAATTAAACTTTATCATAGTTATGTGTATATAGGAGTAAATGTGGTACATACAGATTAAGCATTTCTAATTTGAAAATCCAAAGTCTGAAACGTTGAGCACCAACATGATATCACAAGTGGAAAATTCTGTACTGGACATCATGGCTCAGGTTATAGTCAAAATGAATTGTGAAAATATAATTTCGAGGCTATGTGTATAAAGTGCATATAAAACAAACTTGAATTTCCTGTTTTGACTTGGATCCCACTCCCAAGATAACTTGTGATATATATGAAAATGTCCCTAGATTTGAAGGAAAAAAAAAAAAATAAAACCTGAAATACTTCTGATCCCAAGCATTTCCGAAAAAGGATCCTTGGCCTATATGGGGGCTTCAATACTGTCTGCTATTTCAAACATCCACTGAGGAGCCTAGAATGTAACTCTCACAGATCAGGGTGGTGTACTGTACAAAGGCAGTACCTATAGCTTAAATGGATTTTCCTTTGCTTTATTCAGGCTGCTCAGTTCTTAAATTCAGGAAATGTAAGACACAGGCTACAGTTTTACATTGGAGAACATTTGCTACCATATAACATGACTGTGTATCAGGCAGTACGGCAATTCAGTATACAGGCTGAAGATGAAAGGGAGTCCACGGATGATGAGAGCAATCCTCTAGGGAGAGCTGGTATTTGGACAAAGACTCATACAATATGGCAAGTGTGAAAATTATTTCTTTTGGTATTTTATGAACTTTGAAAACTGTTCAGATGTGTTGGAACTCATATTAAAGTCATGGTGGGCTTTTGTAAGGAAAAGGGTACCTTAAGTTATATGTTTTAATTATGAAAAGCCACTTCAAGTAATCATGTGCACATATGTGTGTGTATGTAGCTTCCTCATTCAGTCTATTAGAAAACTTATTCAAGGGCAATAATAAATGACAGTTTACCTTTCTAGATGTATCTCGGTTCTTTAATTGAGACAAAAATGTTTCCATAAGGTGATATTCCATTAGGTAATAGGAAGTTTGGCATCTTTGACTTCAGAGAGGCATTTGGATATAGCTTGCTGCATTGCCTGTTAGTATGACTACTTATATTTGAAGAGAGACATTCTTCCAGAGCCATTCTTGGAGATCTCAGGTGGCCTCTCCTAGGAAGGTGGTAAATGTGGTCTCTTCTAGGAAGCCATCCCACTGGTAATTCTCTAAATCCAAACTACAGGGAGACAACATAGACTTCACAGGGTTCAGGGAACTCTGTTTGGTTTTGAGGAATAATTTGCAGTTTTAAAATCTACATTTGTTTTACATACTGCCTTATCATTTTAGGTATAAACCTGTGAGAGAAGATGAAGAAAGTAATAAAGATTGTGTTGGTGGTAAAAGAGGAAGAGCCCAAACAGCTCCAACAAAAACTTCCCCTAGAAATGCAAAAAAGCATGATGAGTTGTGGCATGGTAAGATGATGCATAAAGGGGAAAGGAGTCTTCTTGTGTTCATGGTTTTAAATATATGTGAAATATACCTAGTAAAGTCTTATTGAATATAGTTTAAAATGAATTACTACAAATGGTTTGATTGGTTTGAATCAAATCCTTGACTTCACTATATAGAAAATGAGAAGTATCCAAAAAAACTTGTTATTTCATGAAGGGTGAAGCAAATTTCACTAGTAGAACATACTCACTAAAGAAGAGACTGGTGACTGGTTTTGGTAGAAAGACTAAAAAGTGAATGACATGATATAATGGCTACAGAATGAAGCACAGTCACTTCCCATGTGACTTATTTTCCCTTGTAGTAGTACTACTATAATTTGACACCCTACTCTCACCATATTTTATATGATGGTAAGAATACCTTAGAGTTAAGTAACATAGCCTAACATGGAGCCAATCCCATTACAGTAATTTTCAGATACTGGTTTCTCTGGTCCAAGGAAATAAGAGCATTATAGTAATATTTTTTCATAAAACTAAGTTTGTTCTATTTAAAGGCTCTTTAAAAGCCAGGCATGGTGGCACATTACTGTAATCCTAGCAGGTCGGGAGGCTGAAGTAGGAGGATTTCAAGTTCAAAGCCAGCCTCAGCAATTTTTTTTTTTTTTTTTTTTTTTTTTTTTTTTTTTTTTTTTTTTTTTTT
>NW_026000005.1:45216158-45259838 GCF_001458135.2 Marmota marmota marmota | reverse complement strand
TTTTTTTTTTTTTTTTTTTTTTTTTTTTTTTTTTTTTTTTTTTTTGTGCTGGGGATTGAACCCAGGGTCTTATGCATTTGAGGCAAGCACTCTACCAGCTGAGCTATATCCCCAGCCCAAGCCTCAGCAATTTAATGAGACCCTGTTTCCAAACAAAAAATAAAAGTTGCTGGGATGTGGCTCAGTGGCCCCTGAATCAGTCCCTGGTACCAGAGGTGGGGGAGAGAATGGAGGGACCTCTTAATTTTGAGATGGTATGGTGTTTTTCTTGGTCTTTAAATAAAAATGTCTTTTTTTTAGCTGGGTGCAGTGGTGCACACCTGTAATCCCAGGGGCTGGGGAGGCTATCTTGAGACAAGAAGATAGAAGGTTCAAAGCCAACTTCAGCAACAGTAAAACCCTAAGAAGCTCAGTGAGACCCTGTCTCTAAATAAAATCCAAAATAGGGCTGGGGATGTGGCTCAGTGATTGAGTAAACCACCCCCCCCCCCCAAAAAAAATAATTAAAAAAAATATTTTTAGTTGTAGATGGCAGAATAACTTTTATTTTATTTATTTATATTTATGTGGTGTGGAGGATGGAACCCAGTGCCTCATACGCTAGGCAAGTGCTCTACTACTGAGCTACAACCCTAGCCCCAGTGTCTTTTTTTTTTTTAATAGAGTGATGATGTTGGGATCTTTCATTTTTTCACTTAGTGAAACAATTGTCATTTATTTTTACTATTTTCAGACCTTATTTTTTTTTTAAATGCAGTTATTAAAATCTAAGAATAAAGGTACTGCAGATCCTACTTAAGAACTATCATAATCTCTTCATACTCCTAAACCTTGGATTAAGTAACTAAATCTCTTTTACTAGTACAATTTGGGGATATTTATCTGTCTTGTGTGACAGTTTTAAGTTGTATATGAAAAATTCAGGATATTTCCTTAACAGACCACTTAGATTTAATAGGTCTGTTTTTATTGTTAGCTGCTATTTGTGGTATAAAGGAGAGATGTAAATGAGTTTATTTATTTTTATTTTATATTGAGCATTGGTATAAGCCTGGATATTTTATGTAGAAGATGAAAAGGAGAAAGTAACTGTGTTTTGATACGTTACCAGTAGTAAGATCAAGAATTAAATGACATAGCTTCTGACTGCTGTTTTGCCCTGCATCCACTGGCTTAATAGTTGGAACTTTAATTAAAACTTAAATTTTGGTCTTTTATTCTCTAGATGGAGTTTGCCCATCAGTATCAAATCCTTTAGAAGTTTACCTCATTCCCACACCACCTGAAAATATAACCTTTGAAGACCCATCATTAGATGTGATCCTTCTTCTAAGAGTTTTACATGCCATCAGTCGATACTGGTATTATTTGTATGATGTGAGTAATGTTACCTATGAAGTTCTTATGGTCTGGTCTCATGGGTTTTGTTCAGTTATAAATTTGTTAACCTAGAAACAGTGATTCAGCTAGCTAAATGCAAGGATCCTAGCCTAGTGAAGTACAACATACCTGTTCATGGAAACTTTGTCCCCACTTTTATTTTTCCTGTATTACATTCTTGGATTAGTTCTCTTGGCTTTAGGAAATATTCTCTAGGTATAAGTTAATAAACTTAAATTAAAACATGAAAATTAACCTTGAATTTAATAGCTAAATTTTTTTCAGTACATTTAGCCAAATTTTCATTTATTGAAGTTATGGTGTATATCAAGTAAAATGTTGGGTAGCAGTTGCATGCTGCTTTTGATATTTACACAATATGTAGGGGAGAGAGGAGGAGTTGGCTTCTACTGAGCTCGTACCTGTGGCTTCATGGGAGTGGGCTGAGGGTAGTTTCAGCATTGTGTCATAGGAATTCTTTAAATTAGGACAGTCTAGTAAGAAGCTGTATGTTGGAAACCCATAGGTGAAACCTAGGTGCTATGCATACGTTTTGTGATAAAGGAAGGAATTGTAAATATAATCTTAATGTTTTACTACATGTAGACTTTTGTTTTTAACATTTTACAGAATGCGATGTGCAAGGAGATTATTCCAACTAGTGAATTTATTAACAGTAAGTTGACAGCAAAAGCAAACAGGCAGCTTCAAGATCCCTTAGTAATCATGACAGGAAACATCCCAACATGGCTTACTGAGCTAGGAAAAACCTGGTAAGACAGTCACTTTTTACTGGTCCTATGAATGTAATTGAGTTGGTCTTATATATTTTATTACAGAATCATTGTCTTCAGTGGATCTCTTTATTAACACTGTGATATTTAATCACAACTTACATAGTAGTATAGCTTTATCATACAAACTAGTCAAGCTGCAGCTGGTATTAGTTCTCTCTGAAAGTATGTGTCTAAATTATATGTGAAATGGGAAAAACCTACTCAAGATACTTGATAGAGAAAAGTCAAACCTTTTGCCATCATAAAATTAAGACTCCAAAAGTGTAGTTGCTTACTTCTATTTGAACCTATTTGATCCAGAGGCTGTAAAGCTACACTGATAAATACAGTGGCCACTCATCAAGTGTGGCTATTTACATTGAAATTATTCCAGTGAAATAAAATTAGAAATTGATTTTTTTCAGTGGCATCAGCCACATCTTTACATGGCTGCTGTACTGGACAGAACATCTGATACAGAACATTTAAGTTTGCATAGGGAGTGCTCTTGACAGCAATATCAGGAACTTCCAAGACCTACATCAAGAGGTGGCCAGACCCTGGTGCAGTAGTGCTGCAGCATTTATTCTTTGAAAATGAGTTGCTGCCTTTGACAGTTTTGATGAGTTAAACAAAGACCAAAGCTGGAAGGAAAAAATAATGAAGTAGTAAATCTGTCATTTATGTCTATGAGGCATGGGTAGGGGTGGGTAGGTTTGCTGAATTCACTTTTCACGGGGCATTGATAGCCTTATGAAGTGGTGGTGGTCTTTAAAATTTACTGAAATCCTTGGGGAAGATTAAAGATGATCCTGGATAGACTTGATGTAAGTTTTGGAATTTAAGGTTAAATTTTAGGTTTCATATTAGGCCATTTAGTATCACTTGGCACTTAGAAATTTCAGCAAGAGCTGGGTGAGGCGTCGTGTGCCTGTAGTCTCATCTATTTAGGAGGCTGGTATGAGGATTGCTTGAGCTCAGGAGTTTGAAAACAGTTTGGGCAATGTAGTGAGACCCTGACTCAAAAAACTTCAACAAGAATAATGAAATTCATTATTTTGCTTAGACTACTTTATTGGTTCTATTTATAATTATTACTTTGATTATATGAGAAGTTGTTTCTAATACAGATTACTTAATGGCTTGTCATTCTTATCCAGGTAATAAATTTATATTGCATTTTTTTTTTTACAGCCCATTTTTCTTTCCTTTTGATACCCGGCAAATGCTTTTTTATGTAACTGCATTTGATCGGGACCGGGCAATGCAAAGATTACTTGATACCAACCCAGAAATTAACCAGTCTGATTCTCAAGATAGCAGAGTTGCACCTAGATTGGATAGAAAAAAAGTAAGTATCTCCCAAAATACTCAACATGAGCTTTTCAAAATCATGGGAATATTAGAAATGGTGGCATACCAAATTATGTCTGTTGAATCAGATCCATTGATCCTTTTCACTTCATTAACAAACCACTGTCTGTACCAGTCAGCTCTAGTGTTGCTGAGTTTGTCTCCTGCACTTTTAATCTTTACTCCCAGAGTCATGACTGAATTACAGTGCCGAGACCCAGTCCTACACCCTGACCAGCACTGCCTTTTACTTATTATTTTCTGTTCATTCCCCTCTTATGCTGAAGATTCAAGTATCTCTTCCAAAAGGTTTTATCTCCAAAATGCTCATAGGACCTATTAGCCATTACATAAAGAAGTCTCTGAGGACTGTGGGAGGAGTCTGTGATGAGAAACAAAGGAAACAAGATATTGTACTTAAAACCATGTTATTTCTGTTTTAATTTGTCTCAGGATTTCCTAAACAGTGGTGATGATGCCATAACTTTAGTATGCTGACTATGGCAGGTCAGAACCAGTAGGTTTCCAGCTTACTACCTGTCTCATCTGCCATCTCCATGCCCCCCCCCCCTTTTTTTTTTTCAATCTTCTAAGGATAAATATGCATAGGGCTGCAGCCCTGGATTGCATTGATGTTAGGGTTACAGAGATCTTTTTTCCTCCAACTTGAATTTTCTGTACTTATCATGGGCTGTAGATAGATTAGTAACTAAATTTGAATCTAGTTTTTCTTTACATATGCCAGGATGCTGTTGATGTTTGTAGCAACATAACTACTTTTTAACCTTTCCTAGAGTGTGCGTTTAAAGAAATAATTTTTAACAGTTGGGTTCTCTTGCCCTTCAGGAAATGCCACCTAATGATTAAAGTGCATTGTCAGTAGAGTGTAATGGTTTGCTCATGTCTGTACTTTCTTTGTAGCGAACTGTGAACAGAGAGGAGCTGTTGAAACAAGCTGAGTCTGTAATGCAGGACCTTGGCAGCTCACGGGCCATGTTAGAAATCCAATATGAAAATGAGGTGAGCTTATAAGTGTAGTGATGGTGTTCAGCTTGACTTGTGCTCTGGATAACTTGTCATTCGAGTTTCTTAATGCTAAGAAGTTGTGAAAGGCAATTGGGAAGGAAATTCACGCAAAAAACTTAAGATGTGCTGTATTTTCTCCTAAATGATTTGTTCAAAGCTCTCTTTTTCAGAAGTTCAAGTGTGTGATTTAAAACATGCTCCTCATCCCCATTCCCACATTAAAGCATATTTGTGCAATCTTTAAAGTTTGTGAAATGAACAGATATTTTAAGGATCTGAGACATAAAAGTAAATTGTACGCTTTCAAATTGTATAATTCTAATAGTTAGTGGATGGCTAGTCTAACCACCACGTCAGGATGAACGTCTGCCATTACCCTAAGTTTCATCAGATCACTTTGCTATAAGTTCCCCTTCCCATCCTCTGTTCTAGCAGTGTTGGTCTGTTTTCTGACCCTGTAAATTTTGCTTGTTGCCAGCTCAATAAATGCAGTCATGTAGTATGTGTGTGATTTTCTTTGACTTGGCAATCATGCTTATGAGATCCATGTTGATGCATTTATCAGTTTATTTTTCTTTATTATTGAGAGTAGTCCATCATACAGATGTACCATAATGTTTACTAATCACCAGTTGATGTACATTTGAGTACTTTTCAAATTTAACTTGAACATTGTGTTCAAGTCCTTCTGTAGACATGTATTTTTAGTTCTTTTGGGTAAATTTTTCAGAATTGCTAAGTCATTTGGTAAGACATGTTTTAATTTTATAAGTAATATTAAACATGTATAAGTTCTAGTTGCTTCCCATGCTTACTCATACTTGGTATTCTAGAGTTTTATAGTGATAACTTACTATGGCTTTAATTTGCATTTCCCTGATGGTTAATGATATTGATGACCTTTTTATTGCTTTTTGGTCACTCCATATATCTTCTTTGGAGAAGTGCCCAAGAATTTTGTCCAAGTTTTCATTAGTTTTTTTGTTTTATCATTGTTCCTTTTTCTGGATTCAAATCTTTGGTAAATAAATAGTGTGCAGTTATTGTCTTTCATTTTGTGGCAGTAGTTTTCATTTCCTTACAGAGTGTTTTTGGAACAGTATAAGTTTTTAATTTTTATCCAATCTAGCTTATCAGTTTTCTTTTTCTGGTTTATGCCTTTCTTTCACTCTAAGAACGTCTCCTCTAAACCATGCATTAAGTTAACTTTATATATGGTTTTAAGGGTTGAGGGTTTTGTCCTCCCCAAGACTATTAACTAGCATCGCTCATTGAAAAGACCATTCTTTCCCCTATGAATTACCTTAGCACACATCTGTTGAAAATCAAATGACATGAATTTTTGAGTCTCTTTCTAGATGTTCTATTCATTTCTGTCATTCTGTACCATCTTGATTAATATAACTTTATATAGTATCTTAATTGGGTAGTGTAAGTCCTCCAATTTCTCTTTTCTCTTTCACAGTTGCTTTGGTTACTCTTAGTGTTTCCATAATTTTAAATAAGCCTAAACACACATCGACAGGGTTCTGATTAGATTCTGTTGAATTTTGATCTTTTTGGAGAGAATTGACCTGGTCATAGTACTGCTCCTTCTGATGTAAGAACATGGTGTAGCCATTCACTTATTTAGGTCTTTAATTTTTCTTTGTATTACTTTATAATTTCATGTCTAAAAGTCTTTTTTGCATGCGTTTTGTTGAATTTCTCTCAATACTTTTTTTTAAAATGGTGTTTAAAAATATTACTGTTCTTTCATTTCAGTTTTCAGTTTGTTGTTGGTTTATGGAAATACATTTGAGTTTTGTATATTGATCTTGTTTTCTGTGACAGTCATAAACTTTATTATTTTTAACAGATCATTTAGGATTATTGTAGACCCAGGACTTGGGAAACTTCTGTTAAATGCCAGATAGTAATAATTTCAAATTTTGGGGTCTTATGGTATCTATCACAATGGACTTGTAAAAGTCACAAGGCAATATATAAGTGAATAAGCTTGGCTGTGTTCCAGTTAAACTTCGTGGTTACAAAATTTGAAGTTCAAAATCATTTTCACACATCTTGAAATACTATTCAAGATGTTTTTTAACTGTTCAGAAATGTAGCAGTCATTCTTAGCATGCAAACATTACAAAAACAAGCGTTACAAGAACACAACAAAGCTGTGATTCGACCACCAGCAGTAGGTTTCTGACCTGTATTGTAGACAGCCGTGATGTCTGTGAATAAAGATGGCTTTACTTCCTCCTTTCTAATCTTTGTCTTTTGAGATGCTTTTTGTTAGGTAAGACAGTACACCAAAAGCTTTAAGTAAGTAATGCCTTTTTTTTTTTTTTGTATATTTTAACTACAAATAATAAAAATAAAACTAAGAGACTTTTGTGTTCTCTGAAGGTCTTATGGTTTAAAACTAACGAACTTCCCCTACCAATTAATTATTTATAGTAGCAGACTGCTTTGCCCTTTAGTTTCCTTATCTGTAAATAGTGGGTAGTAGTACAATCTCAAAATTGTGATGAGTTCATTTACCTGAAGAGTTATGAAATACGTGGTAAGTACTTTATCTGATAGATTTAACAGTTAACCCACAGTATTGTCTGTAGATATCCAGGTAGTTTAAATCATGACTTTCCCATCATTTTTTCCTCCTCATTAAAACTTGAACATTCAATCACCAAAATTAAAACTTAAGTTGTTGTTCACTGAGAAGTATATAGCATGCTAGTGATCCAGGATGTTACAGAATTTTCACACTCAAAAGATTACAGAATAGCTGGGGAGGCACAAGACAAAAGCACAAAAGGGTGTGTGGCAAGTGAGTGGTATGGGTGCCAAGTGATAAGGCTTTCATACTCTAGGGGTCCTGTCTTGGGGATGTGGGGAAAGGCTTGTGGGAAAGTAAGCTGTTCAGTTAGACCTTAGTGGAGTGATGCGGGGGGGGGGGGCACTGGCTTCCAGCAGTAGGTGGGGCTGAATCATAGATGGGGAGAGGTGGTAATTGGTGAGTTCTGCTCTGGAAGTGTCATTTGTTTTCCATCCCTCCCCATCTTGGCTTTTGCTCAGAGGATATAGTTCTTATATGTTTACATATTCTTGTTTCTTACTTAAATGCTACAAAACCTTTGCTCTAACCAACTTGGTGTGCTTGCTTTGTTTAAACATGCTTTCTATTTTTTTATTCCAACATACTTTTCTCTCGCCAGGAATATCTTTTCCATCCTTCATGGTTCTGTTCAAATTGCATCTTACATGAAACATAAACAAGCTCAGAATGGCCTCACACTGACTGTTCTAAGACCAGGATTGAAATGCTGGTGCAGAAATCAAGGTTCTATGATCTTCCTTGATGGGTCTTACCTATTGCAGGACCTGGCTTCACTGGGGGAGGAGGTGGTCCCCCTATCCTTTAAGCACTGGCTTTAAAGATGCATAGGGCTGTGAAGCTGTGAATCATAATCAGCTGTAGAAATTACTTAGGAAGATTTTATGACTAACTCCAGAAGAATTCTAATCTGAAATATCACATCAACATCACTTGAATCTTTAATTGGAATGATAAGTAAGCCAGGGAAGAATCAATCAATCTCTGGGCTTCAAAAGCCACCCAGATCCTAGGACTTAAGTCTACAAAGCACTTGGTCTCCTTGGGATGGTGAAAGGTTGGGGGCATACATTGAAGCCTGGTGTCTCTACTTACTGTGTATTTAGGCAAGTTCCATAAACTCAGCATTGTCCTCATCTCAACCATGGGTATAATACAAGCATCCACCTTGTCATATTGTTAGAATGATTAATGATCTAGAAGATGTAAATCAGGTAGAACATTGCCTGTTGTACGGGAATTATTTTTGAGGGGAAAAGACTTGGGTTTGAAGGCAAGTTGTCAGCTTTTATATGTTTGTTTCTAGAGCCTTACTGAGTTTCCTTCCTTTAAAAACAGAAATGAATCAAAACCAAAGTAGCTACCTTTTTCACAGAGAGACTGGGTAGAAATTTTTGTCTAGAAAGGTCTGTGTGATCTACAGGGTGCTGGGTAGCCCCAGGTGGGCCATGTGTTGCCCGTGCAGTTATCACCTAGGCCTTCTTCCCCTGGAGACTCATGAAGGAAGCACCTTCAGTTACACCCGTGGGATTTAATGTTTTAAGTTAAGCCTGTTTTAGTATTTGGATGAAAGAGACTAATTGAATCAGTGACTACTTCTTAACATGGGATAATTTTATACCAAAAGAGAAAGAATTAACTAGTTTTTAAGCACCCCATCTGGTGGATGCCAAGTATTACTGCAGGGTTTTTTGCTTTTTCTTCCTTTCCCTCTCCTCTTTCCTCTAGTGCCTTGGATTTAGTGGAGAATGAAGTATACAAGGCTGCTATTGTTATAGAGTATTTCTTTTGTTTTGGGAAGGCTGACATACATTCATGTATGGCTGTGTGGTCAAGTGATGTTAAGGTAGTATAAGGTGACTTTTGAGTGCCATATGAGAGAAGAGTGGCTACGGTGGGGTGGCGGAGGCACACAATAGTGAGGCAGTATTCCTGGCCTGTTGGAGAATGGGGGTGATTAGAACATCATGAGCAAGGGTAGAGTCAAGGTAGA
This sequence comes from Marmota marmota marmota, assembly GCF_001458135.2. NCBI lineage: Eukaryota > Metazoa > Chordata > Mammalia > Rodentia > Sciuridae > Marmota > Marmota marmota. The sequence continues at coordinate 45,250,705 of NW_026000005.1, read as the reverse complement.
ATAGTGAAGGCCAGTGGTCAGAGATGTTGGGAGGAAGCAGGAGAGAAATCATAGGATGTCAGAGCACAGTGAGAATTTTGCTTCAGGTAAGGTAGGAAAGCATCAGGATGTGAAGGAGTGCCGTGGGCTTCTGTTGCTTCTGTTTGCTAATGTTCTGTCTTGCCCTGTGAGAATAGGGTGTTGGGTTGGGAATGCCATTACAGAAGTCATTTAGAAGGCTCCAGCAGTAGACAAGATAAGAGAAAAGGCAGTTGGGTCAGGTTGCCAATTATTTTAAACTATTGAGAGCAGAGCTTAGTGTGTGGACTGTGGGGAGCAAGGAAGAAGAGAGCCAAGAATGGCTGCAAGGTTTCCATTGGAGCTTGCCTTGTGGGATGACTAGTGATGCCATTTACCAATGTGGAATCCTAACAGAGGGGTGGTGGTTAATCAAGTCATCTTCGTGTTCCACCTGATCACCGTTTTGAAAATCAGTTAACTCTGGTGACTGCATTTAATCTTTTAATCTGTTTTATTTCATTTTTTTAAAGTAAATATAGCCAGGCATGGTAGCACACACCCATAATCCCAGTGGCTTGGGAGACTGAGGCAGGAGGATTGCAGGTTCAGAGCTAGGCTTAGTGAGGCTCTAAGCAACTTAGCTAGACCCTGTCTCAAAGTAAAAAAATAAAGGGCTGAGGATGTTGCTCGGTGGTTGGGTGCCCTTGGGTTCAATCCCTGGTGTCCCCCTCACCCGCCCAAAAAAGGGTAAATGTAATAAGGTAAATAGTGCCCTTTGTGTTGTCCACACTGATACTTGGGAAGCTACAGGGTGAGGTGCCCAGAGAGTTCCAGTCACAGGAACAGTGGTGAAGCTGAGAGCTTTTGAGAAGCAGAGAGAGAAGCCTGGAGGAGGAGGGGTCCTGGCCATGTGGGCTGGCATTTGGCTGTACTGTATTGGCCAGCCTAAGGTGCGGAGGGAAGCAGCTGATCTGATTTGACTTTATTTTATATTATGGAGAATTTTGAGCATACATATGAGTCTAATGAATCCCTATCTACCTCTAATCCACCTTGGCCAGCCCACCCCATCCTCATTCCCACCCATGTCTTCCTCTTCCATGTTAAAGTAAAGCAAAGTCCAGACACTCTGTGGTTCCACCTGTAAATTTATATTTCAGTTTGTATCTCTAGCAGACAGAGGCTTTTAAAAATAAAACTACCATTCATTATCATATCTAAAAAATAATAAAAATTCCTTAACATTATCACATATCCAGCCAGTGTTCACATCTCTCCATTGTCTCATAAAAGTCATGTTTATTTTTTTTTAAATAGTGCCTTTTGTTTACACGTAAACTATAAGTGAAATATAGCCTTCTTGACAGATTTCAGTTAGGCTATAAATTGTGATGTGAACTTGTCATTAGCTGCAGTCTTTTCTTTATGATCTGAGTTGGTAGGATCTTGCTAGAACATGAAGAAGTGATGAGGCTGTGAACACTGCCCTAGGGATGTTCATTTCATGCATCTTGTGGAATAATGGCTTCATTCAAGGCTGCATGGATACTTTTGGAGCTTATTTTTTAAATGCCACTACCCAGGCACTAAACCAGATTAAAATCTTGTATGATGTGGCCTCCCCTCCATTGTGAATGATGATAAAACTCTTAGGAACCTGAATATACTGTGGGGGCTTAAAAAGCACTTAAAAGTGTCCTGTCAAGGCTGTTGGCCCTGTGGGTGCTAGGGATCCAGACCTTCCTTATTTGTATTTCCGTAAACCTCTATTAAATGGCTACCTATAGGAGATGCGAAGTGACTGAAATATATTTTCATGTGAAATATGTAAATATGTAATTAAGTTTTGGTAAAGTATTTGAATAAGTGCTGAAATATAACCCCTGAGATGAAGGGGACATACCATTTGGCAGCAGACAAGGAAGCTCCTCCTGAGAAGGTGATATTTGAGTTAGATTTGGAATAACAGTTCACCAAAGAGAAAAATGGGAAAGACATTTATACCCAGACAATGCAGTGTTGTTCCCTGAAAGCAAGACATACAGCTGTGGCATTACCATCAGTACTTTTATCAGTATATAGACTTAAAGCTGTATGGCTAAAATATTGGGGCCATGGGAATAGGAAATGTGTGAAGGATTGCTAGTTCATGTTCCAGATTATCAGGACTGAAGAAATGTCCAATTAGGACATTTGGAAAATCTCTAATGCATCCTGGTAAACAGTTTGTCATTAGTGTCCACGTTGCCAAGAAATTGGCTGGTGGGAGGGAAATAAAGAACCTTAATTTCTAAAATTTGAAATCAGTTGGCCAGGCATGGTAACATACTCCTGTAATCCCAGTGACTACAGGAGATCAAGGCAGGAGGATTTTACGTTCAGTGCCAGCCTCAGCAACTTAGTGAGATCCTGCCTCAAAATAAAAAGGGCTGGGGATGTAGCTTCCTGGTGAAGTGCCCCTGGGTTCAACTCCTAGTACCAAAACAAAACAAAACCAAAACCTAAAAGGTAAAATCCTGAAATCATTTTACTTTCATTTTTGTAGGTTGGTACTGGTCTTGGGCCTACACTGGAGTTTTATGCACTTGTATCTCAGGAACTACAGAGAGCTGACTTGGGTCTCTGGAGAGGTGAAGAAGTAACTCTTAGCAATCCAAAAGGTAATTTAATCTGTGAGTCAGCGAGTATGTTATTCAGGTAATGGAATTACAGTTTATGAAATATCTTTAATTTCTATTGAACCATGTTCTCTGCCCTTGCTTTCTTTTAGCATTTATATTTTTCTCATTAACCAAACAGGGAAGGTCCTTCAGCTCTAGAGGACTTATTCATTAATCTGCTCTTACTCAGTAATCTGCTCTCCAGTTTTGAGAACCCTGAATTTCTTAAGTGTTCTTAGTTACCAGGTTTTTGGTTTGGTTTGATTTGGTTTGGTTTTGGAAATATCATCTGAAGTTGGTGAATTGCTCGTTTTACAGGAAGCCAAGAAGGGACCAAGTATATTCAAAACCTCCAGGGCCTGTTTGCGCTTCCCTTTGGTAGGACAGCTAAGCCAGCTCATATCGCAAAGGTTAAGATGAAGTTTCGCTTCTTAGGAAAATTAATGGCTAAGGCTATCATGGATTTCAGATTGGTAAGTTTAGGATTATTTGTTTTTCTACAATTTTGGTGTACAGTGTTATGTTAAAGTACCTTAGTCCCCTGCACTCAATGCTATATTTTCGGCACTGCTTCTCAAACTCTAAGGTGCATATGGATGCGTGGGGATTTTATTAAAAATGTGAGTTCTGATTCAGTAGGACAGTAGTGAACTGTCTGACTGCCCAAGACAGTTTCAGAGCAGCATCTAGGGGATGTCCAGTTCCACTGTGAACCACTTCTTGAGTAGTCAAGGGTTCAGACAATCAGGCAACATTACTAATAACATTAATTATATTTAAAAAATTGTTTGACATTGCATTTTTAATTTTAAGCATGAACATATAGCTGAACCTTGTTAAATTTTCATTAATGTGCTCTTGTGAAAATAACTCAATCAGTATTCATGGAGGTTTGAATATTTCTGGACTTTTCTTCATTTCCTCTTCTCACAATTTCTGAGATACTTTATCAGTATATGTAAGACGTTTTCATCTGATGTCAAATTCACAAGCTTACATTTATGAGTATGGACAATTTATCAGTTATTTTAGAAGTTCCATTGTTTTTCTGGTTAAATATAATGAGTTCTTCACTTAAACCCCTTGTTTCATAATATTTGGTAATACAAACTACAGTGGAATTGAGTTTACTTGACTCAAAATAGAGTAAAATTCCTCTAAATACCTTTTGGTATTTCACAGGCCATCATGTAAAACGTATTATAGAGAATATATGTCCACCATTGGAAGATTTCCTTTTTAGTGCTAGTGTTTACTGAAGTCTTCATCATTCTGAATTCCTTTGCAAATGATTAGGGCACTGAATTGAAGTATTCAATTTCACGTAATGGGAGAAAACAGTTCCTACATTATTTTCTTTCTTGGGCATTATTTGACCTTTAAAATGACCTCTAAGAGATTTGAGGTAATTCCAGAAGCTCATTATGACAGTTTAAGTGTTTTGCATGTTCTGTTTCAGGTGGACCTTCCCCTCGGCTTACCCTTTTATAAGTGGATGCTACGGCAAGAAACTTCATTAACATCACACGATTTGTTTGACATAGACCCTGTTGTAGCCAGATCGGTATATCACCTAGAAGACATTGTCAGACAGAAGAAAAGACTGGAACAGGATAAATCCCAGGTAGGCTTAGTAGAGGTGGTTAAGAGGATCAATTCTTTATTTTAGGAAGATCAGTCTTTGATAAGTGGTTTGTAATTGAACCAGTTGTTGTTTTATGTTGAACTTTATAATAGAGATTGTTTAATAATATTTTTATACTAACTGAAATGTACTATTTTACAGTAGGCCAAATAATCTATAACAGCAGCAAGTAATTAGCATACAACTTGATTTCCAAATAAAATATCCTTCCAAACAAATGATAAATAAAAACCTTGTTTATTGACTATATAGACTGAATATCTAGAGATTTCAGAAAGGTCTCTTCGAAGGTCCTGGTAAATGTCCACTTTTCTTGGGAGCACAGGTTGAGGTTTCTCTGTTATATATCATGGATAATCTGAAGTTTCATATCATTACTATATTTTTTGATGTACATATTAACAAATTTAAAAAGTCATTTGGTGCAATCTGAAATTAATAGCAGTTCTGTATCTGGTATTAGAAGAAAATAAGGTTGTCTTGTTTTAAAAGTGTCACAGTCCCAGATAGCTTCTATCTGGGCAGGTAACATAGACCAGTGTTTTGTTAAATAAGCTCTCTTCATAAAAAGTGTAGATACTGGAGAGTAACAATTGTGTTTCTGAATCAAGGGGGAGTGTCAGTTGTCTTCATGAGTTAGAAAGGAGCATACAGAAGAGGGTTGGGGTTTTAGAGTGCTTTTTATTTTTTTTTAATCAGGGAGATGATTGGTAAGGAGCTTCATTTTTGTTTCCCAAATTGGTAATTATTTTTTTAAAATATTTTTTAGTTGTAATTAGACACAATACCTTTATTTTATTTATTTACCTTTATGTGGTGCTGAGGATCGAACCCTAGCCCAAGTGATTATTAAGTGATGTTTTCTTAGAAAAATGGTTTATTAAGAGAAACTAGCATTTAAAGAATGCAAGCCCATTTTTTTTTTCCCCATACAAGATCTGATGTGTTAGAATTTTTAGAACAGTTTAGGTTTACATTGACCAATTTAGCAAGTTTTAAAGAACTGCAGTGTTGTTTAGGATAGGGTCATAGGTAAATAATGCCCCTGCCTTCCTCTCTAAAAAAGGAGGAGGAGGGAAGAGGTAAAACTGTGGCATGTTCCAGGTGCCTTACATGTATGAATTTCTTGAATCCTCACAACAACCCTGTGAGAATTAGGTATTGTTGGTGTCTCACTTTACAGGTGGAAAATGGAAGGCAGATAGGTTAAAGCTGGAACTTAAGCCCAGGCTGTTAGATATCCTTGTCATAGGCCATGTGCTACCACAGTTCTCTTCACAGTGGTTTACTTTTGATATTTGTTCTTTTACCCTTTATTATTCCTGATGGTTGTCAGTTTAAAAGTATAAAATTGCATAGTACAAATTCTGTACTCCAGAAATTGACTTATTGTATTAACCAACTTTCAGCCAGAGCGTGAGAAACGGCCACATTCTGAAATATCCTATCCTGTTATTTTATAATGTATACAGATGAGGCTGTATACAGATGAGGCTGGGCATGGTGGCGCATGCCTGTAATCCCAGCAGCTTGGGAGGTTGAAGCAGGAGACTCATGAGTTCAAAGCCAGCGTCAACAAAAGTGAGGCACTAAGCAACTCAGTGAGACCCTGTCTCTAAATACAAAAGAGGGCTGAGGATGTGGCTCAGTGGTCAAGTGCCCCTAAGTCAATCCCCGGTACCCCCATCCCTGCCCAAAGTATATAGATGAGGCAAATTGTTTTGGCTCAGATTCTCCCTGGTAGTTAAATTCTCAAAAGTTACACGGAAAATGTGCTAAAACTTAGCTTTCAATTTAATATATGAGGTCTAGATAACAGTAAATTTCTTGTAAACATCCTGGATATATTTGTATATTATGGATTCCTATCCTATGCACTTTGTTTGTATTGCATGTCTACATAATAAATAGATATGAGGGAAGAGACTTAGATTGGAATAATAGTGACTGGAGGTGTGGGGACAGTCTTGACTTTCTAGTGGGTGACTATAAACTAATACCTCCTTTAATTTTTTAAAAAATTGTTTTGCTGAAAAAAAGATGAGAATGAGAAAGCCTCTGTTTGGGAGTCCTCAAGTAATGGATAAAAGCTTAACATGGGTCTTGTTGTTTTGGTGGGAAAGTAAAAGTGCACATAACCCTCAACAACTACATTTCCTCTTAATCTTAAGTAACCTGCTACTTCCGTTTTCAATTCCTTCTCAATTATCTGGCATCCTAATAACTTTCCTAAACAATTTTCCTTTCCTTCCTTTCTTTCTCTTCTTCCACTTCCTCACTTCCTTTACTGGGGACTGGAATTTGAACCTGTGGCCTTGTGCATGCCAAGGAAGTATTCTACCACTAAGCTATATTCCCACCCCAAGTTTCCTCTTTAAAAAAGTAATATAATAGTCAGAACTTCCTAGCCTTTTGCAGTTTGAATAAGTGATTTTCTGCACCATAATCACTTATGCACAGAGGCACTTCTACTCTGGAAAGCCATTTGCCTTTTACTTCTCTATAGAATGTCTTTTATTTTCAGACAGAATGTGCATTCTTGCACATTGGTCTTTGATTCTTGATCTAATTAACAGTATTTTATATAGAGACCTTTTAAAAAAGTGAGTAATAGTCTGTTTTTATTTTCAGAGTATGATTCAACTTTTCTTAGGATTTTCTTGGAAGCCTCTTTCTTCATCACAGCATTACTGTATGAATACAAATTGGTTATGCTTGGAGGCCAAAAGTAGTTGAAGGAAGCATCTTCAAGGTGTTCTTTAGAGTTGAGCTTTGCTGTGTGTGTGTGTGTGTGTGTGCGCGTGCGCAAAGTTAATTACCATTATTAAATAGTACATTCTCTATTTACAATTTCCCAACTGTATTACTCATTATGTGCTATCTATTTGGTTTATCAAGATTAGCTTAGAATTTACAAAAAGTTTATCTGGGTTTTTTTGGTTCACTCTTCAGATCAACCATTACTCAAAAATGTAACAGACTCTGTGAAATTTGATTTGTATATGCTTAAAGCAAGCAACAGTATCTCTATGTAGAGGATCCTCCAGCAATTTTGTTTCCTAATCCAAAAATAGTTGGATTCTATGGTGCTTAACAAACTTTTTTGTGATCTCAGATTACAGTGACTTGGTCATGTGTAGAGTATGTCCAAAAATAAATGAGTAAATAGGTTTAAGAGATGGAGAAAAAAAACTCATCATCTGTATTGGATTATATTTTAACAGTGAACTCTTGTGTTTGACACCCTTTTTTTTTTTCTTCCTACCCTGAAGACCAAAGAGAGTCTACAATATGCATTAGAAACCCTTACTATGAATGGCTGCTCAGTTGAAGATCTAGGATTGGATTTCACACTACCAGGGTTTCCCAACATCGAACTGAAGAAAGGAGGGAAGGATATACCAGTCACTATCCACAATTTAGAGGAGTATCTAAGAGTGCGTAATCATGTGTCTTTTGGGGAACAGGCCAGCTGTGGGGATTAGGACTTTGCCTCTTGTACTCCCATGAAGGGGGAAGAGAAGGGACCTCATTCAGTGAAGCCAGTTCATTTGGCTTCTGCCTACATGGACTGTCGCTTAAGCAAGACCTTCCCTGTTCCCAGACCATTCATGAAGGCCACTTTTTCAGGTCTTAGCTTCTGTTTGCTGTTTAGAGAACATACCAGATATCTCTTTATGCCTTTTATAACCTAAATTACCTATCCTCAAGCTTGGATATAATGCAGGTATACCACATTCCCTTGAAGAAAAAAAGTCCATAATAAGGAGCTGTCACTTGTGTTCTCATTACTGTGTTTCTGCCTTTCCTTCAAAGCAACTAGATTGACAAAAATGCCTCCAAAACATACATGTGTATGTACGTGTGCACACATACACACACACTTCTCTGTTTGGTAAGACTGTCAGATTATTAACTTGTGGGCCTTGACTATTATTTGCTAAATTGAGGAAAAGTAATTTTATATCAAAGTTAAGTTTTATATTACCAGTGTTAGAAGAATTTGTTTTGATTTTATCCTGACACTGGGTGGAAATAGCACTTGTTTCAAGCCAGAATATCTACATACACCTAGGCCTCACTTTTATATACCATCTTGGCTATGGACATCTAGCTTATTCATCAAGTTCAAAGAGAAAACATAGATTAAATAATATCCAAGCTCCCATTACCCGTCAAGTTTATAATCTCTTAACTAATTTTAACAGGTAGTAGGACTATTTCTTGTACTAACTATGAAAGAAATTATTAGCAAATAAATAATGTGTAATAATGCTTGTATTTTTCTATCAGCAAAACACTAATGTTTTCATTTCTATCTGAATATGTTCTCTTTCTGTAGCCAGTGGATTAGCCAGGGCTGTTGATAGCTAGATTTGCTTTTTCTTACCCTTAATTTTTATATACCTGCATGCCCAGGTTCTGCCTATTTCTGAGAGGAAGCATACACTGCAGAAAGGTTGGGTCTCCATAACTTAACTACATTTAAAACTAAGCATCCCACTTTGAAAATCCTTAATAGTTGCTAATTTTGAATCTTGAAGTGTTGTCTTTAATTCTTGATAGAAAATTCTTACTAACTTCCTTATCTGGTAAGGTTATGTAAGTATACTGTAGGGTTTTACATAAATGAATTTTTAAAACACACTACATGTAAATGCATTGTCCCACCCCGACCCCCGCCAACACACACCCCATTTTCAAAGCCTGAAGTTGACCTGAACTTTTCCTCATGCAGTTTTCTGAGAGGTAATTTCAAGACTGAACAGCATGGTTTTGTTGTTGTTGTTTGTTTTTTAAAAATGATCCAGAAAGGCAGTTTACTTTATATTGCCACATTAAATAGTAGAAAGATATAAAATTTTGTTTTTAAAATACTTTTCTGTTTGCAGCTGGTAATATTCTGGGCACTAAATGAAGGCGTTTCTAGACAATTTGATTCGTTCAGAGATGGATTTGAATCAGTTTTCCCACTCAGTCATCTTCAGTACTTCTACCCAGAGGAAGTGAGTAGCTTATGTCTAAAGAAATGTCCATTTCTTGTTCTGTACCTATAATTATCTTAGTAGAATGTTTATATGCTATCTAATCAAAGACCCTGTTATTCAAAAAAGGAAAAAAAATGGGGTTTGGGAGCAGGGTCTAGAATTTGGGGAAAGACAGAAATATTAAATAGGTGTCCCCTCTAGGAGAGGGGAGTGGGTCCTGATGCAATAGGGTAGGCATAATGTCTCTGTCAGTAGTCACTCTTGATGCTCTTGGTAGAGAATGGGACTTGGGGTGTATGAGGCATATTCTGCAGGTTAGGCTGCAGGGACATTCTCACAATGAAGTGACACTGGGGAGATTTTACCTTTTAAATTTCTGGACTAGATGAAACATTGTTTCATTATCTAAATTAATCCTTGTGCTGGGATGTGGCTCAGTAGTAGAGTGCTTGCCTAGCATGCATGAGGCCCTGGGTTCAATCCCCAAAACACTCCCCACCCACACCCTTAGACCTCTAGCCACACACACACACATACTGTGTGTGTGTGTCTGTCTGTCTCTATCTCCCACCTTCTCCCTTCCTCCCTCCCCTGCCCCCACTCCAGTTAATCCTTGAAGTACAATAAGACTCTCAAAAACTACTTAATTGGTAGTGAGATGTCATAGAAAGGCCTAATTGTATTAGGTTTAACAGTTTAGAAACCTTGTTGTTTGCTTGTTTATTTAAGAGTTTTAGAGTGCACATTTATTTACTGTCTGACTCTGGAAATCTTGGAGTGACTTAGTATTTTAGTCTCAATTATTTTTATGTCCTCTTTGATTTGCTGCTTATTTAAGTATGGCATGTTCTTGGCACTTAAAGGGACTGTGTGTCACCTGGAATTGAAAGCAGCAAGTATGGTTTCTGGAATTGAGGCCTGGTTCTTATGCATCATTTAGCTGCATAACCTTATCCAAGTTATTGTATCTGATATGACTGTTTCATCTGTAAAATTGGGATAATCCCTGTCTTATAGAATTGGAATGAACTACAATTTATAGGATAATGAAAATTGAACAGATACATAATATACTTGACAGTGAGTGACATATAATATGTATTAAACTCCATTTTCCTTGAACTGAATTTTCTCAAACTTGCAGTCTTCCACAAATGGGCAGTTAACCAGAGGAAAAATGTCTTAGTTTGAAATTAGTGTTCTATTTCATAAGGACACAAAAATACTTCCTATTTTTATTTTCGGTCCCCAAACAAACATCCATGTGGCAAAGATGTGCCTCTTTATAAAATATAAAACCCTGCCTGTTTGCTGTGTCCCACTTTAGCTTTCTGGTCTACTTTTCTCTAGCTCAGTTTTGGATCTCTTGACTTCTGTTACTCTGTTCTGTTAACTGTATTTCTGAAAACCAGAATTTACTGGAAAAAAAAATCCCCCTGGTTGGAAGCAGATTATCAATTTGCATCCTCTAAAGTAATGATACAGGATAGGAAAAGTAGAATTCAGGGTATCAAACCCTTCTCTAGAATCTAGTCCCTGCAGATGCACAGGATACCTATTAATGTGCAATCGAAGAGGAAAGGAAATATCTGAATGTGATAGAAGAGCACAGCCTATGAAGAGGTCCTAAAGCAGAAGGTTTCAGTACTGAACATGATGCTCCTACTCAATGTATAGACTTTTATTTTCACTCAGGTTTACAGATTTCTTCTTTAATCATTCTCTATCCTTACTTAAACTCAAAGCTGGATCAGCTCCTATGTGGCAGTAAAGCAGACACTTGGGATGCAAAGACCTTGATGGAGTGCTGCAGGCCTGACCACGGTTATACACATGACAGGTGAGCACTGGGTCTGCCAGCTTTTCATCTGATAGCCACAAATTTGGAAGGGGTGTGTGTGTGTGTGTGTGTGTGTGTGTGTATATACAAAAGTTTACAGCTACCGTCATTCCTTGTAGATTTCAGCTAAAACAGCCAAACTAACAAATTTGATTTCATAGTGAATTGTAATGAGAATACACATGCAACCATATTGAAATTATCTGGGGTTGCAGATTGGGTAAATTTTAAAACTGTATTTTATCATGAAGAAATAATTTTGGTATATTTCTTTTTGTAGTCGGGCTGTGAAGTTCTTGTTTGAGATTCTCAGTAGTTTTGATAATGAGCAGCAGAGGTTGTTTCTCCAGTTCGTGACTGGAAGCCCACGATTGCCTGTTGGAGGTGGGTATGATATGATGTTGATACTTAGCTATTACTCTACCTGTGGGTGTACATGTGTGTGAACTTCAGTACCAGCATAGAAGATTCTTAACTATTCCAATATCATAATGTTGTAAGTTTTCAGTTTGTTTCTAGAAGTACATTAAGATACCACTAGCAGAAATATTCATAGAGATTATCTTGAAATTACATGTAATGCTACTTCAGTAAAATTCTATGGAAGTTGTACATCATAAATTTTAGTTGACTTAGATGAGAATAGTGGATTGTTAAAATAATTAAGTTGTATTAGTACTCTGTTTTAAAAACTCAGAAAATGAAACTGTTAGGCAACGATTTTAAAGTGATACATAAATAAAGCAGGTTCTAAATACGTATTGAAAGTAGTTGGCAGGCAAGAAAGAATGCCTTATTCGTGTAGTAATACCATACAGCACAGCAGTGTAATGTTTTCTGAGAGTAATAGCATTGGGGGGTGGGGGAGAGAAAAACAACTCACCAAATTCCTTGGTCTGTCTGCTCTTTCTCTTACTCAGGATTCCGGAGTCTGAACCCACCTTTGACAATTGTCCGGAAAACATTTGAATCAACAGAAAACCCAGATGACTTCTTACCCTCTGTAATGACTTGTGTGAACTATCTTAAGTTGCCGGACTATTCAAGCATTGAGATAATGCGTGACAAACTGTTGATAGCAGCAAGAGAAGGGCAGCAATCATTCCATCTCTCCTGATCACAACAAGAAGTCAGTGTCTGCCTGTTACAGCAAAAGAAAAAAAAAAAATCATGATTTCTTTTCTAACTGTATCACCTGAGTCAAGGAAACATGTTACGCCTTCTTGTTGTAGGAAAAACGGCTTGCAGATTATAAAGAGACGCTTGGTTGATATTCATTAATGGCCCCATGGACTTAAAAGTGATCAGGCCCTAAAGCGTTGTTGTGATGAGGTTTCTTTAGCAAGTTCTTGTTTAAATTATCATTTATTTGATGAGTGAAGTTTTTAACTTGCTTTGCTGTGTGAAATTTAAAAAAGGGATGTTTTTCCAGGCTGGAACAATAAATGTCGCTGTGCAGTTTAATTCTGGGCTGTGTGTATCCATCTAGCTAAGTCTGCAGTTTTGTTTCTTCCAGAGACAAATCTTTTACATTAAGTGCAGAAATTAAAGTTCACATGTATTTGACAACTATAGTTGAGTAGACCAGCTCTCTGTGCCTCTTAATTCCCTATAATTTCCTCTCCAACACATTATTCTCTGTGCATTTCACACAGGGTTTTGTTGTTGTTGTTTTTAATACAACACTCACAGTTACGTTTCCTGAGCTGTGAGCTTTTGTTGTCCCGTGTTCTCTCAAATTAAAATATAATTTAAAATTCATTACTTTGAAATAATATTGTCTATAATTCAGCCTTTGTAACTAGGTAGACTTTTCTTATAGCTTAGTTTTAATAGAGTTGTAGGGTATTTCTGGCTTTTTACCAGTCAACACACTAGGACTGTTTACATGGCAATTCTAGCAGCAACAGCCTCTGGGATGGAGAAGAGGAAGGTTCATTCATTTCTTTTGTGTTGGCCAAAAATTCTACAGCTTGGGCTGGCCAGTATTTATTCTATGACCAGAGCATTTTAAATTAATGTAAAGTTTTAAACAAGCAGTTTTCATTCCCTCTTAGAGTAAAAATATTTTATCCCTTGTTCTTATTTTAATTTCTTTTCTCAGTCTTCTTTCTTTCACTCTTCTTCCCCTTCTCCCAGTGCTAACTTGGGACAAACAGTTCAGCCTTTGCCTCCACACAGATAAACACACCTGTAAGCGATGCTGTCCATTTGTTTGATGTGCTGACTTCTCAAATCTGCAATAATCCATCAGGTTAATGTTTTTACCTGAAAATAAATAAAGTTTGCTTCACCTTTTTGTTTATAGTTCTGTGCTGTATGCATAGTGTTCAACTGTACAGATGTATGTATACCAATGCAAGTAAATCACGTCTCCATGATTTGGGTCATGGTTGATTTTACTAGTAAACAATTTATAATAGTAACTTAAAGATCATAAAGTGTGGAAAGAAAACAGAAGATTCCTTCCTTCTAAGGTTAAAAATTAAGTCTGTTACATAAATTAGAATTTTCCATACTTCATCTCTTTGAAAATGATAGAGAAGCCATTTTTTTAACTGAACTTTGAGAAATCAAGTTTACCAATCTTCCAAAGTCTTAATTTACACAGAAGCTCCTTTCCCCATCCCACCACCCAAGAAGAAACTTAGTGTCTCATTTAGGGTATTTCATTCTTTTACACTTACATAGCCTTGTATGAAAAATCCTCTCCTGAGAGTTAACTTGGACAGTAATCCCACTAAATGGGGAGAAGGGGACAGAAGAATTGGGGGCTGGGGAGGCTCCTGTCCTTGAAGAGGCTGATGAATGCATAGCTTTGTCCTGAAATTGGAGTTGGGTTTCTGCAGTTTCACCACTGACATAGGAGCCGAGCAGCTTAGTTGGGTGAAATTAATGACTGCCTTTGTTATCAGTTCCGATATCTTTTCACAAACAATACAGATTTTTCTCATTTTTAAAAGACGTGTATGTAGACAAAGTAATGTTTCATATTAAAACATCTAGATTTTGCATTTTACCCATGGTGTAGTCCTGGTAGATTTGGCCTCATTGATTCCAGCATCTAAGGAGGACATAAGTGCTTTTGACTTCGACTCTGGAGTCGGAGTGTTTGAGTGTCAGTAGTTACCTGTTTAAGTTTTCAGTCTTATTTCTTCTTTCACGCATAGGACGTTTGATTAATTTGGGTCAGGAAAACTCTTCCCAATTTAAAGCGCTGTCTCTTGGCAGAGGTCTTAATGCCTCAAAAGGAAAAAGCGTGTACTTCATTTGCTGTTTCTCCAGCAAATGGAGTTAATTTGCTCAACAGTCCTCTCAATAAGCACCAATTCTAGTATGCTTTAAACACTTAGACACTTGGGTAGTGATTTTTCCTTTAATTCTTGCTGAAATAAAGTCAACCAGATGTTGTTTATAGCCGTCACAAAATCAGTATTGTCATGTAGTTGCTCATCTGATCTGCTTTGTAAGAACATGTTACCTGTTGCACTTAGGTGGTTAAATATCACCACCTATCCCTATCCGCCCACAAGTAAACTAAGTTCTGGTGTCTGATGGGGAGCAGGCACAGGTGCATTCCAGATGTCTTAGCCACACCACTCGTATTAGGATTGCAGATTCCTCCTCAAATGCTTGGCCTCTGGTTCTCCATGTTTGTAATCAGAAATTTCTTCTATGAGGAAGTAGTATGCTAAAAGTTTCTCTTTTCTGGGTTTGCCTGTTAACTCTTGAGTTGGATACCCCATGGAAAGGAGTGGTGTGCTGATCGGGACACTCTTTTCCTGTTCTGGAGTGACTTCCCTAAGGCATCTTGCAGAAAGGCCCAAAAGCTAGGGGACAGAGCACCAGCTTCTGCTTCCAGGAATTGCATCCAACTTGATTTTCCACAAGAAGGGTTATCCCGTACAAATTATGAGTTTGAGGTTTCCCTCTAGTTCATCATGGGTTGAGGCTGTCCCCCTCAATTCCTGTTAGTATGAGCTCAGGAAGTGGGAAATGCCATTGCTAATCCAAGAAAAAATGTGGTAAAATACTGTGCTCAGTCACAAGCCAAATCCCTTTTGGGTGATTCTGGAGGCCATTCATTCCCCATTAGCAGAAATTATCACCCTTTAATTTACCAATTTTAGGCTTTATTGGGGGGGGGGCATTTTGTTTCCTCTGTTGTAATGAGAACATTGTTTGGAAATGTCATATTCTGTATAATTCTCTGAGAAATGGTTTTGTATGAGTTGGGTTTGACACTGCAGTAGTTGGCACACACAGTACCTTAAGGAGAACCTAGTGACAAATCTCTGAAAATTCTTTATTACCTCAAAAAAAAAAAAAATCTAGAATAGCACTTACATGGAAAGAAAAAAGAATTGGCCATTTTCCAAGAAATTGAAGTTAACGATACTTAAAAAGTTCATAACTCTCGAAGACTTATTCCGCATAAAGGAGGCATTCTTTAATAATGGAAGAGGTGGTTTTATTTTTACTACAAGCCTACTCATTACCAAACCTATTACCAATTGCTGATCTGTGTAAAGTGGTTTTTTTTTTTTTTTTCTTTTATCTGAAACAGTGATTTATATGAACTGTTGGAATAATGGAACCTCAAACTACAAATGTGTATGTAAAATTGCATAAATGCACTGACTTCCTTCTCCCTGACTATATTTTTTAATAAACAGCATTATCCTACATGGTCAGTTTTATTATGCACAACTAGAGGGTTCTTTGGAGGAGTGGTGTTTATGGCTGGTTTGGGGGAAGGTTATTTTGCTAAGTAATGTAGCAATCTTCTCTTTTTTGGAGGCAGAGAGTGGAGAACAGTACAGAAGACATTTTGAGAGATGGCCCTGTTACTTGTGAAGAGACGTTTGAACTTGCAGAAGGTGCTCCTGTGAACTGGTGAAATGGTGCCTTTGGGATTGGAAAATATGTGAAAATGTGCAATCAACTCGGTTGGAAGAACATGAAGTCACTGTTCACAACTGGTTCTCTACCTGTTGCTGGAACGGAAGAAAGAATTGATTTAGGAAGTGAAAGAGAGATGGGTTTTTTAAGAGTAATAACTGGTTTTGTTTTTTGGTGTGGAGGTGTTTAGGCTTTTTGCTATTGAGAAATGAAAACAAAAACTGTGTGTACACACATGCACACAGACACACATTGTCTTGGTATAACTGCCTAAGGAAAAAAAACATTTTTCCTTTGATGAATCTCATGGTTGGTGAAAGGACTAAGTCACACATGAAAGGTGCTGCTAACTCCATGCCTTCCATGAGACAGGAAAAGATGGCAAGTTCATGACCAACTTGCTGTCTGTTACCACTTCTGTAGGGACTGGTTAACTGCACTTGGTTGGTGTAATTGAACTGATGTCGGCATGTTAATGGATTATATGGATGAAGTTTTACATCATGGCAGTTGTTGGGTACACAGTCTCCCTTTTGAGACCAAGGCATTGAAAGTCCACCACGCGTTTGAAGGAGAATGGAATGTGTGGCCACTGCATTACAACTCTCATAACATGCGCTTACTGAAGCCACATGTTCCTGGCATTTGTCTCAGCCAGATGTGAGACCTCAAGTTATTCAGTTTGCCACATCAATTCCCCTCCCATTTGAGACATGCTGGGAGGTCACAGCTGATGCTTCCTAGGAGTATTGCTGTCCTTGTCCTTATGTAAGAATCTGCAGGGGAACCCCAAAATGCATATTTAGTCCTCAAAAATTTGCCTTGAGACTTTGACACTCAAAGTCTCTCAAGTGCCCTCTGTGGCTTTGAGGCAGGCACATGTGTTAGATGAGTACACTCTCACTGGGAGCTGAGGTTTTAGTAATAGATTTTATCCTCTGAGGCTAAAAAATATGTCAAAATATTCATTGGAGACATCATGTTTGGAATTTACATTATTAAGAAAATTATACTGAGGAATGTCAGGACGGAAGACTCAAGTCCAGCTTGAAAAAGGACGAGTTACTCACTGTTAATGAGTAGCTGCTACTTCCTGAAATGATTGTAAAGTTGGTAGTTATACAAGGAAATCCCAATGGGCTCAGTCTGTTATTTCCTTTTCTTCCCCCTTTGCAGTGCTAGGACATCATGGCAGTTGCTCCAGGGCCTGGAGTATGCTAGGCACTTGATCTTCTATGCTCTCAGCTCCTGCTGTTCCTTTCTTAATAAGGGAATTTTGGGCCTTTGTTACAACTTACTCATCCAGTCAGTCCTCTTCTATTCCCATTGCCTGGCATGCATGAGGCCCAGGTTGATCCCCAATACCCAAAAGCAAAACAAACAGAATCCAGAAAACAGATCATACAACTCTTGGAATCTAGGAGTCCCTGGAGGTGTGATAACTCGCACAGCTGTGTAAAGGGCTTTCTGAAAATAACCTTGGTAGAGCCTGGAGGCCTGACAGAGCCCTGGCTCAACTTTCCAGCCAGGAATGTGACTCCTAATCTTGCTGGGCCTTATTGTCTGCATTTGTCAAACCACTTCAGTGATCACTGGGGTCATGCTTTAATGTCGTTGGAGTCTCAGATGTTGATGCTTTGAAATGTCTTCCGTATTTCTCAAGGCACAGGCACTTTGGTTGGCACAATTCCAGGTGGAGGGTTGAGCAAAGCATCTGACATCTATGCTTCCAGTCATCATGAAAATCTTAAATGTCCTCTAGTACCTCCAGGTATCCCAGATGGAAGCGCTATATTCCCCTGGTTGAGAAAGCATGATCACATGTGGCAGCTTTGGGAGCTTTCTACTGTCACACGCAACCAATTATTGTAGTTAGTAACTGATAAGCAGGTGCAAGAGGAATGCAAAAGTTACCTTTAGTCAGAGAAAGCCACAGTTCTTCCCTACCACTTCCTTCTATAGGAAGGTGTCCTCTGACCTCTGACCTCCAGCTTAAAGGAGAGCTTCCACAGCTGTCCCATTTTTCTTAACTAAATCCACTAAGAAGAAAAGTTCAGTGGTTCTGATGATGTTAAATATTCAAGTCAGAGCTTTCGACTTTCTTTTCTCTTTACATACCGTTTAAAATTACGGTTATTATAATTATATATAATGGGGGAGTTATTATGACATTTATACATGCTTATAGCATAATTTGCTCAATTGCATTTCCCACTATCTCCCCTTGTTGTCCTCTCCACTTTCCTCTTTGGTCTCTTTCCTCCTCTCTACCTGTTCTCCCTTCTGTTTTCTTAAGATCCACCCCCATCCCTTTTTAAAAATCTTTTCTTCTCTCTAGCTTGGAATCTGGCTTATTTCACTTAGCACGATTCCATCCATTTACCAACAAATGCCATAATTTCATTCTCCTTTATGGCTGAGTAGAACTCCATTGTGTATATAACTTACACTGTATATGTGTACCACATTTTCTTTATCCATTCATCTATTGACAGGCACGGGGGATGTTTCCCTCCCTAATTTGGCTATTGTGAATTGCACTGCTATAAATGTCGATGTGACTGTATCCCTATAGTATGCTGATTTTAGTCTTTGGGATAAATACCAAGGAGTGGGACAGCTGGGTTATATGGTGGTTCCATTCCTAGCCCTTTGAGGAATCTCCATACTGTTTTCCAGAGTTGTCATACTAATTTGCAGTCCCATTAGCAATATAAAGTGTACCTTTTCCCCTGCATCCTTGCCACCTTTTATTATTATTTGTATTTTTGATGATTGCCATTTTAACAGGAATGAGATGAAATCACAGTGTAGCTTTGATTTGCATTTCCCTGACAATTAAAGATGTTGAACATTTTTTTTGTATATTTGTTGGCCAGTTGTATTTCTTCTTTTGAGAAATGACTGTTTAGGTCATTTACTCACTTATTGACTGGGTTATTTGGGGGGTTGGAGGTTTTTCTGAGTTCTTTATACATTCTGGGTATGAATCCCTTTTTTCTTCTTTTCTTTGACTTTCATGTCTTTTTTTTTTTCTTTTTTCCACATTTCCCCATTCGCAGTGCAGACCAGGCACAGGGCTGAGGAGTGCATGGGGTCGGCTTCCTCTGCCTCTTCTTTCTATATAGTCAGTGAAGAACACAGCCTGTGGTAAGCATCAGGAGGCCTGTTTTTAAGCCAGTCCCTTGCCATTTTTGTTACCATAGCTCTGTAGATAGTTTGAGATCAGGTATTGCAGTGCCTCCAGCCTCATCTTCTTGCTCTGGGTTGCTTTGGGTATTCTGGGGTCTCATTCTTCCATATGAGTTTTAGGACTGTTTTTCCTAGGTCTGTGAAGAGTGTCATTGGCATGTTGATGAAGGTTGCATTAAATCTGTAGATTATATACACAAAAAGTTTGAAGAAATGGGTCAAGAGAATTGCTTCTGTCCATACCTCCCCACAGCAGTCAAGTGGAGAGAGACCCACCAACCACATTTCTTCAGGAAATGAGAACAGGGGAGCATTTCAAAGACTAATACGATTTTTAACTTAATTTATGTATTAGCTTCTGGGGCTGCTCATTGATTATGAGTAGAGAACAGTATGATGCACTGAATGCAAATTACTACAAATCAGTATCACGGGCCAAAATCTAGGCCTTAGCCAGGTCACACTCCCTCTGAAGTCTCTAAGAGAATCCATGTCTTGCCTCTCCCCACTGTGGTGGCTTCTGCAGTTCTCTGCTAGAGACCTCATCCTTGCAGGGTCTGCTCCCTGGTCACCCTTCCCTTCTGCAAGTCTCTTTCTTTCAGGGACAGGTATGATTGGACTTAAGTCCACCCAGATAATCAGGATAAGCTTCTCTTCCTAAGTTCTTTAGCTCTCACCTAAAGGTAAAGCCTGCTCCATTGCCATATAAATATTCTGAGGTTCTTGACATGTCCTTAGGGAGCCACTATGGAACTTGAAAAAGCATAGTAAAGTTTTAGAGATGAGAAGCAGAAGCTGCTGATGCTATTTGCCAATGGTTCCTTGTTTCTCTTCCAGGAAGGTTTTCTTCCAAGAAAGTCTACCGTTTATAGGCTCCCACGTCTGCCAATGGTTCTGTGTGGGCCTGAAGGTTAAATGACAAAAAGAAATGAGAGCAACATTTGAGTTTAAGCAACATGGCAACATTAAACAAGCAAAAGTTTGAGTAACTTTCAGATTGGGGCTGAGGGAGTCAAGCTTTCTAAGTTCCTCTTCTGTCTGCTATGAAGAGGTTCTCACCCCCGCCCAGGGTTGTTGAAGATTAAGTGTTGAATGAAATACCAGCTGAACTCTCTACCCATGTACCCTCACCTTTCTCCTCAAAGATAATTGCAGAATTCACTGGAATTCTTAATGGAAAAAGAAACCACCTACATAGCAGATGAACAGGAGGGTCCCTCCTCCCAAAGGCCGCCCCTGTGTGACTCTCCGGATTCCCTTTTGTGCAAAAATCTCTGGGTGTTGCTCACACATATTTTCAGCAAGTGACAAGCAGTGACAAGAGGTAGCTGAAGGAAGGAGCAGGCACAAGTTTCAGCAGAGGGCATTGGGACCCCAGCTGCGATGGGAGCTTCCTCAGTCTGTGACCTTGAGCAGATTGCCTGGTCTCTCTGAACCTCTGTGTCAGAGGGTGAGGTGAGTGTAGGCATCACCTCAAAGGCCCCGTTGAGCCCAGCAGTGCCCAGCAGGCATGTCAACTCCCTTACTAGCAAACATGCTGGCACCCTTGGTGCAGCCCTAGAGGTGGCCAGGATTCCCCTGACCTTCACTGTGTCACTGCCATGTGCAGTCCTCAGGGAGGCGTGAGGCCAGGAGTGGACTTCCTTGCCTGTCTTTGGTTCTCGGGAGTGGAGGATCCAGGGTCATATGGGGAACTCAGGAAAGGGAGAGGGATGACACTGATTCAGACTCATCCCACAAAGAGGCCATCAGAGCTCCCCCAATACCCAAAGGGATAGGACCTAATGAGGCTTAATATCTCCATCCCTGCTGCCTGGTCTCCACTCCTTCCCAGCCCTTCAGCACTATCAAAAGTTCTTTGTCTCCATGGACACTTGGTATCCAGGTTGGGGAGAAAACAGAATTCCTGACTTCTAGATTCCTGAGTCCAATACTCATCATGGAAATCAGTGTTATGATTTCGATTTGCAGTGCAAAACAAAGCAGAACAAACAGCATCTTTGTAGAGAGAAGGAGGTGCTGCTTTTATCTTTTGTTTTTTGTATCTCGAATCTTGACTTTTGTACTCCAGCAGCCAAGGCCTCGCTAATTCAGAGCACAATATATATGATTGGCATAGGCAGCAAAGAAGGAGAAAATGTAAGAATTATTTTAGTCTCATAGCAAAAGGAGACAACAATTTGACCACTGCTGACAAGGGAGGATAAACAAGAAATGATAAAGATGAAATTGTGAGGGGCCCCCCAGAAGCCACTTGGAACCTACGGGCCAGACTGCATCCCTGGCAGGACAGGAGGCAATGTCTTGTTGGTGCTGTAGGATTTGCTGGCAGCGTCAGCTTCCTCCACTGCCCGGTTCTTGGCTTCCCTCGGAAGCCACAGAGAAGCCTCCAGATACATACGTCTTCACTGTGCCAGAGCAGAGAACAGGGGCTAAGCAGGGCCTTCACTCCAGGTTCCCCTGGGTGGATGAGCCTGAGTTTCTTGTTTCACTCACTCACTGGTGGCAGGTGAAAAGGACGGGATCAGTGAAGACTGGCCTTTGACTCAGCCATCACGCAGCGAACTGAACACAGCAGTGTTTTGTGGACTATCTGCTCTAAAACTTTCATTCTGTAATTTCTTACCTTGTTTCACAGGCTTCCAATCAATCTTCTCCCTACTTATAAAAGAAAATGGAATAAAATACTCCAATTTTTTTTTCTCTCTCCTGGGCGGGTGTTACAGCCCAGCACCATGATCTGCAAGGTCCACTCACTAGGAAGTTGTCATAGATATTACTGTGTAATGCTTAGCAGCCCAAAATGACAACGTATCATATAGTTACTGGTGTCCTAGGTTAGAGGCCTGACTCTGGAGGCCCCAGCAAACTAGGGCCACTCACAGCCCCCCAAATAGCAAAGAAGGTACTGGTGAAAAGCAGGAGAGGAAACTTGAATTGCTGGCCATACTGGAAAGGCAAAGTGAGATCCAGCACCCCAGCCCTGTCTTCGGGGTGCTGAGGGGAGCTGTGGGTTTGAACAGAGAAGGAGCTGGGCAGGGGTGTGAGGAACGCACGGTCACGCAGCTTGGTCACACTGTGGTCTGGCTGATGGTTCTCTCAGTTCTGGCTCAGCCAGGTGATTCTGACCTTATCACATAAGGGAACAATTTTCACCTGCTACTGAGGATATTTGTCTTTCAGACTGTGATTCTGGAAAGGGACAATGACAGAAGACTTCTAGGCACCACTCGAGGGGACCAAATGGTCAGATGCTGCATATCTCGCCTGTCATAAAGGGACACAAGATAGCTCAGGTAAATTAGGACTTTATTGTAGCAATATAAAAAAATTGTACTGTTAGTGTTTAGATGACACTCTTTAAATGACTAACATGCCCAGGTACAGAGCTGGTCAGGGACCTGAAGACAAATGCAGATGTGCCACAGGAGGACCCACTTTCAAGCCCCCCCCCCCCCAACACACTGCTATCAGCAGGAGGCTTCAACTCCTAGTGGACTCAAGGCTGTGACCGGTGCCTTTTCTTTTTATTTGAGTCTCAACCTAAGAGCTATCTTCCCAAATAAGCAAGGAGACAGGCTAAGAGAGAGTGCACCCCCAGGACAGAGGTCACAGTCCCCTTGTCTCTGAGGTGACTATTCCCTCACTTCTGGTATATTCTGTTGGTCCCAGAGACCCATGCCCGTAGGTCACAGGAAGTGCCTACACAAGGATAACTCGGGTTCCAGAAGTGGGGACCTGAGGCATTCCTGGAGCCTGGCTACCACAAAAATATCAGCAGGAGCTGAAGGTGTTTGAAACTTGAACCCTGGAGGAGGAAGTTAGAAAAGCAATAGAGGGTTCTGCCTGTTTTCTTCCCCTTGGCCAACAGTCTTTGAGCCCTAGTTCTACTTGAAAGGGAAAAAAAAAAAAAAAAAAACTTTAAATAACTTGCTCTGTCTTATCCCAAGAAGGGTTTGCTGAGGTTTGACTATGGCTGGCCCCTCAAGCTGATGCTGAAACCCGGTTCCATTGAGGTGGTTTTGGGGTGGGGCCTTCAGAGGTGATGAGTTCATGAAGGACCAAAGCCTCTCAGCTGTGAGGGACCTCTCACTTCCACAGGCCTGCCTAGTTACCGCCACAGCGGGTTGTTATAAAGCAAGGCGCCTCTTGTGCCTCTCTCTCAGTCTCTCTTGCCCTTATGCTTCCCATCATAAGCTGGAAAATCAACAGGCCCTGCCAGAAGCCATGCTGATGCCACTGCATCTTGGACTTCCCAGCCTCCAGAAACATGAGCCAAAATGAACTCTGTCCTATAAAAATCACCTAGACTCAGGTATTTTGCTTTAGCAACAGAAAATAGAAAAAGATTATTGATGTGGTGGGGCGGGGGATGCCATGAATGTATCACTAGAGATAGCTTCAGTTGAAAAAAAAAATTGACTAGAAAAGAGCAGAGTATATTGTCTGTAGTATGGATAAGTATTATTTTGTGGAACTTTTATTCTGGTTACTAATCTGTGTGCACATATAATCAGTTAGGGTATTCAATGTGATTTTAATTTGGGGTTGTGACAAAAGCTGCCTTTTGATCACACCTGAGTTTGTGCTAATTTTGTGACTTAGGGTGGGGCCTTAGATGGCTTCAGAAGGACGCAGGTCACCAGAAAGACCAAGTGATTAGAGGTTGGAACGCCCAGCCCCACCTCCAGGAGGGAGGCACACCGGGGGTGAAGCTCTGGGGTGTCTTTAGCAGGCCGATTGGGGAGCTCCAATGTGCCAGCCCCTCTAGTGCAGGAGCCCACGGGAGGTCGGCCACCCCCGCCCTTCCTCGCCTTGCCCTCTGCATCCTCCCTCTGGCTGTTCCTGAGCTGTAAGTGTGAGTCCAGTGTTTCCCTCAGTTCTGTGAGGTTTTTTAGAAAATTACTTAGCCCAAGAAGGGGGTCATGGGAACCCCTGTGATTGACCACAGAGTGTGGGGAGGCCATACCTGCAAGTGACATCTGAAGTAGGGGCAGTCTCGTGGGACTGGTGGATCCTGCTTCCACCTCCAGGTAGAGAGTGTTAGAATGAAAGTGCTGGATATGCAGCTGGTGTCTGGAGTGTGCACGTGACCTAAGACGGACCAATCAGAGCTGAAGATTGGTCCACCTGTTAGAATTGCTGGGAAAGAGAAACTTCCCCTGGACTCTGGCCTGTAGGACATGAACCTACAGACATGAGCGCCATCTTATCACCATAGGAGAAGCACTAACCAGAAATAAAACCCGAGAGGTGAAAGTAGGACTGAGAAATAGAGAACAAACCCTCTGCCTGAGGCCTCCTTTGAGACTTTACATTTGGAGGAACCTATAATTTCTGTTTCTTGTTTTACTCAATTAGTTTGAATCGGGTTTCTGGCCAGTAAAAGGATACATTGTAGGGTCTTTGCCTTCCAAATGAGGTCGCACTGATGGCCGTCCTGCAACCCAAGAGGAGCGTGTGGGTTTTTTCTTGTGCTCTTTCTGAGACTCGTTCTCAAAAGCTTCCCCATTTTTGTCTTTGGTTATCATTATAGAAGGCAGAGTATCTTTTCAAATGCTCAGAGGCTATTTATTTTTCTTTTGTTAGTATCCTTTTTTACCTTTCCCTCATTTTCCTATTCATCAGGAAGGAAAATTCTAAATGAGAATTTCTGTCTCTATTGCAAAGTCATTTACCAACACACAATCACATGATGTTGTCATTGTGATTCTTGGATTAAATCCCTTTCAGAAGATTGAATAGGACAGAGGATAGGAGCAAAATTAAAAGGATTAGCATCCGTTTAACTTTATGACTGTCTTCTGTTGATATTAGGGAACAAAGTAATTTTTATTAAAAAAAAAAGTCAAGAGCCTCAAATATTTATGAAGTCTGCTCTTCATGGAAAATAACAGGCAAAATGGGAGGGAAATTATATTAATAAATAAAGCAAAGTTTTACCCTATTGATTTCCTGGAAAAATAAAATCCAGATCTCCTCAAACTTACAAATAATTACAGTCTCTAACCGAAGACAGATGAGCATTTAGCTTTTAGCTGTGCATTACACTTCATTACATGAAGGGGCAACAAAGAAAAGGAAAGAGAGGCCAGAGTTCAGAGACACAGGGGGGTTTTCATTGGGCAATTCCGCTTCTTCCTAAATGAGAGGCTTAAGGCAAATTAACCTTTCAGAGCCCCAGTTTTCTCCTCTGTAAAATGGGATAATTACATTGCCCACTTCTTATGATTATAAGAATTAAATAAGGTAATATTTGTGAAGCACATGACCCATTACAGGTATTTGACAAGTATTGATTTTTCTGCTTTTCAAATTTCATTTGTATAGATTCCCCTCTCTACGTCTTTAGCTTGCTATTATTGTTGTTGTTTTGTACTGGGGGTTGAATCCAGGGGCACTTAACCACTGAGCCATATCCCCACCCCTTTTTTTATATTTTATTGAGAGACAGGGTTTCACTGAGTTACTTAGGGCCTAGCTAAGTTGCAGAGGCTGGTTTTGAACTTCAATCTTCCCACCTCAGCCTCCTGAGCCACTGGGATTAAAGGTACGTACGTACCTTTCATTTTTAATACCTGTTTTGTATAAGGTCACGGCTAGCTAGGGATATGGACATACATCTTAGTGTGAAAAATAACATGATAAGTATAACTATACCCTCTTGTGTTTTCACAATGGAGGACTGAGCCTGTGTTCCAGGGCAGCTGTTCTCAATGAAGAGGACAGTTAAGTGGCAAAGAAAGAAAGAATGTAATTTGTTTATTGGGGTAACTTCTACTTGCATCTAAAAATATTTGATGTAGCTGGATGTCTGCCCAAGTCCCATTTCTTTTTCATTCTACAAACAACAAAACCATCACAGAAAGATGATTGCATCAACTTTTACTGTCAGAGGTGACCATAGTTAATATTTTATCACTACAAGAGCACTTTTATTTATTTATTTATTTTGTACTGGGGCTTGAACCCATAGATACTCTACAATGGAGCTATATGCTCTGTCTTTTTTATTTTGAGATAGGGTCTTGCTAAACTGCTAAGGCTGTCCTTGAACTTGCTATCCTCCTGCTTGGCTTCCTGAGTTCCTGGGATTACTGGTGTGCACCATTGTGCCCAACCACAAGAGCACTTCCTACTTGTCTGCTTCTCTGTGGTTCTCTGGGATTTAAGCCCAGACCTGCTCCAGGGAGAACATGCTTCACTTAGCCACATTGCCACCCATCTCTGCCAGGGACAGGTGGGGAGCTCACAGCTCTTAACTTGTGTTGTGGCCTTTGGGCCCATACAAACCTTCAAAGTGGCTTTTCCTTCCAGTAAGGGGTGGGAACAAAGGCAACACTGAACCTCCTGACATGAGGGCTAAACCTAGGTAGTAGGTACTTTCTCTTGCCTGAATAGGGCAGAATACTAAGGGGAAATAGTCACCCTATAGCCACAGCAGGTGAAGTGGCTGGCCCTCGTGCCTGATGGTACTTATTGTCACCTTCTCCATCAGAGCCACTATGGTTTTTTACAATTTTTGTTTTTTAACTTGGCATCATCTAAGTTGGAAAATGAGTATGTGCTGTAATTTTCCTACTAGAAAAAAGGAAATACTTTCACATAGTCATTAACTGAAAACAGAAAACAGGGGCTGGGGTTGTGGCTCATTGGTAGAGCACTTGCCTAACATGTGCGAAGCACTGGGTTTGATCCTCAGCACCATCTAAAAATAAATAAATAAATAAATAAATAAATAAATAAAGGTACTATGTCCAAATACAGCTAAAAAAAATTAAAAAGAGAAAACAGAAACAATGTTTTGAGCTATTTAGAATAATGATTTTTTTCTTTTGGTACTGGAGATTGAACCCAGGCCAACCACTGAGCTACATCCCCAGCCCTTTTTAAAAATATTTTATTTAGAGACAGGGTCATTGCTGAGGCTGGCTTTGAACTCATGATCCTCCTGCCTCAGCTTCCCAAGCTGCTGGGATCACAGGCATGCGTCTCTGCACCCTGCTAGAAATTATATATATATTTCTATTTAAAGAAAGACGGCACAGCCACTACTCTTGCCCCTTCATGGGGGCCCTAGAGGACTGAAGGCCGTAGGTCACAGATCTTGTCCACCTTGACCCCTTACTGTCCCCTGCCTGCTGCCAACCACACCCAGCCATAGTCCAGGCAAATGAGAGGAAGCCGAGATCTGTGATCCTCCCCTGTTAAAAACGGATTGAACTTGGGGGTGAATTGTGAACAGATGCAGGTGATACCCAGAAGGATAATGATACAGGATAAATTTATCACTTCCAGTGCCAGTGGGAGATACTTAATATTTTAAAAGCATAGTTAAATATTCAGAGACATTTCTCTTCTCCATGTGCAGGTGACAAAATGTACTGACTCCCTCATAGCTTACAAAAAGAAGTTACCTGGCTAAAGGGTTGAGTTACCCTGGGAGTTTCAGGTTGGTGTCATTAGCTGGCCAGCTGGGTCTTATTCCCTTTTTGGGTCCCATCGGCTTTGAATATGTGTGTAAATGTTTTCAGATAGAATTTCGCTGTAGCCAGCCAGCTTTATCTGTTCTTTTCAAATATTTCTACAATGACTAGAACAGCAGTTGTCTCTTCATTGGTCCAGTTTGATTGTGGAATGGATTTGAAAAGTGGTGGAACAGGTCTCAGTTGGGTAATTCTCTCTGAATTTCATCATCTGGAGCCAGCCAAGATCTCAGCAATCATCTGACCCCAGTTTCTCATGTTCTAGATGAAGCAAGAGTCAAGACAGGCTCAAGGCCTTGCTTGTGTGGCTCCTATTGGCAGAGTCATGAATTAGAACCCAGGACCCAAAGCCGGCTCTCTCCCCTCCTGTTCAATGCTAATCTGTGTCCCAATCCTACACCTTCACGCACAGGTTCCTTCTGTTCTTCAACCCATTCTTTCAAAATTCTATTAAAGCATCCTTTTAATTTTCTAGTAACTTTTTCTGGAAGATCATTTTATTTTTATTTTCCATATCTCACTTTTGAATCCAGTCACAAAAATAGTGAAGAGAAGGGTCCCCTGCCCCTGTGTTTCTATCACTGGAGAATTAGGATGGCTTATAGTACATGACCGTCCTGGGGAGTTTCTCTCCCACTCCCCCTCCTGTTTTCCCTAGGTTTATTATTGGTTGTTTCACAGAAAGTTTTCTTAAGCCACCATCCAAGGGGACAGAAAACATGGGCTTCTTCTCTAAATGGCCTTCGAGGAATGCTGAGGTGACATTATCTCCACAGAGGAGGTTTTGTCTAGCCAGAAGACTGTGTCTTGCTGTGGAGCTGAAATCTCCCTTCCTCAGGGATTTTTCATTCTTAAACTAGTCTTTTGTAACCATTCTAGTCGCACCAAATCCCCGTTTCATGAGGAGGCCCTTAAAATATTTGGAGCACATTCCCATTTCCTCTGACTTCCCCATTTTGACACTTTTCTTCTCTAAGCTATGTCCTGCCAGGTCCCTGTGATCTGAGGCAGGCTGGTCATTCTCCTTTAAACACCCGATACCATGTCTATTGCTGTTTTGGTGGCAGCTCTTAAACTTAAAGCATCATCCTGTGGCCACACCTGGTTGTTCCCTGTTGGGCCCAGGTGTTTCCACCCAGGTTGCCCTCAGGGAGTTCTAATTGGTGGGTTTAAAGCAAGCAGGCACGGGTGTTGGGTCATGGTGCGAGATGTCAAAGTGGAGACTGTGCCAGGGTGGAGGAACCCTGCTTGGTTATGAAAAAGTTAGACTTCTGTTTAATAACAGATAGCAAGCAACCTAGAATTCTAAGTATTCACTACACTGAGTTTTTAATTTTACACTAAAGCTACAATTGTGAAGGCAGTGTGATATTGGGAAAGGGTCTATTTTGGCACATAGATCCATGGAACAGAATGGAGACTCTAGAGCTAGACCCATGTGTATATGGCCCCCTAATTCCTAGACAAAGATGTAGAGGTCATTCATGGAGGAAAG
This sequence comes from Marmota marmota marmota, assembly GCF_001458135.2. Classification (NCBI taxonomy): domain Eukaryota; kingdom Metazoa; phylum Chordata; class Mammalia; order Rodentia; family Sciuridae; genus Marmota; species Marmota marmota. The sequence continues at coordinate 45,221,497 of NW_026000005.1, read as the reverse complement.
ACTTTCCACCAAACAGCACAGGACAATTGGACATCCATGGGTCAAAATGGAGCTTTGAACTAAGCCTGATCCCTTATATGAAAATCAACTTGAAATGAAGATCAGACCATCGTGGAAAACATACAACTATCAGACAAGGCTGGGATGAGCCTGAGGCAAGGTGGGTGCCTCGGAGGCAAACTACAGGAAGCACTCACTCCTGGGGTTGTGCGAACGTGACCTTGAAGGGGACAGGCTCCCTCAGTCTTGTGCTGAGGCCCCTCCCCGCCTCGCCCTAGTCCAGGCTTTGCTGGACACCTTTAAGAAGACAACAGGACATCTTTGTGCCAAGCTCAGCCCCAAAAGTTAGACATAGAAACATAATCTAGGAAAGAAAAAAAAAAATCAGTGAATTAGATAGAATTCATCAAAATTAAGGAGTTTTGTGAAAGACACTGTTGAGAGGATACAAGGACAAGCAATGATCTGGGAGAATGTGTTTGCAAATCACATGTTTGACAAAAGATTCCTAAATAGATTTATATGCATTCTATATATACCTCCTGGCATGTTGTATACAGACTATGCAAAGAACTCCCAAAATAGACAAGAAAAGAGACGACCCAATCACAAAGTGGGCAGAATAATATTTACCAAAGAGAATGCTGTAGTCTGAGCGTGTCCACCCAGAGTTCTATGTTGAAATTTAGTGGAATAGCATCGAGATGTGAGGCATTAGGAGGTGATTGAGTCATGGAGATGGGATTAGGGCCTTTATAAAGGGGCTTGAGAGGGGCTTTTCCTCTCCATCCTCCTCCCCTCTGGAGGAGGCTGCAACATGGCCTCATCCTGGAAGTAGAGAACAACCTCATTAGAGACCACACATGCTGGCATCTCGATCTTGGACTTCCCTGCCTCCAGAAGGATGAACAATCAATTTCTATCATTTATAAATTGCCCTGTCTCAGGTATTTTGATAAAGAAGCATGAACAAACCAAGACAGAAAGTACACAGATGATAGATAGGAACTAAGAAGATGTTCATGAGAATTAGCCATTAGAGAAATGCAAATGGGAAACAGTTTGGCGATTCCATATAAAGTTAAACATGTACTTACCACATGACCCAGCAATCCCGTTCCTGGATATTTTCCCTAGAGAAATAAAAATGTATGTTCACACAAAAACATGTACAACAAGTATTCAGAGTAACACTTCATGATTGTTAACAGCTACCAGCAACCTCTCTCTATATTTCCATGGAGGAATACATTTTTAAAAATCTGTGGTTCATTCACACAATGGAATACTATTTATCGATTAAAAAGAATGAGCTATTGTACATGGAACTGCTTGGATGGATCTCAAAGGCATTATAGTGAGTGAGAGTAATCAGTCTCAGGACACCACATGCTGCTGCATGATTCTTTTTATGATATTATTTTTTTGGTGGGGGATTCTGGGGATTGAACTCGGGGGCACTGAGCCACTGAGCCACTGACTCGTGTCAATCATATTAATTTAATAAATAAAAGTTATGCATGTAAAAGAAAGCATATATCACTAGAGTATTACTTGATGACTTTTCAGGAACCTATGAAGCCAGCGCCCAGATCAAGAAATGAAGCATTATCAAACATGAGAGGTCTCCTTTGTTCCCTATTTCATCTATCACCCCACAACCATGCTAACCGTGCTCTGGATTTCTAACAGCACAGATGAGTTTTGTCTGCTTCAGTACTTAACACATACCACATGCTATCAAACAATAAGTCATCTTTACTAAGAAGAAATTTAGAACATATGGTTACTCTAAAATGGGACCTCAATGAAGACACCCTAATGGGAGAGAGAATCTGAAGGAATATCGGTGGGATAATTAATGTTTGTCTTGATGGGTAGATAAGAGAGCAGTGGTAACGACGGTTGTTGCTGCTACTAGAGAGAGAATGTTCTAGAGTCTGCCTGTTTACCTTTGATTCAGAGAGATTTGAGAAGATGTTCCCAGGGACTGAGTATGGAGAATTCACCGTTTGAGTGCAAGACTCCTTGGTCTGGGTCTCTTCACTGAACATGCGGAGCTGGAGACATTTCCAGTTACCCGTCTTCCCCTCACCCCACTCATAATCCTCACTCAGCTACAACATGCATTCCTTGGCTCTCGCCCAGGGTCGACTGGTGCCCCTGCAGGGCTAGATTCTCGCTGTACCAGGTCTTCTCTCAGCTTGCATTTGCTGATCCAGCAGTTTGTTTGACGGACTCGCACAGGATAGGAATATATCCCTTCATAATGGTCAAAGGTGAAAGTGGCTGTATTTTCCCAGAACGTGCGTGTAGAGTGCTGGTGAGAGTTCGGGAATAAAGAGTTGCTGTTGGAATCTACAAGTTTTTGTGGCGGCTCGGTTATTTTGTGCCCAGCCAGACTGCGGCATTTGGTGGCCCGTACGGGGGATTCCCAGCAGGATCCACCCTAAACCTGGAGCCACCCTAATCCCTGAGCAGGGTCACCTTTCAACCAAAAATGCCATGCGTCATTCCTACTTGGCTATGGCTCTCAGCAGCTGGGGATGGGCTTGGGGGAGAACACAGGCAGGGCGACCTGCCATGTGACCCTCTTGGAGCGATCAGAACATGGGGTCTGTACCTTGCCTCTGGGAACAGGACCCGCTCTTCATCTCACCTTACCTGTCTGGCCCACGTCACTTGCCCAGTGCCTTTGCAACAGCGATACTCTCTGGAAACTGAACACCCCAAACTCCTGGCTCAGAATGAAGCCATTGACACCCTGACACATGACCTGTGAAGCTGGGTGTCTCCTCTCAGGGGTTCGCTTTCTCAGAGATCACATACAGCGACTATTATTTCCATTCTAATTTTTACCTTTTCCTTTCTTGGTTTGCTTTGGGTTTGAATTGCTCTTCTTTTCCTAGTTCCTTTGGGTAGAAGTTTAGCTTATTGATTTGAGATCTTCCCTTTTTTAACGTAAGTGCTACAACCATACATTTCCTCTAAGCACCACTTGCCATACTCTCTATGATATATTTGTGTTTTTATTTATCTTAAAATATTTTCTAATTTCCCTCATGACTTCATTTTTGGCCTCTTGTTGTCCAGGAGTGTGTTACTTACCTCATGTTTATAATTTCCCCAATTTTTGTTGGTTTCTAATTTCATTCCATTGTGATCATAGAGCATACTTTGATTGATTTCATTTCTCTTAAAGCTATTGTGGTCTATCTGGGAGAATTTTAAACACTTGAGATGAATGGGTTTTCTGTTTTTGTTGGGAGAAGGGTTCTATAGATGGCTTCTTATTATTGCTTAACTGGGTAACCTCAGCTGACCTGTTTTGAAGTCACCAATTCTTTCTGCCTGTTCCAATCTGCTGTTGAACTCCTGTAGTCACTCTACTTTTCAACTTCAGAAATTGTTTTTTCATCATAATTTTCATTCCTTTATTGACATTCTTACTCACTGAGATGTTCTACTTAGCTCTTCCTTTAATTTTTGATATGTTGGGTTTTTAAAAATTTCTTTGTATTTATCATAGCTCTCTTAAAACTTTTATTTAGGAAGTACAATGTTCAGATTTTTATCTACTGCTTTTTCCCCTTTGGAATAAGTTGTACTTTACTGTTTGTATGTTTTGTATTGTTTGTTTATTTAAAATTGGCTATTTCCAGTAATAAAATGTAGGGATTCTGAAAGTCAGATTTTCTCTGTCTCTTCAGGGTTTGGTGCTGTTAGTTATCATTGTTTGTTTAGTGGCCTTTCTGGATGAATTCTGTAAAGTCCACATTCTTTCTAATGTGTGGCCATTGAAATCTCGATTTGGTTAGCTTGGCTGACACCTGACGATTGGGTAGAGATTTGTTTAAATGCATGGTTGTGGGGTGATAGATGAAATAGGGGACAAAGGATATCTCTCATGTTCTGATAATGCTTCAATTCTTGATCTAGGTGCTGGCTACATAGGTTTCTTCATTGTGTGAAAGTCATCAAGTAATACTCTAATGATATGTGCTTTCTTTTACATGCATAACTTTTACTTATTAAATGATTGACACCGAGTAAAATTGACTCTTTGAGAATGGTGTGGTAACTCTTCCAGCCTTTGCCATGGGATTGTGTGTATGTGTGTGTGTGTGTGTGTGTGTGTGTGTGTGTGAGAGATGTGTCAGTGGTTTGACAGACAGTTTACAACTTTGTCTCAGCCTTCACTTGTGGCTTGTGGAGAAACTCAAATCCAGCTGGAGGTGGGAGACCGGGGCCTTCTTCGGCTTTTCCTGGCATGTGGATAGCTCGGCACAGGCACAGGTCATCTGTATTTCCAGAAATAGGTCAGAGCTCTTGGATGTCGCCAAGTTCACTATTCTTGCTGAGTTACAGCTGCTTTCCTTAAATAGGTGCCTTCAGGTGGTTGCCTGCCTCCGGTTGACTTCCAGAGTTCTTGGTCTTGACGGTTTTCGCTCATGCTCTCGTGGCTGTCATAGAAGAGGGGGTTTAGAGTCCCTGCTCCACCATTTCAGAGACGCTTGCACAGCAAGGACTTAGCAGGTATGAGAGGGCGAGTTAGAGCACGCGGCTGAGCGCAAGGTTGGGGAGTTCAGGCACCGTGGTAAGTGCAGAGGGTAGAGAGTCCCACCGCCTCACTTTTACTTTATAAGAAATACTTTCCTTGCTTTCATGTAAAGTCCATCCCCCAGAGCCGCCCTGGTGGGATGGAGGCCGCGTATGTGCAGACGACTCGGCCTGAATTCTTTTTAAAACATGCTGCGACCACGGGAGACAAATGTTGCTCGTCAGATTCCTTGTTTTCTTACCCGAGGGACGGGCTCTTAATGAGGACTCTGCCTGGAGAGGACAGCGGGACAGAGGAGGACGGAGGCGCTTAAGGAGGAGCTCCTCTGTCGTCCAGATTTCTTTTGTGGAGAATTTGGGGTTGGTGGGGGGTGTGTGGTTCATGGTTGTGAATTTATGGGGTGGGAGGTGTAGAAGGCTACTTCTGGACTGGAAGTAAGCAGGAACCTGCCCTCAGTGGTCCTCCACTGAGGGGTTTGGGAGGGTTTCTCTCTGTGGACTAGCTAACCTGAGCCACTTATAGGTGGAAATGATGTCATATAAGTTAGAAGAATAAAAAATAGTGTTTTAGCTAGATTTTTTTAAATCACTGTGACCAAAAGACCTGACAAGAACAACTTAAAGGAGGAAAAGTTTATTTTATTTGGTTTCAGAAGTTCAATTCTTGGTCAGCTGACTGTTGCTCTGGCCCAAGTGAGGCAGAACATCATGGCAGAAGGAGGACATGGCGGCATGGGCACCAGGAAGGAGAGAGAGAGAGAGACAGAGAGAGAAAGAGG
>NW_026000005.1:45209418-45216144 GCF_001458135.2 Marmota marmota marmota | reverse complement strand
AGGGAGGGAGGGAATATGTGTGAGCACTCAGCAGGGATAAATAATAAACCCCAAAGCATGATCCCCAGTGACCTACTTCCTCCTGCCACCCCCTACCTGCCAATTGCCGCCCAGTAAATCCATATCAGTGGATTAATCCACTATTAGATTACAACCCTCATAACCAATCACTTCACCTCTGAATGGATTGTCTCACACATGACTCTTGGGGAAGGAACCTCATGTCTAAGCCATAACGTATAGCAACCCAAATTAGAGTGAAGTAATGACTTAAAACATTTCTGACTTATTATATGGGAAAACATTTTTTTCCCTTTACAAATACAAGATAAAACAAAAGAACTACTGGATCCCACACAGTGGTGTGACATCTTTACTTCTTACCTTTGGTGTTAGAACGCATGTCCTGATCCTGGAACTTCACTGTACATAACAAGGTCTTTTTGGGAATAACCTGGTATGGCTCCACAGAGGGAGGAAGCATCTTCTTGCTCAGTCAAGTTCGGGCTCCAGGTGGATGGGGTTGGATCACTGTCACCAACACTCATAATGAAAGATGGATTAAGCATGTCAAAAAATCCTCTTACTTGAAAACTGATGAGGAGCTCCATTGAGACCAGAAGTTGAGTTTTCAATGCCCCTGAGTATTTGCGCACCAGGTAAGCTGGAATTCACACTGATGGGCTTGGGAGCTCTTCACGTGCCCCTTATTTTCATGCAGGTTAATTTATCACTTTACTTTTCATCCCAAGGCCAGTTTGTAATCCAGGGCAAACAGTGGTACAAATAAGTTTCTGTCGGTGTCTTAACCCTCTTGTCTAGGCCCTTAAAACTCTAGACCTGCAGAGAGTGTGTGCTTTCTGTTCTGCCCTTGTCCAAATTCACTTCCAAATTCTCCACTCCTCCCCAAAGGCAAATGACTAATTACAGTTTGCATCTCTTCCAAAGGGTGTTTGCAACACAAGATGGACAAGGTCTTCAAAAGTAGCTGAGGCTCTTGTGCTTCAAGAATAGCAGGTGAGTAACACCCTATGGGTAGACCCCCCTCCATTGTTCTGTAAGCATTGTCTAGAGGGGAGGGAGAAGTCATATCAGAGCTGGGAGGGAACCATACCCTGATGGACCAGCGATGTCTGCTGTGGGTGAGCAAGGAATTCCCAGGGTACATGGTCAAGCCTGGCATAGGGGGACATGTCTGCAGTACAGTTCATCAGAATTGGGTGGAATTAAATGAGATGTCATGAATTAATGAGGAAAATGTGTGTTGAAGTGTTCAGGAAAGTGTGCGATTAGCAAGTAGTTCTGCTTCTCCAGGCTGCAAATTCCCTGATAACTCACAAATCCTTTCTTCATTTTTGCATTCCAGCACAGTTCATAGCTGCAGTAGGCTCTCTGTAAATATTTTTTGAGCTAATGTACGCTGCCTATAAAACCAGGGTGAGGGGCTGAGCTGGTGGTTGGATCTGAATATGCAGCTCAATAAGGAGGGAAGAAGTTGGGGTCCCTGGGGCTCCCCAAAGGCTTTTGAAAGTCACCCTTTATATTTTTCTTCCTCTTACCTTAACTTGAAGAATTATTATTAAGGTAAAATACACAGGGGAGTGTGCTATCATGTGGGTATGATTTCCACAAGTTCTCAAAACTTGCATGCATGTAAAAAAATCAAGCCACCAACAGTTCCCCAGGATCTTGGTATTGCCTCCTTCCATTGACAGCTATTTCTGTCTTGGTTTCTAAAATTTTGTATTCTGTGACATCCAACCATGTTGTTTCCCAGTGTGATTTGCTCATCATATTCTAGCATGTGAATTCACTGTAATTTGTTCATCCATGCACCCTTTGATGGATGACATTTACATGTTACCAGTTTGGAGCTATTACAAATAAAGTTACTATCAACATTTAGTATATGTCTTTTGGTGGTTTTGACCCATATCTCCATTGAATGTAAGACCTGGGCATGAAATTACCAAGTCACAGGGTAGGATTATGTTTGACTTTTTAACACCATTCAAAAGTTGTCCAAAGTGGTTGTGCCAATTCTCACCACAGTGTGCATGAACCACCACTGCCTGCATCTGGTCAGCACTTGTCATTGTCACTCTTAAATTTTAGCCATTCTCTGGAGAAAGAAAATGTGGTTCCACAATGGAGTAGTACTCAGTCATAAAGAATAAAATTGTCATTTGCAGGAAAATGCATGGAACTGCAGAGCATCGTGTTAAATGAAATATGCCAGACTTGGAAAGTCGAGGGTCATAAGTTTTTTTTTTTTCCTCATATGTGAAAGGTAGAGAGAAAATAGGGGAAAAAAGGAATCTCATGAAACTGTAAGGAAAGACGCAAATGAAGGAAATAAAGAGAGAGGGGAGGCAGCTCAACAGTGGCAGGTTTACTCAGGACAAGCCTGTGCAGGGAGCCCAGTGGGGACAGAGACCCTCTTCTACTTACAGCCTGGGGGAGTGATAAGGGAGAAAGGAGGGTGGTTAAGCCATTGCTAGGGGGTCATCAGGGAAGGGTCCTTGTGGTGTCACCTTCGTGAGGAACCAGGCTTCTTCTTCAGGATTCCAGTCCCAGGTAACAATTGCCTTTCTCATGATGATGGAGCAGGGACCCAGAGCTGGTGCCCAGGGAGGGTGTCAAGTGGTGGTTCCATTCCAAGTTTTCTGAGGAATCTCCATACTGCTTTTCATAATGGTTGTCCCTTTGTAGAGTTTAGGCTTTCTTTCTTCTCAGACCTATGTGACCCAAAGGCAGGAAGAGAGCTGTCCAGGGGGTAGTTGCTCATGTTGGAAAGAGCCATTCTTCCCCTTCCTGGGAAGTAAACTGCCGCAGTCTGGCTGGGCACAATTCACGAGCCACTTGTCGAGCAGGAACGAACTTTATTTTTAGCACCCACACCAAACGCTGCACCACGCGAGCTCTCCAGGAATTCCCCGAGAGCTCAATGCCACCTCCCTCCACCCCGGCTGCGCACGCACGCACTCTCAGAACCCATGAGAACTCAACGGGAACTCCAAAGTAGTGGGCGCCCTAGGCAGCAAGAGCTGTCCTATTACCGGACAGTAAAGGTCTAATATACAATTGAATACACAGCCTGTTTCAATCCAGCAGCATCCAGTCACAGCAATTATAGACAGCTTAACTTAATATCATCATCTTAATGGCTCACCTCTCAACCATTACTTCTGGCAAAATGCCAGGGGCCATTCCAACTCGGCTGTGGCTCTCAGCAATAACTGGTCAGTGGGGAAGTACTATCCACCCATTTCCTTTTCTTTGATAATTAGCTACTTGTCCTTTGCCTGGTCTCAGGATCCTCTGGGGTTTAGGTCAGGCTGAGTCAGAGTGACCGTGGGTGATTCTTGTTCTAAGAGGGAGGATGTATTCCAAAATGGCATTGCCTACATCAAGTTCTTCCTAACAGAAACTAGAATGGGGTACAGGAAAAAGGCCAGAGGGAGGGAGAAGGGGACGCCCAGGGGAGGGACTGGGGAATGAGATTGATCAAATTATGTTATCCACAATGAAACCCCCTGTTTGGTCTGATATTTTTTATTTGTTCTAATTAGTTATATATGACAGTAGAATGCATTTTGACACATCATACATAAATGGAGTATAATGTCTCATTCTTCTGGTTGTACATGATAGAGAATCACAGCAGTCGTGTAATCATATATGTACACAGGGTGATAATGTCCGATTCATTCTACTGTCCTTCCTACCCCTTCATCTCCTCCCCTCCCTTCACACCTATTTGCCTAATCCAGAGTAACTGTATTTTTCCCTAGCCTCTGCCCCCCTTATTGTGAATTAGCATTCACATATCAGAGAAAACATTAGGCCTTTGGTTTGGGGGGATTGTCTTATTTCACTTAGCCTGATATTCTCCAGCTCCATCCATTTACTGGAAAATGCCATAATTTCATTCTTCTTTATGGCTGAGCAATATTCTATTGTGTACATACACCACATTTTCTTTATCCATTCATCTGTTGAAGGGCATCTAGGTTGGTTCCATAGTTTGGCTATTATGAATTGAGCTGCTATAAACATTGATATGGCTACATCACTACAGTATGCTGATTTTAAGTTCTTTGGGTATAAACTGAGGAGTGGGATAGCTGGGTCAAATGGTGGTTCCACTCCAAGTTTTCTGAGGAATCTCCATCCTGCTTTCTGTAATGGCTGCACTAATTTTCAGTCCCACCAGCAATGTAAGAATGTACCTTTTTCCCTACATTGTTGCCAACATCTATTGTTGCCCATATTCTTGATAATTGCCATTCTGACCGGAGTGAGATGAAATCTTAGAGTGATTTTGATTTGCATTTCTCTAATTGCTAGAGATGTTGCTAGTCATGTATTTGTTGATTGATTGTATTTCTTCTGTGAAGTATCTGTTCAGTTCCTTAGCCCATTTATTGATTGATTGATTGTTTGTTTGGCGTTGAGGTTGTATCCTGGAGATTAATGCTCCATCTGAGGTGCATGTGGTAAAGATTTTCTCCCATTCTGTAGGCTCTTTCTTTGCGTTATTGATTGTTTCCTTTGCTGTGAAGAAGCTTTTTAGTTTGAATCATCCCATTTACTGATTCTTGATTTTACTCATTGTGCTTTAGGAGTCTTGTGGAGGAATTCAGTTCCTAAGCTGACACGGTGAAGATTTGGGCCTACTTTTTCTTCTATTAGGCACAGGGTCGCTGTTCTAGTGCCTAAGTCTTTGATTCACTTTGAGTTGAGTTTTGTGCAGGATAAGAGAGGTTTAATTTCATTTTGTTATGTGTGGATTTCCAGTTTTCCCAGCACCATTTGTTGAAGAGGCTGTCTTTTCTCTAATGAATGTTTCTGGTATCTTTGTCTAGTAAGAAATAATTGTTATATGGCTTTGTTTCTGTGTCTTCTATTTTGTAACATTGGTCTATGTATGTTTTGTGCCAATACCATGCCATTTTTTTGTTACTATGGCTCTGTAGTATAGTTTAAGGTCTGGTATTGTGATGCCTCCTGCTTCACTTTTCTTGCTAAGGATTGCTTTGGCTATGCTGGGTCTATTCATTTTCCAAATGAATTTCATGATTGTTTTTTCTATTCCTATGAAGAATGTCATTGGAATTTTCATAGAAATTCCATTAAATCTGTATAGTGCTTTTGGTAGTATGGCCATTTTGACAATATTAATTCTGCCTATCTGAAAGCATGGGAAATTTTTCCATCTTGTAAGGTCTTCTTCAATTTCCTTCTTTAGTGTTCTGTAGTTTTCATTGTAGACGTCTTTCATCTCTTTTGTTAGATTAATTCTCAATTTTTTTTTGAGGCTATTGTGAATGGGATAGTTTTCCTGATTTCTCTTTCACTAGATTCATCACTGACATAAAGGAATGCATTTGATTTATGAGCATTGATTTCATATCCTGCTATTTTGCTGAATTCATTTATTAGAAAATTCTAGAAATTTTCTGGAGGAACTTTTTGGATCTTCTAAATATAGAATCATAATTTTTGCAAATAGTGATAGTTTGAATTCTCCTTTTCCTATTCATATCCCTTTAATTTCTTTCATCTGTCTAATTGCTCTAGCTAGAGTTTCCAGGACTAAATTGAATAGAATTTGTGAAAGAGGGCATCCTTGTCTTGTTCCAGTTTTTAGAAGGAAAGCTTTCAGTTTTTCTCCATTTAGAATGATGTTGATTTTGGATTTAGCATAGATAGCTTTTACAATGTTGAGGTATGTTCCTACTGTGCCGCAGTCTGGCTGCAGCAAAGTAACCAGGGGATGATGAGGAACTTGTGTACATTGATACAGCAGGAGTGGGAGCCGTTTATTGTAGGACCGGAGCGGTATATATACATTCCACACAGCTTATCTTAATAAACTCGATACAGCAGTCTGCTGGGAGCCATTAGCCAAGTAGGTATGACAATTTCCTTGCCAGCGTACCCCATGTTGCTTAGTGGAAGGACTCGTGGAAATAGGACATTTTGCAGTGACATTGCATGTAGGTGACCTTGCTCAAGGACCAGGGCGGATCCGGGTTTAGGGTGTTCCCGGTTTAGGACTATCCAGGTTTAGGGTGATTCCAGGTTTAAGATTATTCCTGCTGGGAATAGGGCGTATCCTGCTGCCTGAGTTCCCCTTGAGTTCTCACGGGATTCAGACAGTATTTTTTGGGAGACAGAAGCCCAGTGGGAGTGGATTTGGGCAGAGAACGTGGATTTCCCCAGAACGTGATTGTAGACGGCTGGTGTGAGTTCGGGAATAAAGAGTTGCTGTTTGAATTTACAAGCTGTGTGGTGGCTCGTGATTGTGTGTCCAGCCAGACTGTGGCATTTTTCAATAGCTATTTTATTATTGCATTTTTCCACATCATAAGGTTCTATTTTTATTTTTTGAGCTCATACAAACCTAGGTTAATGTTTTTCTGATCAGTTTTATTTTTTGACTGTGGAGTTTTTAAACATTGCAATGAGATTTCACCTAGGTAAAGCTACAAGGCCTTTACTATTTTCTTATGTGTTGTACGTTTGTGTGCACTCTTATGTTTTGTGTTGTATGTCTGTATGTGTGTATGTCCATATTTCTTATATGAGGAGCGCTCATGAAAAAATGGATCCGAATTATTATTATTTTTTTTATTCACGTGATTTAAATGGTTTAATTTAAATTAGGTAAACAGCTGTTAAGGATTATTTTTAAAGGTGGTTAACAGATCTGTTTGTTTA
>NW_026000005.1:45121106-45207357 GCF_001458135.2 Marmota marmota marmota | reverse complement strand
ATAAATCAAAACAATAACACATTGTTTTTTGAATTGGTCACCCATTCTTTCGCTCTTCCTCAGGGGCGAGCAATTTCACTTACCTCTAAGCTTCAGAAGTTCCCCGCACGGGACGCCAAATGCCGCAGTCTGGCTGGGCACACAATCACGAGCCACCACACAGCTTGTAGATTCAAACAGCAACTCTTTATTCCCGAACTCACACCAGCCGTCTACAATCACGTTCTGGGGAAATCCACGTTCTCTGCCCAAATCCACTCCCACTGGGCTTCTGTCTCCCAAAAAAATACTGTCTGAATCCCGTGAGAACTCAAGGGGAACTCAGGCAGCAGGATACGCCCTATTCCCAGCAGGAATAACCTTAAACCTGGAATGTCCTAAACCGGGAACGCCCTAAACCCGGATCATCCTAAACCGGGAACACCCTAAACCCGGATCTGCCCTGGTCCTTGAGCAAGGTCACCTACATGCAATGTCACTGCAAAATGTCCTATTTGCACGAGTCCTTCCACTAAGCAACATGGGGTACGCTGGCAAGGAAATTGTCATACCTACTTGGCTAATGGCTCCCAGCAGCAGTCAACCAATAAGGAATCTCCACACTTAATGGATCGCTGGCGTTACTTCACAAACCACTCCCTCTGGCAAAATGCCAGGCGCCATCCAGACTTGTTTACAGACCCTAACACTACTGTCCTTAGTTTTTCTAGGGTTTTGAACATGAAGGGATGCTGTATTTTGTCAATTGCTTTTTCTGCATCTACCTTGGTGACCATATGATTCTTATCTTGAAGTCTATTGATGTAATGAATTATGGTTTTTGATTTCTGCGTGTTGAACCAACCTTGTATTCCTGGAATGAACCCCCTTGATCATGGTGCATTCTCTTTTTAACATGTTTTAGTATGTGATTTGCCAGAATTGTGCTGAGAATTTTTACATCTTTGTTCATCAGGGATATTGGTGTGACATTTTCTTTCCTTGATGTGTCTTTATCTGGTTTTGGTATCTGGGTGATACTAGTCTCATAGAATGAGTCTAGAAGGGTTCCTTTCTTTTCTATATAATGGAGTAATTTGAGGAGTATTAGTATGAATTCTTCATTGAAGGTCTTAAAGATCTCGGCTGAGAATCCATCTGGTCCTTGGCCTTTCTTAGTTGGTGGGCTTTTCATAGCGTCTTCTATTTTACTGTGTGAAATTGACCTGTTTAGATTGTGTATGTCATGGGTTGAGGTTGTGGCTCAGTGGTAGAGCACTTGCCTAGCATATGTGAGGCACTGGGTTTGATTCTCAGTTCTGCATATAAATAAATGAATAAAACAAAGGTCCATCAATGTCTTTTTTATTTATATATGATAGCGGAATGCATTACAATTCTTATTACACATATAGAGCACAATTTTTCATATCTCTGGTTGTATACAAAGTATATTCACACCAATTCGTGTCTTCATACATGTGCTTTGGATAATAATGATCATCACATTCAACCATCATTTCTAACCCCATGCCCCCTCCCTTCCCCTCCAACCCCTCTGCCCTATCTAGAGTTCGTCTATTCCTCCCATGCTCCCTCTCCCTATCCCACTATGAGTCAACCTCCTTATATCAAAGACAACATTCAGTATTTGTTTTTTTGGAATTGGCTAACTTCACTTAGCATTATCTTCTTAACTTCATCCATTTACCTTCAAATACCATGATTTTATTCTCTTTTATTGCTGAGTAATATTCCATTGTGTATATATGCCACATTTATTTTTATCCATTCATCTATTGAAGGGCATCTAGGTTGGCTCCACATTTTAGCTATTGTGAATTGGGCTGCTATAAACATTGATGTGGCTGTGTGTCTGTAGTATGCTGTGTTTAAGTCCTTTGGGTCAAATGGTGGTTCCATTTTCAACTTTCCAAGAAATCTCCATACTGCTTTCCATATTGGCTGCACCTATTTGCAGTTCTACCAGCAGTGTATGAGTGTACCTTTTTCCCCACATCCTCTCCAACACTTATTATTGTTTGTATTCATAATAGCTGACATTCTGACTAGAGTGAGATGAAATCTTAGAGTAGTTTTGATTTGCATTTCTCTAATTGCTAGAGATAATGAGCATTTTTTCCTATATTTGTTGATTGATTGTATATAATCTTCTGAGAAGTGTCTGTTCAGGTCCTTGGCTGAATTATTGATTGGGTTATTATTATTATTATTTTTTGGTGTTTAACTTTTTGAGTTCTTTATATACCCTAGAGATTAGTGCTCTATTTGATGTGTGAGGGGTAAAGATTTGCTCCCAAGATGTAGGCTCTCTGTTCACCTCACAGATTGTTTCTTTTGCTGAGAAGAAACTTTTTAGTTTGAGTCCATCCTATTTATTGATTCTTGATTTTAATTCTTGTGCCTAAGGAGTCTTATTAAGGAAGTTGGGGCCTAATCCCACATGATGAAGATTAGGGCCTACTTTTTCTTCTATTAGACATAGGGTCTCTGGTTTTATTCTTAAGTCCTTGATACATTTTGAGTTGAGTTTTGTGCATGGTGAGAGATAGGGGTTTAATTTTATTTTGTTGCATATGGATTTCCAGTTTTCCCAGCACCATTTGTTGAAGCAGACATCTTTTCTCCAATGAATGTTTTTGGCACCTTTGTCTAATGTAAGATAATTGTAATTTTGTGGGTAAGTCTCTGTGTCCTCTATTCTGTACCATTGGTCTACCAGTCTGTTTTGGTGCCCAAACCATGCTGTTTTTGTTACTATTGCTCTGTAGTATAGTTTAAGATCTGGTATATTGATGCTACCTGCTTCACTCTTCCTGCTAAGGATTGCTTTATCTATTCTGGGTCTTTTATTTTTCCAGATGAGTTTCATGATTGCTTTTTCTATTTCTATGAGGAATGTCATTGGGATTTTGATGGGAATTGCATTAAATCTGTATAGTGCTTTTGGAAGTAGAGTCATTTTGATAATATTAATTCTGCCTATCCAAGAACAAGGTAGATTTTTACATCTTCTAAGGTATTCTTTGACTTCCTTCTTTAGGGTTCTGTAATTTTCATTATATAGATCTTTTACCTCCTTTGTTAAGTTGATTACCAAGCATTTTATTTATTTATTTATTTTTTGAGGCTATTGTAAATGGGGTAGTTTCCCTTCCTGAGGATTTGTCACTGATATACAGAAATGCCTTTGATTTATAGGTGGTGATTTTATATCCTGCTACTTTGCTGAATTCATTTACTAGTTCTAGAATTTTTCTGATGGAACTTTTAGGGTCTTCTAGGTATGGAATCATATCATCAGCAAATAGTGCCAATTTGAGTTCTTCTTTTCCTGTGTGTATCCCTTTAATTTCTTTTGTCTATGTAATTACTCTGGCCAGTGTTTCAAGAACTATGTTATTATTCCCTGTCTTATTCCACTTTTTAGAGGGAATGCCTTCAATTTTTCTCCATTTAGAATGATGTTGGTCTGGGGCTTAGCATAGATAGCCTTTATGATGTTTAGGTATGCTTCTGTTATCTCTAATTTTTCTAGTGTTTTGAACATGAAGGGGTGCTGTATTTTGCCAAATGCTTTTTCTGCCTCTATTGAGATGATCATATGATTCTTATCTTTGAGTCTATTGATGTGATGAATTACATCTATTGATTTTGGTATGTTGAACCAACCTTGCATCCCTGGGATGAATTCCATTTGATTGTGGTGCATGATCTTTTTGATATGTTTATGTATTCGATTTGCCAGAATTTTATTGAGAATTTTTGCATCTATGTTCATTAGGAATATTGGTCTGAAAGTTTTCTTTTTTTGATGTGTCTTTGCCTGGTTTTGGAATCGGGGTGGTATTGGCCTTCATAGAATGAGTTTGGAAGTGCTCCCTCTTTTTCTATTTCCTGAAATAAATTGAAGAGTATTGGTATTAGTTCTTTTTTAAAGATCTTGTAGAACTCGGTGTGTATCCGTTTGGTCCTGGGCTTTTCTTGGTTGGTAGACTTTTTTTTTTTTAAATATTTATTTTTTTTTAGTTCTCAGTGGACACAACATCTTTGTTTGTATGTGGTGCTGAGGATCGAACCCGGGCCGCACACATGCCAGGCAAGCGCGCTACCGCTTGAGCCACATCCCCAGCCCCTTGGTTAGTAGACTTTTTTTTTTTTTTTAATTGTGGGTTGTTCAAAACATTACAAATTTCTTGACATATCATATTCGACACTTTGATTCAAGTGGGTTATGAACTCCCACCTTCACCCCATACACAGATTGCAGAATCACATCAGTTACACATCCATTGATTTACAAATTGCCATCCTAGTGTCTGTTGTGCTCCGCTGCCTTTCCCATGGTTAGTAGACTTTTGATGGTATCTTCTATTTTGTCACTTGAAATTGATCTGTTTAAATTGTGTACATAATCCTGATTCAATTTGGGCAATTTTTTTTTGTTATACAATGACTTATACTCATTATTTTTAAAATGCAAGACACTTAAAATACAAAATACAGAAAAGTACAAAGAAATCAACAAATCACCAGAGTTCACCACCCATCAGAAATGACCAGTGTTAACATTTCATCATCATCCTTACAGAATCTCCCCAGTATTCATACAGAAGTTAGGAAAGCAAGAGGAAAAAGAAAAGAAAAAAAAAGGATGAGAAAAGAAAGAGACAGAGGTTTCTAAAAACGGGATTGTTCTGTGAATATTATTTGCAAATGTAACTTTTTCTTGAATTTATTTAACAGGAAAGAAAGGGAATTGAAAGATTCATAGTACATCAAATAAGTTTCCTCACCTCCCAAGAGAAAATATCAACACCTTAAAAATCGAGGTTAAAGAAAATTAAAATGTTATAAAAACCATTTAGAGATTACAGTTGAAATTTTTAAATGAAAATCTAAATCGTCTTGATCAGCTCATTGTTAGAAGCAGTGAGGAGGTGATGGGGCTGTCAACGTCTCTCCTCCTTCCTCTGTCCCCCAATGTCATTGTTTATGTTGGCTTGGCTTCACCGGAGCTTCTTACAACAGCATTCTGTAACCATCATTCACCTGGGGCTTTGGTTAGGGTAGAATCTGGGTGTCTCCCAAAGATCCACATACAAATGCTTGGTCCTCCTAGGGTGGCAGTATTGGGAGATGCTATGGACCTTTAAAAGGTGGGGAAATTTGGGCAAATTATATGACTCTAGAATTTGTTGATGCCTTTGATATTTTCTATTTTATTGGAGTACAAGTTTTTAAAATAATTCTAATTATCTTCTGTATTTCTGTAGTGCTGTTGTGATATTTCCTTTTTCATCATGTATGTTAATAATTTGAGTTTTCTCTCTCCTTCTCTTCATTAGCATGACTAAGGGTCGATCAATTTTATTTATTTTTTCAAAGAACCAACTTTTTGTTCTGTCATTTTTTCAATTATTTCTTTTGTTTAAATTTCATTGATTTCAGCTCTGATTTTAATTATTTCCTGTCTTCTACTGCTTTTGATGTTGATTTGTTTTTCTTTTTTTTTAGGGATTTGAGATGTAATGTTAAGTCATTTATTTGTTGACTTTCTTTTAAGGAATGAACTCCATGCAATGAATTTTCCTCTTAGAAATGCCTTCATAGTGTCCTAGAGATTTAGATATGTTGTATCTGTGTTCTCATTCACCTCTAAAAATTTTTTACTCTCCTCCTTGATGTCTTCTGCAACCCATTGTTTATTCAGTAGCATATAATTTAGTCTCCAGGTATTGGAATAAATTTTATTTCTTATTTTATCATTGGTTTCTAATTTCATTCCATTATGATCTAAAAGAATGCAGCGTAGTTTCTCTACTTTTTTTTATATTTGCTAAGAGTTGCTTTGTTAGTATATGGTCTACTATAGAGAAGGATTCATGTGTTGCTGAAAAGAAAGTGTATTATCTCATTGAAGGATGAAATATTTTGAATATGTCAGTTAAGTCTAAGTTATTGATTGTATTAGTGAATTCTGTAGTTTCTTTGTTCAGCTTTTGTTTGGAAGATCTATCTAGAGATAAAAGAGGTGTGTTAAAGTCACCCCAAATTATTATGTTGTAGTCTATTTGACTCTTGAACTTGAGAAGGATTTGTTTGATGAACATAGGTGCTCCATTGTTATGAGCATATATATTTATAATAGTTAAGTCTTGTTGGTGTATGGTTCCCTTGAGCAGTATGTAGTGTCCTTCTTTATCCTTTTTGATTGACTTTAGCTTGAAGTCTACCTTATTTGGTATGAGGATGGAAACCCCTGCTTGCTTCCGCAGTCCATGTGAGTGGTATGATTTTTCCCAACCCTTCACCTTCAGCCTTTGAATGTCTTTTTCTATGAGAAAAGTCTCTTGGAGGCAGCATATTGTTGGGTCTTTTTTTTTTTTTTTGATCCAATCTGCTAGTCTATGTCTTTTGATTGATGAGTTTAGGCCATTAACATTCAGGATTATTATTGAGACATGATTTGTATTCCCAGCCATTTTTGTTTATTTTTGGTATTTAACGTGATTTGGTTTCTCCTCTGATTAGGTTTTTCTTTAGTATAATACCTCTCTCTGCTGATTTTCAATATTGTTTTTCATTTCCTCTTTGTGGAATATTTTGCTGAGGATGTTCTGTAGTGCAGGCTTTCTAATTGTAAGTTCTTATAACTTTTGTTTATCATGGATGGTTTTTATTTTATCATCAGATATAAAGCTTAGTTTTGCTGGATATAAGATTCTTGGTTGGCATCCATTTTCTTTCAGAGTTTGGTATATATTATTCCATGATCTCCTGGTTTTGAGGGTCTGGGTTACAAAATCTCTTGAGATACGAATTGGTCTCCCCCCATATGTGATCTGATCCCCTTCTCTTGCGGCTTTTAAGATTCTATCCTTATTCTTATGCTAGGCATTTTCATTATAATGTGCCTTGGTGTAGATCTGTTGTAATTTTGTACATTTGGTGTCCTGTAAGCCTCTTGTATTTGGTTTTCCAATTTGTTCTTCATGCCTGGGAAATTTTCTGAGATTATCTCATTGAAGAGACTGTGCATTCCTTTTGTTTGAAACTCTGTGCCTTCCTCTATCCCAATAACTCTTAGATTTGGTCTTTTGATGCTGTCCCATAATTCTTGGATGTTCTGCTCATGGTTTCTTACTATCTTCACTGTATGATCAACTTTATTTTCCAGATTGTATACTTTGACTTCATTATCTGATGTTCTTTCTTCCAAGTGATTTAGTCTGTTGGTTATGCTTTCTATTGAGTTTTTAATTTGATTTATTGTATCCTTCATTTCAAGGATATCTGACCTTTTTTTTTTTCTTTTCAGAATCTCTCTCTCTCTCTTGAAGTAATCTTTGGAGACCTGTATTTGCTGTCTTATCTCTTTGTTGGAGTGATCATTTTTTGCTTGTATTTACTCATTTAGGCCATTCTTTAATTCACAGATCACTTTAATTATGAACCTTCTGAATTCCTTCTCTGACATTTCATCAACTTTGCTGTCCATGGGTTCTGTTATTATAGTGTCCTGATTTGTTTGGGGCACTTTCCTCCCTTGTTTTTTCATGTTGTCTATGTGTCTTCCTTCCTTGCTGTGTGGATCTGAGATGTTACAGTTTTTTTCCTATATTCTTGTAGTCCTGTACAGATTGTCTGTACCTCATCTGTACCTCACCTTGATGTTGGGCTTCTAGACCTTGCTGGTGTCCCTCAATGGATGCTACTGCAACTCAAGGTGGTGATGGCAATAGCTGAGGTAACCCGAGATAATAATTAAGGTCCCCCAAGACAGAAGCAATGTTTTACAGAGATAGGATTGAAAGGTTGAGTCTCACACTCCCTTTGGGATGCCTGCTCTGAGATGCAGCTGTTTCTAGGCCCTGCCTCTTGTCAAAAAGTTAGGGGCTACTGCATGGGGAAGGCTATGGTGATGACTGCAGTGTCCCAAGATGGAAGTGGGTTAGGCTTAGACTCCCAGGTGAGGGGGGTGCGAACTCGGACCTACCCCGTATCTGTGTCCTGTGCAAGTCATTGTGGACGGATCAGGACTGGGTCTGGGCTCCTGCAGTAGTCTACTGGTCGGAAGAGGTGGTCCTGTGCCAGAGGCTGGGCTCAAGCGGGTGCCTGCAGGTGGAGGGGTGGACTTACTGTGAGCCTGGGTCCCACACAGGCCGGTGTGGGTGGATCGGTCCATCAGTATTTTTAAAAACAAAAATTAAATTGTGTATGTCGTCCTGATTTAGTTTGAGTAGGTCATATGTCTCTAGAAATTTGTCAGTGTCTTAGAGATTTTCTATTTTATTGGAGTATAAATTTTCAAAATATTTTCTAATTATCTTCTGTATTTCAGAAGTGCTCTCTGTGATATTTCCTTTTTCATCGCAAATTTTAGTAATTTGAGTTTTGTCTCTCTGCTAGCATGGCTAAGTGTTTATCAATTGTATTTATTTTTTTCAAAAAGCCATCTTTTTGTTTTGCCAATTTTTGGGATTGTTTCTTTTGTTTCAATTTCATTGATTTCAGCTCTGATTTTAGTTATTTCCTGTCTTCTACTGCTTTTGGTGTTGATGTGTTCTTTTTTTTTCTAGGACTTTGAGATGTAATGTTATGTCATTTATTCGTTGACTTTCTATTCTTTTAATAAATGAGCTCAATGCAATGAACTTTCCTCTTGGCACTGCCTTCATAGTGTTCCAGAGATTTTGATATGTTATATCACTATTCTCATTTACTCCTAAGTATTTTTTAAATTTCATACCTGATTTCTTCTGCTATCCATTCATCATTCAACAACATATTATTTAGTCTCCATGAGTAAGTAGAGTAGCTTATATTTTTTATTTTATTGTTGATTTATAATTTCATTCCATTATAATCTGGTTGAATGCAGGGTAATATCTCTATTTTTTGCATTTGCTAAGAGATGCTTTGTGGCACAGTATATGGTCTATTTTAGAGAAGGATCCATGTGCTGCTGAGAAAAAAAGTGTTTCACTCATTGATGCATGAATTATTCTATATATGCTCGTGAAGTCCCAATTATTGATTGTATTCTTTAGTTCTATAGTTTCTTTATTTAGTTTTTGCTTGGAAGATCTATCTAGTAGTGAGAGAGGTGTGTTAAAGTCACCCAGTGTTATTGTGTTGTGGTCTATTTGATTCTTGAAATCGAGAAGGGTTTGTTTGATATACGTAGATGCTCTGTTGTTTGGGGCATAAATATTTATGATTGTTATGTTTTGTTGGTGAATAATTCCCTTAAGCAATATGAAATATCCTTTTTTGTCCCTTCTGACTTTTTTTTAACTTTACACACACACAATTTATTTATTTATATTACAGTAGAATGCATTTTGACATATAGTACACAAATGGAGCACAACTTCTCATTCCTCTGGCTGTACATGGTTCAGAGTCACTCCACTAGTGTAATCATACAAGTATATACATAGGGTAGTAGTATCTGACTCCTTCTGACTAACTTTTGCTTAAAGTCCACTTTATCTGATATGAGCATGGAACCCCTGCTGTTTATTGCAGACCATGTGAGTGAGATCTTTTTTTTTTTTTTTTCTCATTCTTTCACCTTCACTTTGTGGATGTCTTTGCCTATGAGGTGAGTCTCTTGGAGATAGCATATTGTTGAGTCTTGTTTTTTAATCTAATCTGCCAGTCTATGTCTTTTGAGTTTAGGCTGTTAACATTCAGAATTATTATTGAGATATAATTGAAAGCCAAAATCGTTTTTTTTTTTTTTTTTTTGTAGTGCTGGGGATTGAACCCAGGGCCTTGTGCATGCAAGGCAAGCACTCTACCAACTAAGCTATATTCCCAGCCCAAGATATGATTTAAATTTTCCATTAATTTTGGTTTATTTCTGGTTTTTGACTTAGTTTTTTCTTTTCCTTTAGTGTCGTTCTTCCCTTTGCTGGTTTTTGCTTTTTTTTTTTTTTCTTTCTCATGGAATATTTTGCTGAGAATGTTCTGTAGTATAGGCTTTCTAGTTGTGAATTCTTTTAACTTTTGTTTATCATGGAAGGTTTTTTATTTCATCTTCAAATCTGAGGCTTAATTTTGCTGTATGTAGGATTCTTGGTTGGCCTCCATTTTCTTTCAGAACTTGGTATATGTTGTTCCAGGACCTCCTAACTTTTGAGGATCTGGGTTGAGAAATCAGCAGATATTGGTTTCCCCTTATATGTAATCTGATATTTTTCTCTCTTAGCCTTTAAATTCTATCCTTATTCTGTATGTTAGGCATTTTCATTATAATGTGCCTTGGTGTGGGTCTGTCATGATTTTTGTACATTTGGGGTTGTTTGATGTAATTATTGTGCATCAATAAAAATAAATAAAATTCACCATTCTTATGATGTGTAGTATTATTTATTCTCATTTCTATTTGCATTTCTCTGATGACTAATATGAACATCTTTTCACATATTTACTAGTCATTTGAATATCTTCTGTATTGAATCCTCCTCTTATTTTTCAAGACCATACTTTATATTTAGAATTTTAATTCTTAATTAATATATAATATTAATTCTTAATTAATATGTGATATATAATAGTTACTAGAAGTTATCAAATTCTGGTTTGGTAACTATAATTTAGGACCTCTATGTGAAACTGGATGTTCATTTCTTTTCTTGGATGGTAGAGACCAATAGTTATGAGTATTGGGTGTTTCCAAAACATCATCCATCTTCAAGGAGAGCTCATGCTTTTGTATTCAGTATTCAAGTCCTTTACATTTTGTATTTTAGAAATATATTTAAAATTAAAAAGTAAAACATTCTTCTGCTCTGCAGTGGCCCAGGTTTGGACTAGCACTACCATTTGCCTTCCTGTCACTCTGCCAGAAAGAAGCAAAACACTGAGGATTTGATCACCTTCAACAGTGCTATGGAGCAGGCAGTGAGCAGGCCCCTCACAGGCCCTGGACACTGTCCTTGGTCAGCTTTTACTTCCTGACTCTGTAGCTGGTGAACAGGTTATTCCCCCACCCCAACCCTCACGCCCTGCCCTGACTTCACCATTCCAAGGCAGTTGCTTCCAGCCATGGTTCTTTGGGATTTATTCTCAGAGTGTCAGCACAATTCAATATTTTAAAAAGAAATTATATATATAAAATTTCTTTCTGAAATTAAAAAATTTCCTGTGGTCCATGTGTTAGGTGGCGAGTGTTCCTAAGTATTTGATTTCTGAAATTCATCCTAGTTGATAACCAGGACAATGATACACAGTCCTGATAGCTTAATAATACAGTAGAATAAAAAGAGGAGAACTCATGAGCATTCCTAGGAGCGACTTGCTGAGAAGAGGGGGCAGGTTCAACCTTGGGCTAATTTGTGCCTTCAGAGAAACAACTGAGCTCTGCTCACTCCTCTGATGAGCTGTTGTGCATATATAAATGTTGTCTGGCTTGTGTCTATTAATTCTCATCTCAGCAGCAAATGGAATATGTGCTGCCAAGTAGTTTTTAATCAGTCTGTGACATCTGCATCTAAATAAATTGGCTTCATCTTGAGATAAATGATTGCAGTGGCCATGGCTCCTGGCTACGTGAAAGTCCTTTAGTATTCACAGCTCATTCTTTGAAGGATGCTCAGATCACACATTACCTCCTGACGCACAAAGGGCCACGTGAGCTGTGATAACATTGGATGGTGACGTGGGCTCAGTGCTTCTGTTAATCATCAGGCAGGGTGACATGGCAGCCCAGGAGAGTTGGAGCACTCAGTCCTTACAGGGAAAGATTTCTGCTGGTTCCCAACCCTTTAGCTTTTCCTTGCAATTTAATTAGGTTCCACCAAACAGAGCTGCTCTCTTTGTGCATCATCAGCAAAAATAATGTGCACAGACTGTCTTTGAGTTCCTGATTTTCTTTGGAGAGCTGTTAAACCTCAAATTTTCTAGATTTCCTTTTGAAATCGGTATCCTCTTATTTCATTTGTGCCTTTGGAAAGATTGAAAATAAATATGTGAAGGGACACATTTTTGTTCTTTCAGTAGGAGCACTAGGCTTGCTGTTCAAGGCTTGCACCATTTTTGGAAATGTATACTAGGAATAGAAATAAAAACATATATAAAATTTATAAATAAAATTTATTTAGAAATTAAAATGTTAGTATAAAATAAAAGAAAACAAAAATAGCAATTTGGGTATCTTTACTATAGCATAATGAAAAGGAGCTAATGAATGGCTTCAGACATAGCATTCAGTTAGAAGTACTGTTAATCTTTAGTACCACTTCCTTATCTATTGAGTCACTCCTCTCCCTTATTTTGCTCCACCTGGTAACCTAACACTCACTCCTGTCTGTAAAGGTGGCCCCACTCTCCCTTTCCGACTGGCTGCTTCTCCACCTAGACAACAGCGCCCCTCCTCCCCCATTCCTCACTGTCCCCAATGGCCAAAGCGTTTATGCAGTTGTTCAGACCCAAGCTGAGGCATCTTCCTTAGCTCCTGTCAATCAGACCATGGATGGTGACCTGTGGCCACTCTATGACCTGTGGCCACTCTATGACCTGTGGCCTGTGTTCTTCAAATACTCCCCAGCATTGGCCACTTCTCCCCACCTCCAGCACCACCGCCCTAACTTAAGCTGTGCGTCACCTGCAGTCCGTTCATCCACACTGAGTCCATTTGGTCCAAGCATCCACAGCGAGCCACAGGGATCTTTCTAAATCTCAATCCAGTCATATACTTCCTTTGTTTATCCACTGGAGGGAAATAAAAAAATCCAAGCCCGGCATCCTGGCCCACAGCCCCACAAGATGGAAGCTCTGCTCCTTCCCGGCCCCGCTGTTTCCTGTTCTGGCAGCTGGGTTAGTTTCATTTCAGTTCAGGGACTAGCTCCTGCAAATCAGCAAGCAAGAAACCGCTGGCAGGAGACAAAACAGACTGTGGTTTCAACAGGGTTTACTGCTCCATGGAGCCTTGGCAGTGTCTCCGAAGGGAAAAGGCAAAGGGAGATTCCACTGGGATATTTTTTTTTTTTGGCTCTTTTTAGTTATTCATGACCGTAGAATCCATTTTGAATTAATTGTACAGGCATGGAATATATCTTGTTCTAATTCTGATCCCAGTACCTCTCCTTTTTCTTTCCTTTTACCACCCCCTGCTCCTTTCCCTGTATTGATCTTTCTGCCATTTACCCATGTTATTTATTTATTTTATTAATTTCTTATGGATGTACATGATGGTGAGATTCGGTGTATTCCTATATGAACATAGGAAAGTTATGTCAGATTCATTCCACTGTCTTTCCCCACCCCGTCGCTTCCCTTCATTCCCCTTTGTCTACTCCACTGGACTTCAATTCTTACTGCTTCCCTCATCGTGGTTTAGCTTCCGCATATCAGAGAAAACATTTAACCTTTGTTTTTTGGGGGGGATTGGCTTATTTTGCTTAGCTTGATCCTCTCCAGATTCATCCATTCACTGCTAAATGTCACGAAGTCATTCTTTATGGCTAAGTAATACTCCATTGTGTATTTATACCACATTTTTTTCCCCATTCATCTGTTGAAGGACACCTGAGTTGGTTCCATAGCTTAGCGATTGTGAGTTGAGCTGCTAGAGACAAGTTTTAGTTGAGGCAGGACTTTCAATACAGGGGCTTGAGGAGGATCTGGTCAAAATCATAGCACAATAGGATTTTGAATGGTGGAAAGGCAAATATTTTGTGGCAAAGGGTTTTTAAGGGTTAAACTGCTGGTGGTTTTATTACAGTGTTGATGGGTGTTTTCATAAGTTTCTGTAATGAATACTGAAGTTATTTGTTTAGGCAATGGAGTCCTGGAATAGTAAAGCAATGCTAGGGCAGGGTCTAATAGTAGTCATGTTCCTGTAGAGCCTACACTGTGGACAGTAGGGTGAGTGTGTGTGTGTGTGTGTGTGTGTGTGTATGTATGTGTGTGGTGGTTAGCATCCATCTCAAGTTCAAGCTGTGTGTGAGGGTGGATGGTACCAGTTCTTAGAACAGTCAATCCACAGGAAAGAAGATACAAATGTCCCTGAAGTAGCTGCTTACTTTGACTCATGATGAGAAATATATATTTGAAAATTATGATAAGAAACTGATTTTTACCCATGAGGTTCTACAAAATGTTAAAGTTTGATGAAACCTTATGATGGGGAGGAAAACAGAGAATTTCAACATGATTGGTGGGAATGTGAGGTGGTAGAATCCCTCAGGAGTGCAATCTGACAATATCTGTTAAAACTATAAATGCTCACACCTGATGTGCAGAATGTATTGATCCAATCAATTGACCAATATCCAAAGGAGCTGGGGTCCTATGTGGCACATTTTGGGAGTGATGTTTAAGGGATATCTTTGAAGTATGCTAATTATCTTACTGATTTATAGAAGTTCTCTCTAGAGTAGGGAAATTAGTTCTTTGATTTTGATTTAAAAAGTCATAAATGTTCTTTCCCAATGCGTTCTCACTGCATGTGATGATTCTTTTTCATGTGAAATTTTGTAATTTTATGTTGACAAATGTTTGATTTTTTTAAAAAAAATGGTCTCCAGATAGTGTCACATTCCAAAATTATAAAAATATTCTACCTTGGTTTCTTCTTGTGTTTATATAGCTTTCTGTTTTTGGTTACATTTAACTCCTAGGTATATTTGGAGCTTATTTGGGTGTATGTTATGAGGAATGGATTCAATACTATTAGTTTTCAGGATGGTGACTCACTTGTCTCAGTAGAATTCAATGAGCAATCCCTCTTAGCATCTACGAAATTCCCACAAATGTTTAGGTCAATCTCTGGAATTCCTTGCCTGATATATAAATGTCTGCCTATTTATCTCACTATTGTAATTTTGTAGTTTCATATTGTGTTTTAATATTAGTGAGTCCCACCTCTTTTACCGTCTTATTCAGCAGTTTTTTTGGACTCTCCTAGATTGCTTATTCTTCATGTGAACTTTAAAACACAGGGTATCTAATTTCGTGTCTTCACCCACCAAACCCCAATGATGATTTTACTTATTGTGTTAATTTATGGCTCAAGGAAATTTATGTATTATGATAGTAAGGATTCCTATCCAAATTTGTGGCAAGCCTTGTATTTATAAATGTCTAATGCATTCTTCGGTAATATTTTAATTTTCTTTGACAGGTATTTTACTTCCTTGTTGCTTATCATTAGTTTTTTTTCCCTGGTAGATTTCCTCACCCACATCTATTAACTGCTTGTGATTAATATTAAGGTTTTAGGTTCTATATGTTTATTTTGTGTTCAGACACCTTATGAAATTCTCTTATTGTTTATAATGCATTCTGGTTGGATTCTCTAGTTATGAAATTCTATTATTTGCATATTATAATAATTATGTTCCAATTACATATCTGTAAGTTTCTTTTTGAATGCTCTTGAGGACTAGAGCCTCGAGAACAATATTGAATAATGTTGGTGATAGGGTATTGTCTTATTCTCAGCTTAAGTGGGTGCTTAAGGAAGTACCTGTCTTTTCTCATTTTATTCAATATTTCTCAAGAATGTATGTTGGATTTTATCTAATGCCTCTTCACATTTATGAAGAGAACCATAGAATTTTTCTTCTTAAATATATTAATATAAGAGAACAGATTTCCTGATTCTTGATCATGCTTTTATTTTGGGAATAAACTCTACTTGGCCAATATGTGTCAATCTTTTAATACTTCCCTGACTTATTTTGCTAATTTTTAGAGGCTCTTTGCATTAATATTACTTTATGTGTATGCTAATTGAGTTTTGGTGTCCACATGAAGGTGACTGGGTCCCATGTCTATCTGTGAACCAATTTGTCACCAGGGGAATTCTAGGCTTTATATTTATAATACATTTTTTGATTGGATTCTCTAGGTATGAAATGCTATTATTTGCATATTATAATAATTATTTTCCAATCACATGTCTGTAAATGGTCACATGGCCACTCATGAAGGTGGGGCCAGTTTCATCTGATGCACGGGGGCTGAGTTGTGTAAGTCTGATTCTCCCAAAGCAAAATTTGGGCCTGGTTATTCAAGGAAAGATGCTCTGGTGAAAACAACAGAGGTCCCACCCAAAGCAAAGTTGGTGACAATCCAAAATGAACATTTCTTTTCTTCTTCTTTCTCTCTCTTTCCTTCCTTCCTTCCTTCCTTCCTTCCTTCCTTCCTTCCTTCCTTCCTTCCTTCCTTCCTTCCTTCCTTCCCAGTGCTGAGGATCAAACCCAAGGCCTCAACACGTGAAGTGAGGGCTCTACCACTCAGCCCTGGCTTGGGTTTTCTAAACATCTGCAGTAGCGGCAGGAAGTTTCTCTGCTGATAGAACCCAGGATATCTTTTCTTGTCCCTGGGCCAACAACTTCCAGACTTCTTTTATGTGGAAGAATAAATCCCTATTTTGTTTAAATCATTAACAAAAACCCCTTTCAATATGAAAATAACAACATGAAATATTTTACATGTCATCAAAGCTAAGACAAATATTTCTATCAACATGGAAAATCCAAAACTAGAGCTGTTCCACGCACTGTATTTCAGAGTTCCAGAGTGAATTCAGGAGCAGAGAGGCCTTGAATTGAACCCTCACTTGCAGGTTGCTTGATGTGGATTCCTTCTTGAAAAGACTCTATGTTCTAATATGGCACATTTCTCATAATAAAATGTTGGAACTAAAAACAGTTATTGAGTTTAAAATAATTCTCATGTTCTTGGGAGTCTGAAAGATCTGATTTCCATTTGGTGGTAGTTCAAGTGCTTTATGAAATATTTATATAGGGAAGATATGCTTCCTTCGAGTCTATATTCAAGGCCTCTCATTTAAACCTGCCCTAGATCAAATCAATATGAGAGTGATAATGTAAAAGAAATTAAAACTGCTTTAAACAGCTGCTAGAACAGTGGTTTAATTCAAATCAGAACAAGTCTAGAGGGAAGAAAGTAAATGTGAGCCTATCTCAAACAGCATTTGAGAATTGTTCTGTGATGATTCAGAATAAGATAACCTGAGTATATATGCTAAAACACTTCAGTGACTCATTATCATAAGGATACTACTAATTGCAGGAATAAGACAATTGTTCTGGTGTTCTTGGCTGTAGCCTGTGCAAAACATGTCCATTTTTTGTAAAGATTCTTTGAAGATCCTTAGAACTGCCATGAACTTTATTTATATTTTTACACTGCCCTTTGGCTTGATGATGATCAGGTCAGTGAAAAGAACATAAGACTGGCCATCTGGAAACTGGGGTCTCATTCTGCTTCTGCTGCTACCTGGCCTGGGGTAGTGATTCATCTCCTCAGTGCCTCATCTTCCTCCTTGGATAAGATCTTTGGAGTGTGTCCCATTTTGACGTGTTGAAATTCTGCAACTCAAGAGTAGTAGTCACCTTAATCAGAAAGCAAGTAAGCAAACAAAGTAAAACCCTCAGTCGCTTCTTGATAAGTAAGTCAAAACTTGACAGATACTGTGCACCATACCATGCAACATTGTACATGTATACCATACACACATCACATACATGACCTGTGGGTCACACATACATATATGGCATGCACTTTATACATGCATATAGGATATAAATAGCATACATATACAGTTGTTTCTTGGTATCTGTGGGAAATGGTTCTAGGACCCTCCACAAATATCAAAATCCATGGATGCTCAGTTCCCTCATATAAAAAGGCATAGCATTTGCAAAACCTACACATATTCTCCTGTAAGCTTTGAATTATCTCTATTACTTATAATACTTAATACAGTGCAAAGTGTATGTAAATAGTTGATAGGGTATGGCATATTGTTTAGGAAATAATGACAAAGAACAAAAGTTGGCATATGTTCAGTACAGCGGTAATTTTTCTTCCAAGTATTTTTGATCCATAGTTGGTTGTAGAACCCATGGATTCCGAGAGCTGACTATATATGATGGCATGCATTACACTTATATACATATATGTGTGTACATGTCTCTGTATCTCTACCTCTATCCCTGCTTCATGTACTAAGGATTGAACCCAGAGGCCCTCCACCACTGAGTTTCATCCCCATCTGTTTTTATTTTGTCCTTGAGACAGGTCTCACTAAGCTGCCCAGGCTGGCCTTGAATTTGTGATCCTTCTAACTTGGCCTCTTGAGTCACTGTGATCATCATGCTCAGCTCAATTTTCTCTTTTATTTCGGTACAGGTCATGGTTTCTACTTCAAGGTGATGACATTAGGATTAAGTGAGGTAATATGTAAGATATACTCATATTAGTGCCTGGCTCACTGTAAATCCTCTGCATTATTACCATCATTATATTTATTTCTCCCAAGAGGTCTATAAAGTAGGGATTTCTATCTCCATGTTATGTGGAATCCGAAAGTCCAAGAGACAAAGTAACTTGCCTAATGGGCTTACAGGTCCTCCTAAAACTACTGTGACCAGAGGAAGCTGTTTGGTACTGTTGGAAAGGAAATCATCGCCAGGAAAAAGGTCTCTTCTCTCTGTGTGTGGCTGAGTTTTCTTTCAAGGGGACTGCAGCTTCAGTCCAAAGTTCAGGCCTTTTCTCTGCAGGGGCACAGGCATTCCCTGATGTCCTCAGAGGCAGAGGAGTGAGTGCTGTCTGCAGGCAACTCTGTGAGTGGGAGACAAGTGCAGGGACCACCTTGCCAATGGCTGCAGAACACTGAGAGGCTCTGGAGAGAAGGTAGCTATCTGTGGTGCTCCCCATAAGCTGGAGGTGATTGTCACCCCGTGTCAGTGTTCCAGTTGGAATGTTAGTTCAAGCCCTAGGAGGTCATACCAGGTGACCGTGTTAGTCAGTTTTTCCTTGTTGTGACCAAAATACATGATAAACCACTTGAAAGGGGAATTACTCATTTTGGCTCACAGTTTCAGAGGTTTCATGTCCTGGTCAGCTGGCTCCATTGTTTAGGGACTGATATGAGTCACAGCATCATGGCAGAAGGGCATGGTAGAGGAAAGCTGTCCACTCATGGTAGTCGGGAAGTAGAGGGAGAGAGCGGGGCAGGAGGGAGGGAAGGGGTTGGAGAGAGAGAAACACACACATACATGCTAGGGACAAGATATACCCTTTCAGGGCACACCCCCAGTGCCCTTCTTCCTCCAACTAGGTCCCACCTTCTACAGTTTTCACCTCTCTGTAGTCAATTTAGCCATGACCCATCAATCCTTTGATGAAGTTTGTGCCCTTGTGATGCAATTTTTACCTCCGAAAAGCCTTCTTAAATAGGACTCTGCTCTCATGGGTGGGATTAATGGCATTATAAAAGGGCAGGTTAGGGCCCCTCTTGCACTCTCTTGTCTTTCTGTTTTCTGCCATGAGATGATGCAGCAAGAAGACCGTTAACAAGTGCCAGTCCTTGTTATTGGGCTTCCTCATCTGTGAGTCTATAAGTTTCTCCATTATACATGTCCCAGTCTGTTGCATTCTGTTATACAAGTCCAAAACAGATGAAGAAAATGGATGAAGACTTGATGTTCTACAAGTTTAGAATAATAAACAAAGGCATGGATGATTAAATTTCTATCTTTCACTTAAATGTAAAGCAAATATTATTTTCATCACTTCTGTTAATAGACAAGATAATGCATTAGTTGGACTTTGTAGTTGAGTATTTGGGGGTCTTACAGATGGTTGGTAACTGTCAGCCAAGTTTCCAGCCTTCAGAGCCTATAGGAAAGGCCTAGTTCTCTGAGCATGGCAATGGTAATTACCCGTGGTTCTTAGAGTATCAATGTTTTGGAGCCAGGGCATACAAATCCATGTTCTATTTTCCAAAACTAATCACATGGCTCTACCTATAAACTGAAAGATTTAGTCTTCCTTTTTAGTATGGAGAAAACTAAAATGGTCTCGTATTGTTTATGCAATAATATGACTATTAAAGATTAACGACAGACTTTTAAAAAATGGAATATTATCTGGAAAATTCAGAAATCAGCATTTAGAATATAAACTCTCGTTAATTGGCTTCTATTTCAAAGTATTATGTAATTCACAAAGGGGTCCCTTAGGCAAAAATGTAATCAACTAAAAATGTGATTTTAATTAGCTTACAACATTTTAAAAACTGCATCCTTTGCTTTATTCATGTGTGTGGTGGTGGAAGGAAGTGAGTGGCACTATCCATAAATCTGGGACTTGGAATAGAAGAGTTAGTGTCAGGAGAAAGGATGTAGATTCCAGGGGCACAGAAAGTGCAAAACCACATGAATAATGAGACTAGTGCCAGCAGAGGGTGCTGGCGTGGCACAAAATTAAGATTTTTTTTTTTTTTCCCTTAAGAGGAGGTCTCAGATAAAAAGACAGCAGGTGTGAGGGAAAATGTAATACTGTTAGGATCCACTTGGAGGTATGAATTTCCTCTGCTGCATGAAGACCTCTCTGGTTTCCTTCAATGTCACATGAATTTTAGGCAATCTCCTAAAGCACAAACCTCTGCCATTTGTGTCTGTGTCTGAACAGGGCTGAACAGTTTGCCTCCTGTTTCCTCCCGGAGGACTTCTAATGGCCCCTGGCTGCTCATCTGTGTCTCCTCAAGTATTTGGACTCCCTACTTTCTTATTTGCCCAGTTTTTACAAACCTATTTATGTGAACCCTAAAAAAACCATCAAACCCATCAACCGAAAGGGGTCATTTTTTTTTTTCATGAGGCCACCTTAAAAACAAGGTAACAAGTTCTGGGGAGCCTATGCAAAGTAGAGGTTGTGAAAGTTCAGGTGGTGGAGACAAAGCGGGGCTGAGTTTTGGGCTGAGGAGAGTGGCCTCTTTGGCGGTGGAAGCAGGACATTCAGAAAGGTCCCCAAGACAGGTCACTGTGAATGATCCTTGCATGTAGAGGTCAGCAGGAAGTCTAGTCGCCCACAGGGCCTTTGCGAACCGGCGCTTTTAAACTGTTCTGACAAAATTCTGGGCTGGGAGTCAATTAACCTACTGGGTCTGGACTTCCTCCTTGGTTTAACAACAAGGTTGGGAACTTTGATCCAGAGGCCTCTTCCAGCTCTCACAAGCTAAGGACAAGCATTTCTAAGTGACACCGCGGGCTCTGAACTCAGGATAGGGCCAGCGAGAAGAGACCGGACTCGGTCAGCACCAAGGACAAGGGCCCGGGGCCCACCATAGGACTCGAAGTCACTTCCAAGCAATCTGGGCGTTGGGTTCTGTGGTGGTGCAGGAAAGTGTGCTGGGGAAAGTGTCAAGTGTTGTGGGAGCGGGTGGAGCAGCCCCGGAGAATGAGGTCAGGCCGGTGCCCGCTGCGGTGTCACAGATTCTGCGCCAAGAGGCCGCGGGTGGCTGCTGCGAGCAGTCAAGCCCTCCCTCCAGCCTGCGTGGACCTCTCCATCCTCTCTCCTGCCCAAGCATCTCCTAGCTCCCCTTACAGTCTCGCGCTACCATCGCTGCGCACTCGGGGCTTTCGGACAAGCTCGCGACACCGACCCCTTAGGGCCGAGGACCCAGGGCAGTCTTCCTGGAACTCCAGCCCCAACTCCCTACAAGGAAAGGGTTCCTACTCCTCTGTCCTCCTCCCTGGTGCCCCGCCCCCGTTAGCCCCGCCCCTCCAGCCCCGCCCGTGGTTGCCTGGGGAACCACGGATCCCCGCAGCTGCAGGAGGCGTCTGGCCCCGCCGAGCAGCACCAGACGCCACGGTCGCTGCCGCCGCCACTGCCACCGCGCCCCAGCTTCGGCTCTAGCTCCCGTGCCCTCCCGGCCAGCCATGCCTCCCCGCCGCGCCCAGGCGTCCGGTGCGCAGCTGCTGCCCGCGCTGGCCCTGCTGCCGCTGCTGCTCAGTGCTGGGCCCCGCGGTGGCTGCCTCGCCAGCCCGGTGCCCGCCGCGCCCCTGACTGCACCCGGACCGTGTGCAGCACAGCCGTGCCGGAACGGGGCGTGTGCACCCCACATCCAGCGCCCGGCCAGGAGCATGCCGTCTCCGCGGGGGAGCGCGGCTACAGTTGCACTTGTCCCGCTGGGGTCTCCGGCAGCGACTGCCAGGTGAGTGGACGCGGCACGCGCGGGGAGAAGGGCAGGCTGAAGACCCGCGTCCTCTCCCTGCCCGCCCTTGCTGCTGCTGCCTGACGCGGGGCTCCAGCACGCCCGAGACTGGCTTTTGCCACTTTAGGGAGCGAAAGGAACCTACCTCTGGACCGATCCTTTAGGTGCGGCTAGGTGCGGCTCCCCTGCCCACACTAATTCGCGGGCAATGCCAGCCCAGGGCCCAGAAACCACCCCAGACCCAGTACTCTTGTCACGACCGCTGGCCACAGAGTGGCGCGCCCCTCCTGGCCCCGACCGAGCCAATTTCTGCTAGAGCGCGGTCTCCGTGCCCAGGGTGGCAGCCCAGAGGAGCCGGCTCCAAGCATCCCTAGTGAGGTGTTGGGTGTTCAGCTAGCCCCTGCTTCCTGTCCCATTGGACCCTATGTGTGTCGAGGGTGCATGATGTGGGAGGCAGGTGGCGGTGGGCCGGGTGCCAGGTGGTCCACTACTTTCCTCTCCTCCCTCCACTTAGAAGAGCTCTGACAAGCAGCCATAGGCCGGAGGGCAGCTGCCTCCACTCGGCCTGCAACCAGCCCTTTCTAGGCGTGGGAGATGGCACTGGAACTGTGCGAGGCATTCGCGGCGCCCTTAAGCGTGGGGCTGGCGGCGTCGCCCTTCTGGCTGGACGCTCCTCGAGGTGTACTCTGGGGGCTGGCAGCCAGGGTGTGAGCAGGGCACAGGGACGACTCCCAGAAGAGTGTGGCGGTAGAAGGAAGGCGAGCGGGCTAGCCACCGTCCTTGAATTAGAGATTTCCAAGAGAATTTGGCACAAAATAATAAATGAGGCTTTTCCAAGTATATTGAAGCTCGGCGACACCCATTCGCATTCACATTTTCAGAGGGCGAATTGGTAGGGCCAAGTGTGTAGGTAGAAAATCCTCAAGTTTCTTTCCAGGGTAAGGATGAATCCGAAATGATTAAATCAAACCACGTGAACGTGGAGAGTATTTGGGATCGCTTGCTTTCTTCCTTATATTTAGGGTGGAGGAGTTTGTTTCATGCAAATATGATACAAAGAAGAGTTACTTTGACGGTGCTCAAATGGGCTTTTCTAAAAGGGGAAAAAGGTCTCTCTGTTTATAACATAGACTTTATTTATTTATTTAGCGGAGGTAAATGGGATTGAAAAGCTTGACCTTGACTGAATTTTTGCTATTTGTCTAGAATCTTTTGTTTATTTGATAGCGAATTATGAGCTCCAGTTTGTATTCTCAGTATTTTTTTCTTCTTCTTTGTTAACTGGTTTCAAGACGCTTTAATTCCTTCAAGGATGATGATGGTGGTGGTGAATTTTGTGATATGAACACCAGGAGTACGTTTGGGGTATGTCAGCTCTTTAGGAGAAGTGCCTGGTGGAACCATCCTAACCATTAGAACAAAGTCTTGCTTTTGCCAAAATGAGAAATGCAAATGAAAAATCAGAGAATGAATCATACTAATTCTCCCTGCTGATTGATGATTTATATGACTTTTCCTGAAGAAGTGAGTTGTCCGGCAGCTTCTATTAAATGATTGTTGCATTTACAACAAGGTCTGAATTCCTCCTTTGAAATAAAGAGCTGACCTGCACCCAGAATATAGTGGGAATAGGCAGGAGAAAGAAGGTGAGTGTGCACATTAGTTCAGATCAACCTGAAGAAGACTGGGCATTGGGAATTTAACACAACTCGGAGATTTTTTTTTTTTTTTTTTTTGGTGACTCTAAAATTAGATGTAAGAAATCTTCAAGAAAGGGGAAGAGTGTGTTAGTGCTTCCAAAAGATGACTAACAGAGAAGCACAAATATTTTGATTTGTCTTAAGTAGCGACTTGATATATAAGGTAATTTATTCAGAAAAGTCATGAACTAATACATAAATATTGCAGAACCAACTGGTTCAAAACAGATTCCAGTTTCCTGTGTAGTTCCCACTTCAGCAGACTTGGCTTTGTGAACGCTGTCCACCTGAGAAAGGACACTGGATGCTCCGAGGTCCTCGTTGGAGAGAGTGCAGTAACTGTAATTCTAACAGGAAAACTTAGCAGTTCGGACCTGGTTACCCAGAAGAGCTTCTGGCCTTATGGCCATTATAGCCCATAAAAAATTCATTCCTGATGATTTTAATTTAATCTTTCATGAGCTTGCAGTAAGACTCCAGACTCTCATTTCTATAGGAACAGAGAACAAAACAGATAACAATACTACAAAAGGCAACCTCAATAGAGAAATTAGAAAAAACAAAACAACAACAAAATCCCCACATACTCAGCTACAGATAAGGGGAGGGAAGGTCCCTATTGCAGCCCGTGTTGTTGTTCACAGGATAAATTGAAGATGGAATTTGATCTGTGTGTGAAGAGACTCTTTTAAACAGAGAGTGCCACCCCTCCTCTAATTACAAAAGCAGTCATGTTGACAATAGTGGCATTCGAATCTAGAAATTTCCCTTTGTGTGGAAAATTTTGAGAAAACCAGGAACCACTAATTGGGACCCAAAGGGGTGAGGCTGTCTTGAGCTTTTCTGGGGGGCCTCTTGGTGCTGGCTGGGTACATGTGGTGTCCCAGGTGCTTCTGTGTTATCTGAGGAACAAGGAACTCACAGGATCTGGAAATTGTAGCAGGGGTGTCTGTCCCCTCATTTTCAAATTACCTCACAGGGTTGGTCCCGAAGAGTCTGATTCCACTTTTTGATGTTTGTTGACAGCTTTTAAGCCTCACCATGCTGTCTCTCCCTGTCCCCCGTGCCTAGGCAAGCTAATAAGAGCCTGAGGCCTTCCTTCTTTGGTGTTCCTGGGAGGTTCCAACCAGGCACACGGTGCAGCTCCAACCTAGGCCCCAAGCCAGCCTCTGTTTCTTGCTTTCTCAAGCCACCAGAATTCTGGGTCTTCTCTGAAGGTGTTTTCCCATAATAACATGCAAGTGACGCTAAATAAAAGAAATATAAATGTTTCAGGTAGGTTTGAAAAAAAAAAACTTTAACTTGTTAAAATTTGAGGTTGTGTTCTGGTTTGGATGGGGAAACAGGCAGGTATCAGAGGTGGTGGCCGTTTGACCAGTTTTTCTGGCAAGTGGTACAGGAGGTCCTCTTTTATACTGGGCTATCCATCAAGGGTAAGGATTATTTTAATGTTTGTTGTTAAGTTTATTTTATTTAAATGAACTAATTCTTTGCAAAATATCCAAGCAGTCACCTTTTTTTTTTAATTACATGTTTGCTAAGGAATATATTCTTTCAAATTATAATAAAAATGTGTCAATTTCTGCACTTGGAAAGAAAAAGAGGTCTAGGGCAGCTGCTTTTCATGAAAATTAATGTTACTCATTAAGCTGATTCTATAATCCTCTCTTCTGATCAAACATGCTAACATGAAATGGTGAACACATTTTTAAAATTGAGATTTGCTAACAAAGAACAACATAGAAATCTAGAATCTAGTTCTTTGTATGGCATTGGTGTTTTCTACTGGACTTTACGCGTGCGCGTGTGCGCGCGCGCACACACGCAAACACAAACCTCACACTGTGATATGTGCAAGATGTTGAATACCAGCAGCAATGTCAAAGGACATTGCTGCCCTTTTTTTTGTGTGGGTTGTTGTTGTTTTGTTTTGTGGTACTGGTGATGGAATATGGGGCCTCATGCGTTCTGGGCTAGCGCTGTACCACTGAGCTATATCCCCAGCCCAAGGACATTGCTTCTTTCTCTGGCCATTCTATTAAATATTTATAACCTTGAGAAAGTCATTGTCCATCCCTGAATCTCAATATTCATATATCTAAAATGGACTAATAATACTTATTTTCTTTATAGAAATGATGCAACTTGAAAATAAGAACTCTATAAAGTTTTTTCTATAAGTATAAGGAAGTGTGGTGAGGATGAATTTTAAAACATTTTGAAAAAGCAAAATGTTACGCAAGTACAAGGTATATCAAGAGAGGATAATCTTTTCCCTGTGTAAACTATGATTCTTCCAATTTATTCACTGTCTGTGGTTGTTTTCCTTCAATGAACAGACTTGATCTTTTCTCTCTACGAGGATGAGCTATGCTATGACATAAGTTTTTAAAATGACAGATTAATTGCATTAGAATTTTTATAAACACATAGTTCTTTTACTCTGAAATAAACGATTTCTCAGGAAATTCTCGGTGACTTGACATTTTCCTTTGAAACGAAAGAAAAATGTGTCAAAATTCCTGTAACAATTTTAAGAAGGAAGCAGTTGACTTTTTTGGTGTTATTAACTTACAATTTTCTTATTTCATGCATGGTGCTCTTGGTGCGTTTTTAGGAAACGTCGCCTTTCTCACATGGGCCACCTGACAAGGATGCATTCTGGTCCTAGCTTCTTCACTTAAGCATCTCATGTGACATGGTGCCATCCAAGATGGTTTTGTTTATGTCCT
Source organism: Marmota marmota marmota (assembly GCF_001458135.2). Lineage (NCBI taxonomy): Eukaryota > Metazoa > Chordata > Mammalia > Rodentia > Sciuridae > Marmota > Marmota marmota. Next base: position 45,180,937 of record NW_026000005.1, on the reverse strand, counting down.
CATTTCACAAGCATCAGAGGAAGAAAACCTAGTCTGAAGTTGAAGGGCATTTGAGTCAGAAAGCTGAATGCCGGGTTGTATTTTTAGGGTCTTTACGTCCTTACTAACTCAGAAAGCGGCTGTGGTCAGAGCCACCTAACCTAGAGCAGCAACTGCAGAATCCTGTCCCCACAATCAAAACCCAGAGACATGGCCTACTTTCCTAGACAGAATGTCTATGTATTTACCTCCTCCCCTGCTTCACCTGCCCTCAGCCCTGGCTGCTTATTGGGGTCACCTGGGAGCTTTAACAACCATTCTGGGTCCTTCTTTGCCCCATCCCCCAGATTCTGATTTAATTGGTCTGGGGTGGGGCCTGGGCATTGGTCATTTGTAAGTCCGCTCCAGGTGATTCTACTGTATCATCAGGGCTGAGAAGACTGCTAGGCTCTCATCGTCTGTCATACCCAGCCTGCCAGCATGCAGCACGAGGCAAAGAAAATAAGATAGTCACATCCACTCTTGTTCGTTCTGACCCAGAGGGCATCCAGGTCCCAGGTCCAGGAATTCCTGGACAGCCTTCTCAAGTGTAGATTTTGCATCTGCAAGTGGATTCTGAGTGAAAGGAGCACAGTGTGGGAGTGAGACCTGGCTTGGAATCTGGCCCCGGTGCCCTCTGAGGAGCAGCTTCTCCCTCTGAGGCTTGGGGTTCTCATCTGTGCAGACGGGATCCTGATGCCAACCTTGAAGGTGGGTGTGGCTTAGAAAAATGTCTTGTTAGTACCAAGCCCCCAAGGAGACACCACCAAGGAAAGGTAGCTCCTCCTGTCACCTGGGTACAAAGAACCTAACACAGAGCAAAAGGAGCATGTGCTGGCAATCTTAGGTTGTTATGGAATCACTAATTGTTTTTATTTGAACTCACTAATCTCCAATCAATAATCAGGATGTGCATCTTGGAACTGTTGTCTTTAAGAGCAGGGGCCTGCTCTCCCAGCTGGAGTGAGGGCAGACAGGCTCCCAGTGCAGGAGCTACGTGTAGTAGTGTTACCAGGCTAGGCCTCTTTGGCCCACTGTGTGGCCTGCCAATGAGTTTTGCAAAAGACAAAGAGTTTATTCATGAGGTGACTGTGTATAGAGCCAGGACGGCAAATCTCAAATTCGTCTCCCTGAGGAAAGGGTATGGAGCTATTGATGGGATGAGGCCTGAGGAAAGATGGATGGTGGTTAGGAAGTGATTGGCGGTTTGCTTGCATAGAATCAAACTTCATCAGCGGTCACTATCATGGCCCACACACCAGAGGTCATGGCTCACACGCCTCTCAAATTGGTGATTTTTAAAGTCAACTAAAAGCAGGTGAAGCAAGTTAAAAACTAAAGGGTGTATTTAGGAACTAAGAGCAGGTAAAGCTGGTAAGTGAAAGGGTCGATCCAGGTCTCCCTTGGATTCGGGAGGTGCTCCATAAATATTGCTGAGTAAATACTGGCCTCAGTGGGGTACAGTTAGGGGATCGGGGGGCACTGGGTCCCATGGGACAGATCCAGGGCATGTGTGCGGGGGCTGTGTTTAGGAGGAGGAAATTTCTCGAAGACAGTTAACCTGTGTAATACTTTCTGAGTCTGTTCTGGGAAGTGCAAAATATTTTTCCAAAGGCTTTTTTGAAGTAGCCTTGGCTTTTACATTTCTAATAAAACTTTTTCATAAAAATACTTTTCTGATGAACTAAATCAGGGGTTGGAAAAACACAATCCATATCCCCTCTCCTCCCCCTCCGCCCCCGGGCTAAGAATGACATTAATATTTTTAAGCAGTTGAAAAAAATAAGGATAATTTTTTTTGGTGATAATCCTATGAAATTCAAACATCAGTGTCTGTGGCTAAGTCTGTGTCATGCACAGTCACCTTTTTCATTTGTGTTGTCCGGGCCATGCACGGTATGGCTGCAAGGCCAAAGATGTTTATTATGTGGCTTTTGACCTTCTCCTAAATGTTTCTGCACATGTTTGTGGAAATATTTTATTTTTTCATTTTGATTTATTTGACTTAGCTAAAGGCTTGTTCCCTTTCTATTCCTTCTTGATGGATATCTGTAGCTCAGACTCTGTAGGCTGACCAGTGGGCTGACAAACAGAAGGATAAGCAGAGTCCCTGTCTTCAAAATGCTTAAATTTCTAGAATGTTCCAGGATAGTCCTTAACTTTTCTTTTTATATCTGCCCTTGGTCAATACTTGGATGTCCAGTAACAGTCTATTTCTGGGGAGGTGCAGGCAGCAAGGGGAAAAAAAAATGCTAACCTGAAAGGTTTCAGGTGCATGTGAGAATGAATCCCTGCTGAGTTCCTACCAGCTCATTAGCTTTCCTGAAACCTATGTCCTCATTTATTAATAGGATGGTTGGTAGGATATAGAAGGGTGATACCCAGAACTGGGCAGGGGACAGGGGAAGAAGCTGTCTCTGGCACAAATTGGCCTTCTATAAACACAAATTTTTTAAAAAGTGCCATTTTTATAAAAGTGCTTATGATTCTTCACTTTATGGCTAAGGAAATTTACCACGGGTCATCCAGTGCCATGACATCTGAGCCTGGGCATTGTGGCCTTGGGTATAGTTTATTACTATCACTATATTTGCTGTGGCCTTGAACCTCAAGTAAGTACTAGAGGGGAGCAGAGAAGAAAAGAGGAGTTAGTGGTTCCAGATGAAGCAGTTTTAGTTTTTGGAGGGATGCTTTGAGTCAGTAAAATGTTGATTTTTTTTCCCCCTTGGAGAAATAAAAGTATAGGGCTTTTGAAAAGAGTGGAGATCTGAGAAAGGAAACCAGTGCACATAACGAAAAGTCACTTGGAAAGAAAACTCTGCTATGTTTTGCTCACAGCTCCCGGCCTGGTACATCCTTTAGAATTTCAGTGCTGGTACTTACCTGGTTCTTATAGTTCACTTAAAGGAGGATTTGTAATTGCTTTGGGGTTCCAGAGGCAGACTGAAACTCCTTTCTGGAGTTTCTGTGGTAGAAGTAATCACCAGAGAGGAAGACTATCTAGTCCTTCTTCCATGGGAGATCACAAGCATTCCCTTGAGTGAATACTTAGGATTTACTGGGGTTGCTAGGTCACGTGGTGAATGCATGTTAAACTCTGAGTAGCTGCCAAACTCTTTTCCAGAACAGCTACATGATTCGTTGCTATCAACAATAAAAGAGTTCCAGTTGTGTGTGTCCCTGTCAGTTCTTGGTATAATGTTGGTGATTTAGATTCTAGCTTTTCTAGTAAGTGTGTAGTGGTATCCTATTGTGGGCTTAATTTGCATTTCCGTGTTGGTTCATGATGCCCATCTCTGCATATGCTATTTGCCATCCGTTGTCTTTGATGAAGTGTCTGTGGGTGTGAGCTGCAAGAGTTTTCCCCCATATTTTGCACACATAGCCTTTATTTGATATGTGATTTACAAATATTTTCTCCCAGTCTGTGGCATTTAATTTTCTTAATAGAACCTTTCAAAGGGCAGGTTTTTAAAGTGGATAAAGTGTAAGTAATTTTTTTTCTTTTATGGATTGTGATTTTTTTGTGAACTAAGAAATCTTTGCCTAACTCAAGACCTCAGAGATGTCCTCATGTTTTCATCCTATGTTTTTAAATGTTTTAGGTTTTACATTTGGTCCTACGTCCCCTTTTTAGTATTTGGATGTTTTGTTTGAATGTAGTTTTGTAGTTCTTATTACTGCAGTTTTGTTCATTCTTTTTAAACAGATGATATCTGATTGTTCCAGAAACATCTGTTGAAAAGATCATCTATCTCCATTAAATCATTTTGGCACCTCTGTTAGTCAGCTTGCCACCACTGTGACAAGATAGCCAAGAAGGTCAACCTGGAGAGGAAAGGTTTATTTTGATGGTTTCTGTCCATCTTGCTTGGCTCCATGGCTGTGGGCTGGTTGTGAGGCGGAACACCACAGTGGGTATGGCGAGGCAAGGCTGTTCACGGAAGTGGGGGCAGTGGGGAGGGAGAGAGGCTGGGGGGAAAAGACTGGACAAGATCATAGCCCTCCAGGTCACCATCCTGGTGACCTACTTCCTCCGTCTCGACCCTCCCTCCTCAAGTTCCTGGTACGTCCCCATAATGCCATCAGTGGACTGATTCATTGATAAGGTCAGACCTTTCATGAACCAGTTCCATCCCAGAGCCCCACCTCTGAGTGGTGCCACACTGGAGACCAAGTCAACACACAAACCTTGGTGGAAGATTCCAGATCCAAACTGTGATGACAGCTTTGTCCAAAAATCATTTGACCATACTTGTGTCGGTCGGCTTCCCAACTCTTCATTCTCTTCTGTTGAGTTCATAGATCTGTCTCTTTGTCGATTCCATACTGTTTTGAGACTATTGTAGCTTCTGGGAAGCATGGAGTCAGGAGGCACGATCCCTGTCAATCTACCAAATCGTTTTGTCTCATCTAGATCCTTTGGAACCTGCTCTTTAGGAGAGCATAGAAGGGGGAACCGGGGAGATATTGAGATGACAAGAATTCCCAAAAAACAGGATAAAATTTTGCACTTAGGTGGGACTAGGATTCTGAACCTGGGCTCCACAGTTGAGTTCAGGAGTAGGTGGATGTACTGAGATGCCCACCGTGTGTGTGCATATCCTAGAGGGGAATGGTCCACTCATTTCCTGGGGTTCTTTAAGGAGTCATCCACCCATAAATCTACCACTGGATTGGAAGGAGCAGCAGCTGAATATCTGGTGACCTCTGGGCCTGGATTGAGGCACAGGTTAGGAGTCCATCAGGGACCAGGAAGTGTCACAGGGTAGGGGTGCAGGATAAAGTACAGGATGCTCAGTTCAGACTGAATTTCAGATAAACAATGCATATAAAATATGTGCCAAATATTATACTTCGTTTATCTAAGATTCAAGTTTAATGTGGAATCCTACATGTGGATTTGCCAAATCTGGCAACCTCATCCCAAAGGTCTGACGAGTCCCTGTTCTGATTCCCAGCTTTTTTCTGAAGGGTTAGTCAAATTCTTATCACCTAAGGCAAATTTTATTAACCTGAATTTAACTTGTGTATGGAATCGGCTCATAGCTTTATGTCTTCATTGGCCCCTCTGGGGTAACTGTCAAACTGCCAAGGCATTAAAAATCTGTGCAAACGTGGTAAAAAAAGGCCTATGGGTCAACTTGTCTTGCCCACTCTGCCTCTTTGCTAATTATCTTACCCTCTGCCTCTGCACCACTCACTGTTCACATTTTAGTGTAGCTTTACATTTTCTTCTCTGTACACATAAACACATATGTAAACTATGTAAATACTTACATATACACGTGTTTAATATCCACTATGTACATGTAAACTATGTACATGTAAACTATGTAAATACTTACATATACACGTGTTTAATATCCACTATGTACGGCAACTTTTTCCTGAATCTGTTTTGAATATGTTACTGTGTCTTAAAATGGAAAGCAAGCTCATTCTTTGGATGAATGGTATTCCAATGGATAGTATTCCCCAGGGCTGCTGAGGATCCAACCCAGGGCCTTCTGCATGCTGAGCACATGCTCTACCACGGATCCACACCCCAGCCCTCTGCTGTCTGCATAGTTATGTATTCCTTTATGTCCTCAATAATGCACATTCTTTCCAATCTTTTTGTTATAATACTGTTGCCCCAACCACCCCACAACACATAGCCACCCCTCCACATACCTTCTAATTAGTGTTGTTAAAGTGTCATCCAAAAAGCTTGAATAATTTTACATGTTTACTAACAGCATATAAGAATGCCTATTTACTCACATTTTTATCCACACTGGCATTCAAAGTTTTATTTTGTGTATATGTGTGTTAATTGATATGTAAAACATGACATCTTACTGGTTCTCTTTGTGTTTTTGTTTTTATTTTACTTATTGTTTTCAGTGCTGGGATCAAACCCAGGACCTCACACATGCTAGGCAAGTGCTTTGTCACTGAGCTATATCTCCTGCCTTCTCTTTGCATTTTTGAAATTATAAAGGTGGGAAAACATTCTTTATGAATTGTCTACTGTTATTTTTGCCTTATTTCCTTTGGGTTGAGGTTTTTTTTCCCCCTATTGATTTGTAACAGCTCTTTGTTAATGAAGGAAATCACTCCTTGGTTCTTTGTGTTGTGAACACTGTGCCCCTGTCTGTAGTTTTCCTTTGATCTTGCTTACACTTGTTGTTTTAGTCTTTAGAAGCTTAAGATTTTTGGTTCTTAATTAACCAGACTCATCAATGGGGGTGGTTGATAACTTTTAATTAGAGTTCTTATGTTTGATGCCATTATCATTACTATACAAATATGTTGAGAACTCGGATTTGAGCCAAGAGTTTACTTTTGAAGAATTCCATTTTGGCCAGGATTTATATTGGTAGAGCCGACCTCTGACCTTTTTAGAACATAGTATTAGATATGGCCACAACTTATGCCTATTTTAAGCAGGGGTTGGCATAAATCATATTTAAACCTTTTCAAATGTCTCAACTTTTTATTGAGACTGGAAAACTGAAATGATTCTGTAACGATTAGGATTCTTCAATGCTTTTTTATAAAAATAATGACTCAGCATATTTCTTCTTTAATAATTGGTGTGGCTTCCTTAGTATTTTATTAAAACCACTAAGTTAATTTTAATGGTATTATTGGATAATAAAGAATTTCTTAAAAGTCCTTGTCATGGTCTGATTTCAAAAAGAGTTCCTCTTCCAGGCTCAGGCGGAAAAAGATTTGTCCTAATATTCAGCAAAATGCTAATTTCCTTTATGCTTTAATCTCTGTATTGTATTTTTAGCTCTTTCCCCTTGAGAACAACCTTATTCTCCTGACCAGGGATTTCTGCGCTCCTCTATCATCATCTGCACTTTTTAAAATTGACCACTGGGTTTTTTCTTTTTTTGCTTTTGCAAAAGGGAATTCTTTCATTTCTGTAGAAAAGCCTCATAATGAGACAACTAATAGGAGAGACAGAAAAAAAAAGAACTAATATTAGCATTTCTATGAAGCACAAAATAAACTCTCAGCTGGAGAGAAGTAAATTCACTGTTATTGTTTTTTCCTTTTGGAAAGGGAGGGCTGGATAGGGCAGGGTGGGGACTTCGGAGCTAAACTGATAGAAAGGGAAGTCAACCTTTTGGTTTCCTAAGGAAAAATCTTGTTAATTTTGTGTTCAGCCTTAACAGTATGATGCTAAAACCTGATGTTGACACCTTTTTAAAAACCACAACTTGATCTCTCTCAGTGGCCAATGTTGGAGACATAGAGAAGGTTTTCTAGGTAAGCAGAGCCGGTGGGAACTAGGGTAAGTCCAGAGCCTTGCTCCTAACCTAAGTCTTCTAGTAGCTGCCTTCTTTCTTCCATTTATTTGTAAATGTCCTTTCTTGGACAACATTGACATGTGAGTGTTGCCAAGGAGATAGGAGCAGCAGGGGACAGGGCACCGCAGGGAAAGCTGGGCTGACCTCCTCTTTATTCCTCCCTGCCATTCCCTGTGGATCCCAGAAGGCTCCCTTCCTTGCTGGGTCGGGTCTTCTCTCCCAGGAAGAGGGGCTCAGCCATAGACCTGCTTCCTTTGAGGGTCTCCAGATGAAAGGCTGCTTCTCAGTGCAGTTCACAATAGTCAAACTATGGAACCAGCCTCTGTGCCCACCGACGGATGAGTGGATAGAGACAGTGTGGTGTGTATACACGATGGAATTTTATTCAGTAATAAAAATGAAATTATGTCATTTGCAGGAAAATGGATGAAACTTGATCTCATGAAAACTAAAAAGAGATCAATAGAAGAAAGGGGGGAGGGAGGGAGGGAGGAGGGGGGAAGTGTCTCACTACTGAGTTACCTCCCCAGCAGTTTTTATCTTATTTTGAGTCAGGGTCTCACTGAATTGCCCAGGCTGGCCTGAAACTTAATATGATCTTCCTGCCTCAACCTCCCCAACAGCTGAGATTACCTGTATGTGCCACTGTGCCCAGCTTAGAGTAACTGTTTTAGAGTGAACAATTCTGTGGCATTTAGTATGTTTACAATCTAGTTCCAAAACTTTATATAACCCAGAAAGGAGGGTTATAAAAACCCTCCCTCCTCCACCCCCATTCTCTAGCAACCTCCAATCTGCATTCTGTCTCTGAGGGCTCACTTATTCTGGATATTTCACAAAAATGGAATCATGTAATACAGAACTTTTGGATCTTGCTTCTTGGCAGGCTTTTCTTACTTGTAATGTGTAAGTGCTTTTTTTTTAATCGCTGAGTAATATTCCATCATATACATAGACCCCATTTTATTTATCCATTCATCTGTTGATGGACATTTGAGTTGTTTCCACCCTCTGGCTATTGTGAATAGCTGCTGTAAAATTCTGGTCCAAGTAGTTGTTTGAGTCTTTGCCTTCAATTCTTTGGGGGCATATGCTTTGCAGTGCGGTGGCTGGGCCACATGGCAATTCTGTGTTTGACTTTTTGAGCACCCACCAGATGGTGTTCCATCTGTGTTATCTTCTTATGCAACCTGAACCCCAGAATCCCCTGTGGATGGCTACTTGTACCCTCTGTTTGCACGTCAGACTGATGTCCTCTGGCTGCTGTCCTTGTCTGGGCATATAGTGTTCCAGAAGCATCATTTGAGAGCTGGTCTTCAGTTCAGCTCCCAGTGACACTCTGCTAGTCCACCTCCATTGTGTCTTTATTCATGGGTCCTGCTTCCCATGGCTCCCTCCCAGAGGGTCTACCTATCAGGGAGCTCTGTTCTCTGACTCACCCAGGCCCTGAGACTGCCCTCATTCTAGTTCCTGTGGTCTCCTGGGCCCACAGGGGCTTGGTAGGCACTTGAGCCACCACAAAGTGGTCCTAGACGTCATTGGTCCAATGGTTTCACTTCCTGAAGAGGAAACAGGACAGAAAATTAGAAGAAGATAAGCAAGGCCACCGAGATCCTGAGTGTTTTTACAAGACCCCAGCAAAGTCTTTGGTAGCTGGTTGGGTAACCTTCCGAGACCCTGAACACCTCCCCTTTCCTAGACCCTGCCACCCCTTAGGCACATTCAGTGCATTCCATGGAGAAATTGAGCCCATCCCAGCCGACTGGCTTGCTAAGGAACTGGCCCAGGTGGGTTCATGGAGAACACTTATAAATGGTCGGTATAAATGAGCAATCTGAGTGAGCTGGGGGTGGGACCCCTGCATTTCCTGACCTGCCAGAGCAGGGCTGAAGGACTGGAGATCCCTTGTTGCTTAGCAACTGCTGCCAGGCTACTTGGTTCCTACTCCTGACCCTTGTTAATGTCCTCAGGGATTGGGATTTAGGCAGTGAGTTTAACAACGAGGTTTAGAAAGGAGCTTGAATTGGGTGTCTTTGAGGCTCAGTTTGGCCCCTCATGAACAGGTCTGTCCCGCCCCCTAGTCTCCCAAAAAACAACTGAAGGAATGATCATCCAGGGATTTGGCAGTTCTGGAAACTGGGCAGTTTGAGGCCCAAAGAGGGTCACAAAACAATTGCAGGCTCAGATCAAGAATTGGCATGTACTTCCGCTTCCTGCCCAACCCTGCACCTCCATCTCCGTCTCTCTGTCCTACTCAAAGTCTGTATTTGGCTTTATGGAATGATGGGAGGGAGAAGGAGGCAGAGCTCTTTGTTTTTCAATGCAAGATTAATTCTATTGGAATCTTACCCGACAAGAGGCCATTTTTTGAGTACTGATTACAACGGCTAAAGTTTCATAGATATGTTTTAGAGCTGGGAGGGATCTGAGAATTTGTCTTGTTTAGTCCACTCATTTTGTAGAAGAAACTGAAGGCCAGAGAGATGAATGTTAGAGTTGGGATTAGAATTTGCCAACTCCTATCCAGGGCTCTCTCCACCAAAGTGTTTAAGCCCAGACATTGCTAACTTTGAAGACAGTCCTGGAGGGGTGGATATGGGGATCTATAATAAAATATCCATGTTCTTATGGATATTGAGATTCATGTCAAATGCTCAATTCTCTATATGAATGGCTGCAGGCTACATTCTTGATGTATATTGTACTTTAATCCTCTTATTTCTTTGGAGGAGGCACTTTCTCCACTGGATCCATGAGAAGACCAGAAAGAGGTTCTTGGTGACTTTCCTGGAGTCCTACAGTAGGTTAAGATTGAGTTTCTTGTCTACAAATGCAGAGCTTTCTTCATATGATCACAGATTTCTGCTCTTCTCATCCCTGTAACACAAGTAAAGTTCTTTACACAGGTGTTGGGCACAGTTCTCAAATCCACTAGATTCAGTTGAAGATTGTGGAATGGATTAAAATGATGGACTACTAACTGTATGCATCACATCATTTCATTTTTTTGGCAAATAATATATTTTAGATGGGCAAGAAGTTTTAATATGGACTAAAAATCATTTTCATTTAGATCACAAGCATTTTTTTTCTGCATGATTTCATGCTTTTATCCAATACTTTCAGAAATAACTATGTTGAAAGTGTGATCTTTAAAAAATTTTAGTTTAACAGAAAACCTGTAAAGACAAGCTGAGTTTTTTTAAAAAATGGTAATTAACTTGTATAATCACTTGTGCCAAAAAGTTCCATAATTTGGTTAATCACAGCTAAATGCCAATAGGAGTGCTAAGATGAAGAGGGTGCCTGTGTATATGTGTGAGTATGAGCAGAGTACAATGATATGTCTGAGTTTTATTAAGTGGACCTATAGTGTCTTGAATATGAATGCATCAGACATGCCTGTAAGGACTTCAGTGATGAGGCCACATCTCATTTTGTCATCTGATGGATGAGAAAAAGTGAAGACCATGAAGATTAGCAGACCAGGTTAGAACAAAGTTCTTCTATATTGTATGTACTAATCAGAATTCTTTGGGTTGTAAGCAACAGAAAGCCCAATTCAAATAACATAAGCAAGATAGTAAGTATGTAAGCTCACATGACTGAAAAGTGTTGATGTAGCAGTGTCTGGGGACTCGGCTCCTATCACGAAGGTAACGAGCTTCCTCATTTGTCAATTCCACTTTCCTCTGTATTGCTTAATTTTCAGATTCCAAGTAGTGATCCCTGTAAGTTCCAGGTTCACATTATCCTTATTGTCAGTAACCCCAGGGAACACGCCCCTATATTTAGTCGTTCTAGAAAGTCTTGAGATTAGCTTTGTGGGGCTGACTTGGGACTCAGGTACATTTCTAAACCAATCATTGTGATTTTGGGGTTGGATTCTGCTGGTTGGCCTGGCCTAGGTCTTATGTTCACCACTGAACTTGGTGAGTAGCTCCGGTTAAGCCATGGGATCCAGGAATGGAAAGAGGTCTTTTCCTAAAGAAATTGGGATTCTGCTCTCAGAGGAAGAGGAAATAGCTATCGAGAATAAGATCAACAGATGCCCAGTAAGACTTATTACCATTTTCACTGTGGGCTTTCTTCATATTTGAATGTCTTTGATAAAAGCTAAACACCTTCTCTGTTTCTGTGAAGGTGTTGGCCTGGTAGAACCTCTCAGAGAGGCACGTTTTTTTCTGTGGCCATGTGTAAATCACTGCCCATGTTAATCTCTACAATCTTATTTTAAGTGACAATATCTTATATTGGAGTACAAATAAGAATAAGGTAGTTTCAACCTATTGTAATATATGTTTTAGGAGAAGGTTAATATCTATTTCTTTGTTTCCCCCATCTACTATGTGCACATGCACACATATACAAACACATGCAAACACTTGTATACACACACACTCACACACTGGCTGGGCCAGTTTTAGAAAATGTGTGTGTATTTTAATATCTGGCGTTCCAGAACTATCCAGGATTGTTTACCTCATAGGTGTCCTGATGTAATGACACTGACACTTAAAAAAAGAAAGGATCTCAGGAGACAGAGCTGAAGTTTTCTCATCAGTTGGATTCTGACATTGAAGGGATTTTTCCAGGGACTTCACTTTCCCGTGCCTGGGTCCATGCAGTGGCTGATGTAGTAGGAAGTGTGGGATTTGGAATGGGAAGACCCTGGTTCTGGTTTGGCCAGTTATGAGGACAGGAAGCAGGTATGTGTTTTACAGGAGAGAAGTTCATGACAGCTGTCTGGAAATGTGTTTCCATATACATCCTTCCATGGGAGAAGGCACCATTGTTCTGAGCAGAAGAATTCCATGTAGGCTATGGAAATGCTCTTCACTCCAGCAGGGGCACCTGACTCCCCACTCCTTCAGTGTAGGTGGTGCATGGTGAATTCCTTCTAAAGAATACATGTGGAAAATGGAGGGACCTCAGCCGGATGATCAAAGGTGAGAAGTCATGTTGACAGTATGCACTCTGGATATCATGGGATGGGAAGGACACTCTATCTCCTAATGGAGTGACATTCTACAGAATATCTGACCAGTACTCCTGAAAGTCAGAGAAAGAAATAGTCACAGCTGAAAGGAGACTCGGAAGGCATGACGGCTAAGGTAATGTGCGATCTTGCATGGAAACTGTAACAGGAAAATGACATTAGAAAAAAAGAAGGATCCAAATAAAGTGCCCCCCCCCCCCCCGTGCTGTAATTTCTCTGCTTTGCATTGGCTGTAGCTGTGGGGTGGGGTGTATGGAAACTCTGTACTGTCTTTGCAACTGTTCTGTAACTTTAGAAAACTTCTAAAATAAAAAGTTTATTAAGAGAAAATGAGGGTTTTTGACCTGTGGTTTGATAGTTTTGTGTTATATAAATAGTCAAGAATTGAATATTCAGTTCAAAATGAGAGAAACCAATCTGCCAGATGTGCATAATCATTTTATGGTGATAAATTACAATAATTGCTTATGTTTATTTTGTTCAAGGCACTGTTTTAAGCACTTTATATATATATATATACATATATATATATACACACACACACACACATACACACACTAATCTGTTTTATCTTTTTAATTACACAGTAAGGGGAATAGTGTTAGTATTGTCATCATCTGCACATCCCACTTTAATTTTATAGAGGATGAAAATGATGAAAGAGGTTATGCAATTTTTCTAAAGCCACACAGGAAGTGGGAGAGCTGGACTCTGAACCCAAACAGTCTGTGCTTCCCCCCGTGCTGTAATTTCTCTGCTTTGTATTGGCCGTAGCTGTAGTCTCTTAGCTATCTTAGATTTGCAGCCTATTTGTTTTTCAATAATAATAAAAACAACATACATTCATATACATGCATACATGTATATATAAAAATATATAAATAATGTGTGTGTATGTGTGTGTGTACTGGGAGCTGTGTAGGATCATAGATACCCAGTCATCTGGTGTTATGTCGGGGGACTTTCTCCAGAAATGATCAGGCATGCTTTAGTTCTTCATGTATCTGCCCCCATAACTCCCACGGCACCATTGATCTTTAATGTTTCCCATGTTACGAGCCCAGAACAAATTGTTACTGGAAATTAGTTCAAAGGTAAATTGATTCAACAAATGGTGTTGGGAAAACCAATCATCCATGTGCAAAAGTATGAATGGGACCCTTAATTTATGCCCTATAGAAAAATGAACTCAAAATGAATCAAAGACATAAACATAAAAGCCAAAACTGTTGCATTCCTAGGAAAAAAAACATTGGGGAAAACTTCATGTCGTGGGATTTGGCAATGATTTCTTGGATATAACACCAAGAGCCAAGGCAGCAGAAGAAAATATAGATAGTTCAGATCTCAAAATTTAAAACTTTCATGCATGAAAACCCACTTTTCAACAAAGTGAAAGGCAACTCATAAAGTGGGAGATATATTTGCAAATCATCTATCTGAAAATCAGGAACTGATATTCAGAGTATATAAGGAACTCCTAAAACTCAACAACAAAAACTACACAACCAAATTTAAAAAATGGGCAAAGGACTTGAACAGACATTTCTCTAAAGAAGATGTGCAAATGGACAATAAGCACATGAAAATATGCTTCACAGCACTAGTAAAAGGAAAATACAAATCAAAATTACAGTGAGTATTAATGGTGTAGATAGGAGGTGTTCCCCAAAAGCTCATGTGTGAGACAATGCAAGAAAATTTTGAGGTGAAAGTGGTTAGATCATGAGAGTCTTAACCTAATCAGTACATTAATACATTTGAATGGATTAGCTGGATGGTAACTGTAGGCAGGTAGGGTGGGGCTGGAGGATGCAGGTTACTGGGGGCATGCCTTTGGGGTTTATATTGTGTACCTGATGAGCACAGCTTTTCTTTCCTCCTCCTGCCTCACTTCAGGCCCAGAGTAGTGGAGTCAGCTTTCCATGAACTGATACCTCTGAAACTGTGAGAACCAAATAAACATTTTCTCTTCTAAAATTGTCTTGTCAGGTCTTTTGATCACAGCAATGGAAGAGCTGTCTACAACAGTGAGATACCACTTCATACCCATTAGGATGGTTATTATCAAACACACACACACACACACACATCATACTCACAATGTGTTGGTGAGAATGTGGAGAAACCGGAACCCTTGTGCCTTGTTGGTGGAAATGAAAAAATGGTGCAGCTGCTATGGAAAAAAGCATGGCAATTCCTCAAAAAATTAAACATAGAATTGCCATATCATCAACAATCCCACTTCTGGACATTTACCCCAAAGGAGTGAAAGCAAAGGACTCAAACAGATATTTATATACCTAGGTTCATAGAAGTATTATTTGCCATTGCCAAAGGTAGACATTACACAAGTGTGCATCAGTAGATGAATGGATAACAAAATGTGGAATATATATACAATGCAATATTATTCACCTTTGAAAAGAATTTTGGAAACTCTGATACATGCTATAACATGGGTGAATTTTGAAGACATTATGGAGAATGAAATAAACCAGCCACAACAAGACAAATGTTATATGATATGATCCATTCTATGGAGTTTCTAGAGTGGTCAAATCCATAAAGACAAGGAAGAATGGTGGGTACCAGGGGCTGGGATGAGGAATAGGGATTTGGTATTTAGTGAGTACAGAGTTTCAGCTGGGTAGATGAAAGAGTTCTGGAGATGCATGATTGAATGGTTGTACACTGTGTTTCATACTTCATGCCACAGAACCATATACATAAAATTGCTAAAATGGTTAATTTTATTTTATATACACACATATCTTTGATACATATTTTTAAAAATATGGTTAAAAATGAAAAAAAAATCTGGCAATAAAATACCTAGATCATTAATGGAAGAAGAAAGTATAAAGAAAGATAATCAGCTCTTATTCCTGGAATCAAAGCTATGCCTACATAAATATCAAATTGATGTATTTTTTTTGAAATTTGTTCATATCATTTAAAGGTCCAAATTTATTGACATGAATTATTCATGGTTTCCTCCTGTTGTTTTTAAAGGTTCTGTAGGATCAGTAGTGATGGCTCCATTAATTTCTGGACCTACCTTCATTGTTTTCATTTTTCAACTTCCATGGGGTTTAGTTTGATGTATTTTGAAATATTTCTTGGTCAGAATGCTTAACTTACTATTTTTTTTTTTTTTAAGATTTTCTTCATTCTCAATATGTGTGTTAAAGGCAATAATACCTTTTCCTCCAATCTTGGCTACAGCTGTATCATACAAGTTTTGGCATATAGTATTTTCATTATTATTCATTTGAAGTTTTTCTAATTTACTTTGTAATTCTCTTTCTTTCATAGATCATAAAAGATTAATTAATTTACAAGATTTTTCTACTATAATTGATTTCTAGTCTAATTCATGGTTCGAGAACATATTATGTTTGATTTCAATATTTTGATGGTTCATTTATATAGTCTTTTGTAAAATATTTTTATGTTCTGTATAAACAAGTTTACAATTGTTTTGTTTTCTTAGTAGTCAGTTAAATCTTTTATCATGAAGTATTCCTTTTTTGCTCTAGTTTTGTTACCTTAAAGTTTACTTCGTCTGATGTTAACACAGACATCAATTTTATTTCACTTAGTATTCTCATAGTATGTCTTTTTTCCCCAATTTTTAATGTTCTCTATCATTATCATTATTTTGCAGTACTAGAGAGCAAACCCAGGGCTTTGTGCATTCTAGCTCACTGTACCACTGAGCTACATCCTCAGCCCTTACTCTTACATTTAAGTATGTAGCATGTACTTGGGTTTTTCCTTTCTGGTTGCTGGGACGGCCAGCAGGTAAGGCATGTGGCTGATAAGCACTGTGTTAGATTTCCATTGATGCCGCAAAATATCTGAGAAATTCAACGTGAAGGTGGAGAGGTTTATTTTGGCTCATGGTTTCAGAGATTTCAGACTTTGGATCATGGCCTCTATTATTTTTAGGCCTAAGGAGAAGCAAAAATCAAGGCAGGGAGCACATGCTAGAGTAAAACTTCTCCCCTCATGGTAGTCAGCAAGGAAAGAGAGAGTAGGCAGTCAGGGTCCCAATATCCCCTTCAAGGTCATGTCCCCCGTGACCCAAATTCCTTCCATTAGGCTCATCTGCTAAAGGTTCCACCACCTCCCAAGAGCACCACAGGCAGAAGATCACGCCTTTAGTAAGTGGTCCTTGTGGGACAATTAAGATCCAGAGTATAGAATGCATTAAGGTACATGGAAGGCATTTGTCTTCTCCTTTTTCTCACCAGGATCTTTCTATCTTTGCAGGGAAGACTTTCCCATATTAAAACAAAACAAAACAAAACAAAAAAAACCTTTTCCTATACATTTTTTTTGTTCTAATTCCTCTAGGAGATTGTCTTAGTTCAGGATGCTGCATAGCAAAGTGCCATGGACTGAGTGGCTTATAAACAACCGAAAATTATTTCTCATCAGGTCTGGAGACTATAGGTTGGGGTCCTCTTCTCCCAACTTCTTGTCTCTTCACAAAGTGGAGAGGAAGCAAGAGAGTTCTCTGGGTTTCTTTTATAAGGGCATTATCCATTCATTGGGGCCCCACTCTCATGACCTAATTATCCATGAAGATAATCTCACCTCCTAATACCATCATATTGGAGGGTGGCATTTCAACATGAATTTTGGGGTGGGGACATATATACTTAGTCCTTAGCAGAAGTGGACTGAAATGTTTGCAGAACTATCTGATATATCTTCCACAAGACATCTAAGGATGTATTTTTCTGGGTGCCAAAATACAGTCCTCTCAGTAACTTGGAAATTAGTTTTTTTTAAATTTATGGAGCTGTGAAGGGTCACTGGAAGAGATTCATGTAGATGAATTTTGTTGATGCCTATTACCCTGTGTTGAATTGAAATGAGAATCATAGTGGAAGGTCAGTTGTCTTCAAACTGAGTCCTAAATCTGTGATTTGGGGTTCACTATTCCCATTGATGAGAGCAGTTCTGGCCTCTAATTAGTGAATTAAGACATGCCATAAAGGCCAATTTTATAGTACAAATGAAGCATTTAGCTAGGCTACCCACAACTTATGATGAGCTCCCTCAAGACGTAAGGATGAATGCATTGCTTTAGTGATCCCACATTTCAGATTTTGTTGCTACAAAGAAAGGAAGGTATTTCTTGTGTTGCTTGGATCACATCAGTTGGGGTTTTCCTGGTAATTTCCCCTTCGCATTATTTTCTATAGAACTGGACAAATGCCTAATAAAAGAGACACATTCTTGCCTTGCATATGTTTCTTTGGGGAAATTACTGGAGTTAGTTGGCTGCGTGGTTGACTACTTGGTTTATATGTGAGAGTGGAGAAGAAACTTCACACTTGGGGATGACCCTTTGGAAGATTTACTCATCAACATTCCAAGACTACAATGAATAACTGAAGGAAAATAATTGCAGCCTTCAAGTTATTACTCAAATTATGTTCACCAAAGGTTGTTGCATTTAGGAATCTTGCACCTAAATGGAAGGACAAATTTAAGTGGTACCAGCTTTGGGTACTAGAGTTGTATGCCAGAGAAAGTTCTAGATGGGACTTAATGAAACCACCTGCATGCTGGAAATCTGGATTCTGGTCTCTCTGAGCTTGTCTTGAGGTCTCTGATTACTGCAATTCTAGGAGTTCTGAAGCTCCTTCATGGAACCAGAGAGGGCCATTGATGTATGCCCTTCCCCGCTTCCCCAGCACCCCCCAAGAAAAGGAATATGCATATGTGTGTATGTGCTTTTAAAATGCAGGCCGTGCCAAGGGATTTTCACACTGGTAGGTGGTGGTATTTCCTCTCCAACCAATCTGAGTTCAATGGGTCCAACATATTTTTTTTTTTTCTGCCTTGATATCCTGCCAAGTTACATCTCCAGTGCTTTCTAGCATGCCGATGTGGATGCTCTCATCTCACTTCTTTCCTTCCGTATACTTTCAGGCTAAAATAAATTGTGTGCAGAAACACATTTTAAATGGTTTTAAACTTTGCATATGTTTAAATGAATTCAAAACGAGACATATGTCTAAATTTTCCCATCATTAGAAAGTCATGACTCTACTAAAGCCACCTACTCAGTGGCTTTGGTAGCAACAAGGTGCAATTCCTGCAGTGTGGGGAAAGACACCTTCAGTGCCAGGCTGAGGAGGGGAGGGGATGAGCAGGGGAAGAGTAGGACAACAACCCCCAAGGCTAAAGGTGCATGGATAAACTTAGGTTCTAGAATGCACTTTAAATGTGTGCTCAGATGATGTACAATTTCTTATATCTACCAGCAATCAGCCTTGTTGATTAGATCCTCCTACATATTATTGAAGCCCACAATGTGAGAAGCAGGATATTTCATGAAGGATTCACTCTGATACCTAGAGGGAGTCAAAGTCCTGAAGAGAATCAAGTCTGCCATTTGGTGGCGTCTCCCACAAACCACAGACAGTACCCCAGGGACCCAGGAGTGGTTCAGAGAGGGTGGTCTGGCTGGTGCAGCAACCACATATTTCTGTCATCTGTCATCAGGTAGATGCTGGGGAAATGCCTCTTTCTCTCCATAAATTTCCATAATTAAACAGTAGGACTGTGACCTGGTCCACTTGACTGAGGCTACAAAAAATTCAAAGTTACATAAATGCCATGGGTTCATCTGTTGAGTGCATTGGGAAAGTGCAGGGTGGGCAGGGCTGAGCGCCTGTGCACTTTCCAGCCAGTCTATCTGCTGCTGTGGGTTTGCCATGGCAGAGAACTGGCATAGATTCTGTTGCAGCCTGAACTTGCCAAACATTGCCCACTGTTAATTACCAGCCAGATTAAGAAGACAGAAAGGAATAAAATCACCGTTAAGGTGAAGTTGACTGAGGATCCATCTGGAGATCATTATGGTCCAAAGTAGTGCCAGATATATAAATAGTGTGTGAAATTACTCTATTAGCCCTATGATTACATTTGGCAGCTACTGATATTAAAATATTTTGACAGATTAAAGTAATTTCAAATTGCATTAAAGTATATCCCTTAAAGTAAAATGGGCACTTATATTAATGTTGGATGTGCAAATTGGTTCACTTTTTGAAAGTAATTAGGTAATGTGGATTAAGAATCTTAAAGTCTTTGACTCCATAATACCTGCTTTAGAAGTCTGCCGTACGAAAGTAATTGGGAATTTGAACAAAGTTGTACAAACCTAGATACTGTCATCACATTGTTTGTAATAGTCTCAGTGAGAGAACCCCTAAATGTACAGAATAGGAGAAGGTTTAAATAATGGTACAGCTGTCTGATAGTTTTAAACACTCATTGTAAAAGATGTTTTTCAAGACAATTTTGCACTTAGGAGATTAAATGAGAAGAAAAATCAGAAGACGTGAAATCGAACCAGTAATCTCACTTACATTAAGGTACATAACACAGAATTGGAAAGAAACATGCTCCTCCCTAAAGAGAGCGGCATTAGAAACAACCAGACCCAGCCCTTTTACGTTATTTCAAGATTTTGGCTTCATTTGCAATGTGTCTGTACATGTTATATTGCAATTCAAAGAGAGCTGGGGATGAAGTCCACAAAAGACTCTCCTGGCATATTGGTAAGACTGGAATTTCCACAGTCAGTCACTTGTTTGGGTTCAGATTTTAAGGGCATCCAGAAAGTCCATATCTAGACTTAGGGCAGGAATGTGGCATTCAGCCATCCACGATCTCTTATATTAACAGAGATTTGTTTCTTGCTAAGTGGGTGCTGAGGCAGTCTGAAGCTCATGGAGAAGGGGTTGCCAAGGGCAGCCTGCAGTGGTTTCTTGGTGGCTGGATTTCGGTGGGTCCTGGTGGAGTCCACACTGAGTGGGGCTGACGACAGATGAGGTGTGGTTGTGTGGCATCTCTGGGGTCGCCTCTGTTGGTTCACCTGACTACCTGGAACTTCTGCCTGTTCCAGCCCAGGTTGGGCAAGGTGGGCCTGGCACCAGGCCTTCTATGAACTACTCTGGATTGTGCTATAGATTCTTGGGACCTCACCTTCCTGGACCCAGGCATGAGCAATGATGGTAGGCACTGGCTCAGAACCTGGGTGGGGGCCCAGACTGACTGGGTGGTGGTGGTGGTGTGGGAGAGGTGGCTGGCAAGGCTGGAGCTGCCCCAGATGAGCGATCAATCCACAGCCCTACCTTGCCAATAGACTATTTTGTGTGCAGTGAAAACATGAGTCTATTTTTTTTCTGGTAAAATGTGACCTTGAGGAGTTAGGGGTATAGCTCAGTGGTAGAATCCTCATCTAGCAAGTGTGAGAGCCTGGATTTGACGCCCAGCACTGCAAAATGGGGGAGGGGTGCTTGGAGGTTCCAACACTTCTGGAATAGTTTGTAATTCTTTTTAATCTCTCTCTCTTTTTTTTTTAGTTACTGATAGACTTTTATTTTTATTTATTATATGTGGTGCTGAGAATCAAACCCAGTGCCTCTCACATGCCAGGCAAGTGGGCTACTTCTGAGCCCCAGCCCCAGCCCCTAGTTTGCAGTTCTTAAGTCTCCCTCTTAACTCACTCACTGTGGCTGTCCCATGCTGGAAGGGCTCCCAGCACAAGCACAGCTGCTCTGTTGTGCCTCAAGCCCCCTCTTCTCCTGGCTCTCCCCGGGGCTGGCTCCCCCTCATCCTTCAGGTCACCATTACACATCACTGCCTGAAACAGTCCTCCTCGGACCGCCTTCTACAGGTCTTAGCCTCCTGCTCGCTTCCTGACCAGTTCCCGCCATGATGTACGATTTTGGGGTTGTTTCCTTGTTTGCTGTCTCTCTGCACCTGAGAGACGATGAGGTGGGCGCTATGTCTCCTGTGATCCAGTTCCTTGCTCTGTGCCTGGTACGGTACCTGGCAAAGCACCTGGCCTTACTAGCTGCTCTGCGACCATTTGTTGTGTGAATAACCAGCAAATGAATGAACAGAGAGCATGTAAAATGATTTGTACACTGACAGCCACCAAAAAAGAATGGGAAGGTGCACACTATGGAATGGCTGTCACTTGCTGGGTCCACACATGCCTGTGTTCCTGTGCCTCTTTGGTGATGGTGATGATGATGGTGGCGATGGCAGCTAATGCTCATTGGGAGGCGCCATGAACTGGCTGCCGTCCTTTGTAACTGATGTTCATTTTTTTTTTCATTTGGTTTTCCCTAAAATGTTTTCAGCTGTTCTGTGGCAGGAACGATGACACTCTGCCTTGAGACAGCCTTGTGAAGCATCATTCTCATAGTGCTGTTGTTCAAATTAGAAAGTTTGTGTCATTCTTTCCATGATTGATTCCAGCTTCAAAATCAGGGTAAGGACAGAAATAAAAATGATGGTTGATCCAGCAAAGTATTCATTTGCATACTTGTATTTAAAGCAGAACAGTTTTTATAATTCTAGAACTTTTAAATAACTGTTGAATTGCAAACAGCGTTATTTTGCCATCGACCCTTGATCCCTCATTCTCTTCAAAGCTGTGGGTTGCTAAGCAACTGGAGATCAGAGTCCTCTAAACCTGTGTTATTATTATACAACCACAGTCCCAGTGGACAGGAAAAAATCAACAAAGATAAAAACATGCCCCAGAATGATTATAATAATTCAGTGATTATCTAGATTGCATTCTCGAGAATCACATTTATTCCAAACCATATGCTGTCTCTTTATTTTTACTGGGTCATGAGAACAGCTTTCATCTAAATTATCTATAACTATGGATTCTCATTATAATTCTTCAAAAAAGTAAATTATTTTAAATTAGTTTCAGTTGGAGAACAGCCCATGCTGCTCTATGATTTGTGGTGGCCGTAAGTAGGTCATAATCACGAAGACCTGATCTGCCAGGACTTTTTATTGGGGATGTGGCCAAGGGAAAATGGGCCAGGGGGCAGGCAGTACACTGGTGGGTGTGCTTTGTCACTCTCTGGGTGACTTTGGGC
This sequence comes from Marmota marmota marmota, assembly GCF_001458135.2. Lineage (NCBI taxonomy): Eukaryota > Metazoa > Chordata > Mammalia > Rodentia > Sciuridae > Marmota > Marmota marmota. The sequence continues at coordinate 45,158,672 of NW_026000005.1, read as the reverse complement.
CAGATCTTAAACTCTCCCAGCCTTGGTTGGCTTGTCTGTAAGACGGAACCACAGTAGCATCTCTTGTAGGGAAGCTGTCATAGTCACGCTCTCTGGAGGTTAGGCTGTGGCCAGGTGACGGAAGCTTCGTGTATTGTGGTCAAATGTTTTGTTTCATCCTAAGGACACTTTGGAGCTCTTGGAGCATTTACAGAGGCATTGTTCCCCTCCAACCCCCACTGATGAGTAGAAGATCACTTGCGTCCTGGAACTCATGAACCACCGTTTCGGTTACCTGTTGTTGAGAAACAAACTACCCTACAATGTAGTATCCTAAATCCACAATCACTCTGTTTATTTGCTCATGGATCTGTAATTGAGACAGGGCTGAAAGGGGAACTTCTGGAGTCCCCTGGGATGGTATAACTGGGCTGGAGAATTGCTGGCATGAAAAGCAGGTTGTTTCTAGATCTTGGCTGGAAGCTCAGGTGGGGACAAGGACCTTCACTTTTCCTCCCTGTGATTTCTCCAGCATGCCCATTGCATAGTGGTCTGAAGGCAGGTGGACTTCTGCATGGCCACTGGCTTAACCCAAAGCAAAACAACCAGAAGCCTCCAGGGCTTCTTAAAGCCTAGATTCAGGCTGGGAGCTTTAGTGCAGAAATCCACTCTCCTAGTCCACCCATCAAGCTCTTTGAGCTGTGTTACCCACCTGTGGTGAGCTGGATTCGAATTCTTTTCATAGGATTGTTACTTCCACCTTCTTCACAATCTGGAGTAATCGTTCCTATTTCTCTGTGTCCTCAAAGTCATCTCTCCTCCTAATCTCAAGTAGCTCTGGCTTCTAGAAACTAAGCCAAGAAGTTGAGGTGTTTGCAGCCACCTTCTGTGTGTTCAGCCAAGCAATACCATTCTCTCTGCTTAAAAAAGAAATAGGAGTAGAAGAGAAAATGCATATTAAGTTCTCAAATTTTCCTGCTATCCTGTTGTTATTATTACCATTGATTTTTTAAAATAATTTTTTTAAATAAAGGATTAATTCAACAGACAAATCTAGGCAAAAGACAATAAATATAAGTTGTCATCTTATAGATAGTAATCGAAGCCAGGAATAAAGTCAACTCACCCAGAACAGGGAAAAAAGATAAGAGAAGAGGAGGGAAGATGGTCCCTTGAGGAACTTCAGCATCTAAGAGATTTGTCAGGAGAAAATTCTGGAAAGGAAGGGTGAGAGGAAGAGGTGGGAAGCCGACCAGAAGCAGATGTAGCTACGGGTGGGAAGGAGGGACACAAGTTGCTGTGGTCAATCCAGAAGGACTGTGACGTATTTGTTAGGTTTAAAAACAAGTCTGTCCAAACCTTAGTTCTGTTGGCATGGAAGCAGCTTTCAGTGGACAGAGGAGTGAGTCGGAGTGAGAAAGCAGAGAAAGCACGTGGTCAGGGAGCTGTAGTTCATGCTCTATAAGGGACGCAAAGAGGAGAAGATGGATCAGCTTTGGGTGCTGAGGTAGGGAATTGAGGGGGCTGTCATGGAGTTTGTTCTCTTGACGTAAAAGGCATCTGTTGAGAGTGAGTGCTTCGGTGTGGCTTGAGAACACAGAAGGCAAGGGGTAGACCCCATGGAGGAAGCTGGAAGAGCCGGCCCCTAAGACCCTCGAACACCCTTGTCCTGGGATCCCTGAGTGCCACGGGTTGGCTGGAAAGCAGACTGGGATCCACTAGCAGGGGCAACGGACAGATGGCATGCAGAGGAGCCGAGGATTTGGGCAGGAGAGTGGTTGAGGTTCTGAACCTGGGAGTCCAAGTGGCCTTGATCTTGCATCGTGGTGCTTGGGATCATCACTGTCTTGTTCTTCCCTGTTCTTCTGCATCCTGCTGCATGGAGTGGAGGTGACCAGTGCTTAGATGATCATATGAACAAGAAGTGGAAGGAAGAGGGATTGATGGGATCGTCTCGAATATTTAGAAACCTCAGTGAAATATTTAACCACAGTTTGCCAACTGACCAGTTGCCCTTAGAGTGATTAGAATAAGCTGAGGTTTAGGCGGAAATTCTTAGGATCTGAGTAAATGGATCAGCTTTTAATTAAACAATTCTATGTGAATGGTTTCTTAGGAAGTTTCCGTCTGTAGTCTGCTGAATTTTATCCTGGGGGTTGGGGTGAGTGTGTTGTGGGGAAAACTTGTGAACTAGTTCTCGAATATGATCTTACCTCCTCAGCTGTCACTGAGGCAGGGCAGCCATCAGTGGTGGCCTTCATCTACCCATCCCTGAACTCATCTCCCGTCTCTTAGCCGCCTTCCCATCTGTCCTCTTGCATTTTTGGTGATTTCTGTTCCCTTTTAACATGGCTTCCTCTGGAATGTGTTTGTAGCGTTCTGTTGTATCTATGTCTAATTCTTGAGATCACATTTGCTAAATTAAAGATTATATGATTAGGCACCCTGGGTTCAATCCTGGCACCAAAAATTTATGATTAGGTTTTAATAACTCTAAGTATATATAGTTAGCAGAGGTGTAACATTCCAGAACCTATTTAATAAATTGGAGGGTTTTGGAGGAAGGAGTCACAGGCTGGAAGAGCAGAGCCTGCTTGAGAAACCTTGCAAATCATTCTCACTCCCCTGGAGTACCTCTGGGATGGTGCTGCGTGGCTCCCCTGGGACTCAGGAGCTGAGTGGGCACCTGTGGTAAAGAATGCAGAATTTGAAGAATCACTGAAAAAGGCTGACAGCTTTGAGTGTTTTGGGGTAACTAGGAAGGGATTTGCTGTGTGTGTGTGTGTGTGTGTGTGTGTGTGTGTTTTATTGGGGACCAAACCCAAAGGTGCTCTACTACTGGGCTATATCCATAGACCTTTGTATTTTTTGAGACTGGATCTTGTGACTTTCCAAGGCTGATCTTGAACTTACGATTCTCTGGCTCAACCTCCTGGGTTGCTGGAATTATAGGCGTGCACTACTGCGTTCAGCTAAATCATGCTATCTATAGAACACCCAACTGTCAGTTTGAATGCTTTTCTCTAGGAGGGACCAAACTCCTTTCTCTTGAAGATAAATGACTTAGGCGAGTGACACTAGGTTACAAGAGTGACCTTGGCTTATAATTCTATCCCTTATAGAAACTGAATAGGTACCTGGGAGTCAGTGGTTCTTCACTGATCAGTGATGACCAGGTGCATCCAGTCCACTATTACGCTATTTTGAGGTCATGGATGAGATGTTTGGGATCCATGACTTAGCATTAGAGATGGGGCCTGGTCCATTACTTTTTAAGCATTCTCTATCTTTGTCTAGTATCAGTCTCTTATATGATATCCTGGTACCAGCTAGTACCAGTTTTGTATCAATGGTTGTTAAGTTATTTGAAATTGTGCAAGTTATTTGATGTGATGTTGGCAACTTGAAATTGGCCATGTGGGAATTTATACCATGGAAATTGGCAGAGGCTACAAATCAGGGTTCCCATGTCCCCATAGAGCTGGTTGTTGAGCTTTCTACCAGTACCCCACTATGTATGCTTCTATTTTTGAGACTGTAATTCTGTTTTTATTTCTTTTTATTTTTTTGGTGGTACTGGTGGAGCACACGCTAGGCAAGTGCTCCACCACTGAGGTACATCCTCAGCCCCATCGGATATTCTTTAATTATCTTTCTCTGCCCTCTCATTCACTTCCGAAGCTGGTCTATTTATAAGGGTTGTCTTCATCAACGTATCCTTAGTTACTAACTCTGTGCCTAACACACAGGAGGGGTTTAACAATTCTAGAGATCTTACATATGCTCAGTCAATGAATGGATATTTCTAGAAATTTTGGACGTTTTCTTGAACTTCTTTATATATTCTCCAACTTGGACACTGTTGGAAAGATGAATTTTTGTGGCCGTTATTTTTAGGAGAAATAGCATTGATGAGAAAACTAAGTGCTGTGGTTGAATGTCCTCTCCCGAATCATTGATATTTAGTCACCATTGTGAGGTGTTGGTAGGGTGGAAACTTCATGTAGCTGTACTATTTGGAAGTAGGACCTTTGGGAGGTGGGGCCCTAATCCAATGGGAGAGTCGCTTTATGACAAGAGGAGGAGAGACCTGGGCTAGGATGTTCTGTCTTGCCTCATGATGCCTGTCCTGCCTTGGGACTCTGTAGAGAGTTCCCACCAGCCTGAAGGACCTCACTAGACGTGGCCCCCTGAACTTGAACTTCTCAGACTTCAGAATCATGAGTTGAAAAAAACCTTTTGTTTTCATAAATTACTCAGTGCGTGGTATTGAGTTGCAGCCATAGAATACAGACTAGGACAGTGGGCTGTGTGACCCTCCGAGTTCACCTGCTTGTCTCTGGTGGAGAAGTTCCAGGCTCTGGACTGCCCTCAGCACTGCAGTGTGGAGACCAAGTTGCTCACTCATCAGGTTGTGCTCTATGTGATACCTGCTTTCAGGGAAGGATGAAATTGGTGACTATGTGGCATCAAGGGTCAGCGATTCTTTTCTGGTTGTTATGAATTACCAGGTGCATCCAGTCTGCTACGCAGGAGTTGCCCACAAGAGCAGATCCCTGGTCCACTTCACACAGAGCAGCCGAGGGAGCCCTTCAGGATGCAGCAAGCCTTCCCTGAGGCAGCTCTGCGCGTTGGCCCTTTCTGCAGAGCCATGTGTGCCTCAGGTGTTTTAATGTGTCAGATTCTTTGTACCACATTGTCTCACGTACCTAGGACTGTATGTTGGGACTAATGGGAATCAGACATTATTACTCTTTGTGAACATCGAGTTTCCTTTTACTCTTTACTTGTGGGTGGTAAAGGGTGACCCTTTTTTCCCAGTGTTTTAAGATTTGGTGAACAAGCCCAGAATCACTATGCCATGATCATATCATGCAGGTTCGAATCAGATGCCCTTAAAGTTTGCAGTAGGGGAGACCTAACTTTTAAAACTCCTTTTGTTAAAAAACAAACAAACAACAACAATGACAAAAACTAATGGTGTGTTATAATTATATATAGTAGAGGAATTCATCATGCCATATTTGTACAAGCACATAGTACATATCAATCAATCACATTCCTTTTCTTTCCCTTCCCTGATCTGCTTGCTCTGTTCTACTGATCTCCTTTATAATATCATTATTAACATTTTAATTGGTGCATCAAAATTGTATATTACAGCAGAATTCATTATGGTATAGTTGTACGTGGACATAGCATGATTTGTTAGAGTTTATTCCTAGTTCTTCCTCATTCCCTCTTCCTCCCCATCCATTCCCTTCCTTTACTCTATTGGCCTTCCCTTTACACTTGTGAGAACCCCTTACCCCCCTTTAAAAATTTATTTCCCTGCTCCTAACTTCCACATATGAGAGAAAACATTCAACCCTTGACTTTCTGAGTCTGGTTTATTTCACTTAGCATGTTCTCCAGTTCCATCCATTTACCAGTTAATGACATAATTTTATTCTTCTTTATGGCTGAGTAGAACTCTATCATGTATGTACACCACATTTTCTTTATCCATTCATCTGTTGAAGTGCACCTAGGCTGGTTCCATAATTTGGATATTGTGCATTGTGCTGCTATAAACATTGGCATGCATGTATTACTCTAATGTGCTAACTTTAGTTCTTTGGGATAAATACCAAGGAGTGGGTTATTTGGGTCATAGAGTGGTTCCATTCCTAGTCTTTTGAGGAACCTCCATACTGCTTTCCAGAGTGGTTATACTAATTTGCAGTCCCACCACAAAGTATGCACATACTCTCCCCCCCACCCCCAGTGTCCTTGTTAGCAATGACTGTTATTTGTATTCTTGATGGATGCCATTCTGGCTGGAGTGAGATGGAATCTCAGTGTAGTTTTGATTTGCATTTCCCTGATTGCTAGGGATGGTGAACACTTTTTTTTTCATGCGTTTGTTGGCCATTTGTATTTCTTTTTTTGAGAAAAGTACTGCACAGTCCTTTTCCAAATGAATTGGGTTGCTGTTACTGTGCATGATTACACGCACTGGCACACAGTGTCCCTCTGGAGTAGAAGGGAGGCACCCAGTTTTTATGTGCTAGCTTGTGCTGACTGGATTCCTAGAGTGATGGAATTGGCCTCAGGTTTGACATGAACAATGTTGAGGTGTGTGGCTTATAATCCCAGGCCTTTCAATGGAGGGCAGGCTTGGGCATTCTTCTGTGTGGCCTGTGGTGAGAACCACGACTCTCCCATGATGCTCTAGGATAGTTACAGGGTTGTGAATAGTTATTTTTCTTCAAATATTGGAACCACAATCAGAAACAAAACAAGAAGCCTTCTGTGCACGTTTCCTAGGGCTGCCGTGGCAAACTGCATGTGACTTGAAGTGAGGAACAGACATGTCTTCGTTATCCTGCAGCTCTGGAGGCTGCAGGTGTGAGCTCGGGTGCCAGCCAGGTTGCTTCCTTTTGGGGGCCGTGAGGGACACGTGGTTGCCCGCCTCTCTGCAGCTCCTGGTGCCTCACTGGCCACGTTGGCTTTCCTGGGCCAACCTCTGTCCTCACATGGCCTCCTCCCGTGTGTCTTCACATCTTCCCTCCTCCTGCATGGCTCTCTGTGTCCAGCTGTCACCCTTTTTAAGGACACCGGTCATATTGGAGTAATGTCCACCCTAACAATCTCATTTCAACTTGGTTACCTCTGTACAGACTCTATTTTCAAATAAGGTCACATTCTGAGGTATTGGGGGGTAAGGACATGGCATATTATTTTGGGGGGACACAATTCAACCTGTAACACCTCCCCAATTCTATAACATCCAGGCTGAAGGTGGTTCTGTAGTATTTCCACTATGTGGTGGAGGGATTGGAAGAGTCACTGGGGAAGCTGGTGGGCAGGATGAAGGATGACCGACTCAGAGTCCTTTAGTAGTAATCAGGGAGGAGCAAATGGCTGTCACTTGTGTGGCCCCAGAGAACACAGGCCTCGAACCTGGCCATCGTCATACATGGTTTTGTGTGGAGAATTCTGGTGTGGATGGGGCTCAACATGCATTTTATGAACGAAGCTCATTAAGAGGAAATCTAAAGCTCCCGATTGACCTTTGGGCAAAGGAAGGTATGTGCACAACTGATGCTCTGCTGACTCAGCAAACTCCTTCCCCACGTAACTCATTTATGTAAACCTGGGGGTAGACCACCCGGCCAAGTCCCCCCAGCCTACGCAACTTGAAGGTCATAATTAATTTTTTCCATCTGTCAGGACACAGTCATGATGAGGTCATGGGCATCTGGTTATTGCTTTGATTCCCTTCCAAATTTAGAATATTGACAATGTGACTGTGATGGTGGAGCTGCTTCCAAAACCTGAAAGTGAATCTTTGTCTTTCACTTGCATATTGAAGATGAGAACATTTTGAAACTTAAGTCATACTCTACAGAATTCTTTGACTACTATTGTTAATGTAGATTAAAATAATCATCATCATGCATCTACTCTAGGGGACAGGGGCGTTTTAATGAAAAGAAGAGGGTGGCTCTGTTTTTCAAAATCATAGCTGCCCAGAGCTGTGAGCAGTGGGAATTTGCACCTGGCTTCTACTCCTTCTATCAGCTCTGAGTGTTTGGCATCATGTGTAAAGTGAGTCAAAAGAGGGACTGGAAACTTTAAACATGTTCCTGAAATCTAGGTGATGGGAGAACTCGGACTGGCCCCCCATCCCATCACAGATTGTACCTGGGTGACCTCATTCATGATGCTGTGGGAAGACAGGAGAGAGATGCAACGTTGGAGACACAAAGCACAGTCTACTAGCAGTAGAAGCTGTCCCTAGCCTGGGAGCCAGAAGAACATGCCTCACATGTGGAAGAGACATGGGAAGGAAAGCAGTGCCAACCACGGAGTTACCCAGAAGGCAGAAGAGCAGCCCAAACAGGCTGAGGCTCTAAAGGGATTAGGTGGCTCAGATGGCGAATCTGGGGAGATGAAGATGAAGTTTCTTCTTCAAGAGGAAACCAAGGAGGAAGAATCTTAGGGTCATGAGTCATGGAGAAATTGAAGTGGGAAGAACCAGACTCTGCAGATGACACTACATACTCAAGTGGGCCAGCAGTGGGGTTTCACAGGAAACCATGCTCAAGAAAAGGGGAAGAGAGAATCATCTCTGTCCAGCTTCCTGGGCAGATGGGCAGGCCAAGGGCAGGTACATCTGTCGGGTAGATTGTCGGGGACATGGTCCCCAGTCACTACATCAGGGTGAGGGAATGGTAAACCTTCCTCTCCACTTTACACAGCTCTATAATGTTTCATGGAATGGGAAATACTTCTCATGAGAATCTCAAGTCGGTTTTTGCAGTGAATTCTGCAGGGGCTGGGGAGGAATAGATTCAGTCAGGTCTCCCACCCCAGCCCCGGCCCCAGCCCCAGCTCTGGGTGGCCCCAGCCCCAGCCCCAGCTCCGGTGGCCCCATCCGCAGCCTTCCTGCTGTTCCTCACTAACTATGCACACAGGTGACTCAGAACCCCTTGGGATCTTTGAAGGAATTCTCCTCAGGAGATACTTGTCTGCAGGTCCTGTGCACAAACACTCTCCAGTTGTGTTGTTTAGAGAGGAGGACTTTGTTGAAGTGGCTAAAAACAGGGATGGATGGGATACGGAGACTAAAAGAGAAGCTCACGAACAGGATCTAAGGATGGGACTACCATCAGCACTTGGCAGATAAGCTGTGTGGCCATTTTTTTTTTCATGCTCATTTAACCTTATTAAACTATAATTTAGCAAATGTCAGATGTGTTTAAAGCAGGTAGGTGTACCCACTGGTCACTGCTTGCCTGGGATCTCACGATGTGGCTGAAGCCTGCCCTTCTGTGTGTGGGTCTGGGGGCTCCTTGTTTGCAGCTCAGGCAAAAGTCAAGGGCAGTGTTTTTGAGGCACCTCTGCAATGGTACTGATGAGGGTAGGGAGTGAAGATTCCCCAGCAGCTGCGGCAGCAGTGCCCAAGAGAACTGCAGCTTCCTGCCCTCCTAGTCCTTCTGAGATGCCCCAGAAATGCCCGTGGGCATCCCTAGAAGTCCTGTGTCCTGGGGGCTCCCTGTGTCAGCTCCTCTTAGAAGACAGACCTCACTGCTCACAACACGCTGGTCCTCACTGGGCTGATGGCAGGCTGGGCACAAGCCCTGGGATCTGGGACCTGTTGGGCCTGACAGAGAGAGGTCTGGTTCCTCTTCCATTGAAAGCCCACTGGTGCTTTAAAGTAATAATGAGTAGATACAGACAGCTGTGGCCCTAGCAGGGGCCTGTTGGTCATTTCCTCTTTGAAATCTGAGCCGACTTGGAGGCAGGACTTGAGAGCATCCCTTTGGAAGATAACAAGATTGCTTCTTGGATCATTAGCCTTCAGGGACATACTCAGCAATGAGAGATGAGGAAGGCCTGTGTCTGCCACTGCTCCCTGTCCTTTGTGTCACCTTTAAGTCTAGTTCTCTGCTGGATATTGATGAGTCGTGAAAGTGGCAGCTCGGATAAAATTCCTGTCTGCAAATTCTTTGAACTGGCTCAAAGTGCATTCAGGCCTGGGATCAGAGCTGATGGGGCCCGGTGATCTGTGGTGTCGAGGTTGGCAGAGAGTAGCCACTGGGACCTGTTGGGCCTGACAGAGAGAGGTCTGGTCACGAGACGGCCCTGTTCTGATGCCACCTATGGCACTGCAGGCAAGCCCCGCTCTGGTCCCGTGAAAGCAGCATAGCTCCTTCTACAGGTCCCCGACTTGTCCTCATAGTGGGGAGGCGTCTTTGGTGGCATGTGTTATGTAGCCTGGCTCATGCTCTCCAGTGTGTATTCAGTGTTGGTCATTCATACCCCCACTTAGACACACACATGTGCTTGTGCGCACACATACAAAGACATGCACGTCAATCTCTGTCAACAATTCCCAGTGTGCTGCCTGAGCTTTGAGCAATGTAGGACTGAAACCTTCAGGAGCAACATGATTTTATTTATTTATTATCTATCATCTATCTATCTATTTGTTGTATATGGACACAATACCTTTATTTTATATATGTTTATTTTATATAACATAAAATTATATAACATTTATTTTATATGTTTATTTTCACGCGGTACTGAGGATTGAACCCAGTACCTCACATGTGCGAGGCAAGTGCTCTGCTACTGAGCCACAACCCCAGCCCAGCAACATGATTTTTATGGAAAAGATGGCTGGTGTTGCTGGAGTGCACACACTTGTGATGCCAGTGACTTGGGAGGATGAAGCAGGAGGATCACAAGTTTAAGGCCAGCCTGGGCAGTTTAATGAGATCCTGTGTCACAATAAAAATAAAAGGGCTGGGGATGAAGCTCAGTGATAGAGCACCCCTGGGTTCCATCCCCAGTTCTGAAAAAAGAAAAAGAATAAAAACATGACTAATGCTGACAGCTTGTGAATGTCCTTTCTGAGGTGGCTTCTCTTTAGGAGGGACATCCCCCAGCTCCCTGTTGAGCACCAGGCAACAAGTGACAGAAATCACCGTTTATAATGTGCATTCCCTTGTGTCTGGGAATTGGAAGTAGACATTCCTTGTAGCTTCCCCATAAATATTTGGCCTCATAGAGTCGAATAGAGCAGGTGGGCTGCATGCTTCATGAAAGCAAAGTCATTCTCACCACCAAATCCAGCTGTTGTCCTCATTGTTAGAGCTCATGGTCATTTGTGATAAAGGAATGAATGGAGAGAGTGGTGGGGATAGAGCAGGAGATAAGCCACTCAGGATTCCTGCTGATTTACAGCTCATATATATTTCACAGAGACTGATAAAAAATAAATAAACAAGAAAATAGCAGGAGATCAGAAGTGCAGAGAGTTAAATGTAGTGACCACATAGGTGACTGGTTGGTTACATTGGATAGGAGGCAACATTTAACTTGAGCAGTAAATTTTGTTTTTGTACCAGGGATTGAACCCAGGGTTGCTTAACCATTGAGTCACATCCCCAGCCCTTTTTATATTTTTTTTATTTTGTGATAGGGTCTTGCTAAGTTGCTGAGGGCCTTGCTAAGTTGCTGAGGCTGGCTTTGAACTTGCAATCTCCTGTCTCAACCTCCTGAGCAGTGAACTTTAAGCAGCCATAAGGAGGAGACTTGGGAATACGGCAGAGAAACTTGGGAAGCCTGAGGTGAGAACAGCAGCAAGTTCAAGTGCTCACAGAAAAGCCAGTCAGCTGCAGCTGGTGGACTTCAGGCAGATCTGAACTGGGGCCTCTTGATGAGTGATGGTTTATTTGGGTGCCAGCAGTGGTTCATCTTTGTAGGTTATTGATCAGCTGGAGCACGACTCAGTTTTATAATGGCCTTCTCAGAATGGCAGGCGTCAGATACAAGAAGTGTGGAAGTTGTCCTGTCTTGTCCTTTCGACATTTTCAGCATAATTTTTTCCGACTATAAAAATAATCTGTGTTCGTTATTTTAAAAAATTTGGAAAAAGAAAAAAGCATAAAAAAGAAAAAAAAATTGACCAACAGGCAACCACTATCACATATTTTGCCCTTATTTCATAGTTGAAATTAATCACTAGGCCTGTACTGTTTATGTGGTAGTCAGCAGCTTTTAAATTAGTTGCAAATACATAGAATTAAAAATTCAGTCTTTTACTCACAGTAGCCAAACTTTGAGTGAGTGCACAAACGCTGCATTGTGGGTGGCTTATGGAGAATAGAACGTTTCTATCATCTCAGCGAGTCCTGATGGGCAGCACCATGCTAGACACAATCCTGCTCCCACATTTTTAAGCATTAAGTGCTTTTTTCCTAGTACACTTTTTCACTACGTCTTGACTTAATGCAGAATTGGCATTGCCTACAATTGTCTATTTAGATATCTATGGCTGCTGCAGTAACATCCTCTTCCCTTTATAAGGTTCTGGTTCTTTGGAGAAACCTGTGTGGACAATCCGTTTCATTCCTATAGTCAAGCCAATCTGTTTTGAGTGACGTGCCTCCCCAGGATGCCAGCCAGTGCCTCCCCTGGAGTGTTGTGACTCACCCCTGTGATGACAAATACAGGCAGCTGGAAGGACTCTCCCAGCACCATCACATGCAGCCTGTAGTACCCTGGATCATACGTTCACAGGTGTCATCATGAGAAGGCATGGAGGCCTCGTTGACCTTGACCTTGTAGGAGACATAGCGAGGGGCTTTCCCTGATAAGATTGAACTGGAGTCAGCTTCCAAGGTGACCATTTATAGTGCCTTTAAACCCTGCATCATGTGCTCAAATCTGGTCTGGATCCTTTGAACGACTCTGGTCTTTTCTGACTGTAAATAACCACGATTGCTTGATGCCCAGTGAGGATTGCTGTAACAGCATTTCCGGAACTTTAATGGTTTCTGAATGATGTAGGGTCCGTAGGGGCCCTTCCTCCAGGGGGCTGGCTCAGCAGCTTTGCTCTGAAGGGAAGATATTGAAGCCACTCTGTGCAACTTGAGCAGGATTGATGTGCTTGAGTGGATCGTAACCATTTTGGAATGGACATTTCCTGCGTTACTACACTCAGTGAGAATTCTCCACTCATGTTGTTATTTATTTAGAAAAATTTTATGATTCCCCATTTCATCTTTTCCTGCCTCAGAGACTTCCAAGTTATATTCTTATTCTGTAATAGGAATGCCTACTCTTTCTGGATCAAGATATTAGAAGCTGCCCCTGTCTTTTCTGGACACAAAACGATGCACACAGTCTCCCTGACAGTGATCTTTCCTCGGGCGAATTTTAGGTGAAGGTCAGGTGAGCATGCCAGGAGCCCACACCATGCCACGGTGGTCTTTCCAGCAAGGCCTCCCATCAGGAGGTGAAGACAGGTGAAGTGGCAGCACTTCCAGAGCTGGATCCTACTGGCCATGAGAGCTTCATGTCTGAATGGTGGTGGACACAGCCACGAGGGTGTGACCTCAAATTTCTCTCAATTGTGTAAATCATGTTAAGTCTGGATGAAGTGAGGGGCATTATTTGGCATGTGCTTGGGCTTAAAAAACTCTTTGCTATGGACATCTCTTGTTAACACAGTATGGTGTGGTCTCTGACATGGAATCTCCAGCAGGTCCCTCCATGGCCAAATGAACACACGGACTTGTTCACGTTCCCTGGAGAAGGCTGGAGCCTGCTAACCCCAGGACCATTTGAGAGCAAATGATCACTTCTGGCTGTTGTGTAGACCTCCCCCACTTCCTCCCTTATTTTTTTCAAGTCTTTTCTCCCTCTTCCCTCATTATACTAAAGTTTTACTTTATCTTTTTTATTTTAAACTTAACATAGACTTGTTGGAAAAATAGATCTATGGAAACATCTCAGCTTCCATTATAATAGACAACACTCTTGTCAAAAAATGTGTTGGGGGTAGAGACAAGCATAGGGGACACACAGCCTTCAACTGGCTCTAATTTATTGGGACAGATGCTCTGGGATAACTGTGTGTCAAATTCTGAAAGAAAAAAAAATTGAGGAAACATAAAGAACAAAACTGGTGATGAACATCGGCACCCCTTGGTGCTTGTGACCTTGAGCAGCTTATGTAACAGTCAGTCATTAAAGAGGTCTGCTCCCAGGAACTTTTTTGATTAAAATACTGTGCTTAGCATTCTCAAAGGCATTGGCTCATCAGAAATTCTCTGAAGCCTCATACAGTGCTTTCTTTGTTACATTTTTCTACATGTCACTTTGCAGAATGGCCAAATCAGAATGCTGCTTTGGACAGATGCACTGCTGTCCATAGAAAGAGAGAGAGGGCGGTGCAAGCCATTCAACCCGTCAGTTGCCACTGAATCCTGGTGAGCCGCTCCAGGGGCTGTGTCCTGCTGAGCAGGAGCCGTTATCCAGGCCACTTGTGACCCAGGGTTGGGGGGGGATGTTTGGACAGTCCTCTCCACTGGGTCTTTCCATGCCTGTGACAGGGAAGAGGAGTCGCAGCGTGCTGCACATCACTGAGCACGGGACGCACAGCTATTTCAGAGGTGGTCTTCGGGTGTTTCTCCTGGTTCTTCTTCCCAGGGATATCAGGTCCTCTCTGTCAGGGTGACTTTTGTATTTTTCTGCCCAAGCATCCCCTCTGTCAGCTTCACCCTCAGAGGAACAGCGTTTGGTCGGCTCCCTTCGGGTATTGGTGAGGGCCTCCCTCCGTTTTGCATGGAAGTCCAGCAGGACACCTGTACTTAAGGTTCTCCTTAAGACAAGGGATTCTCAAGTTTTCTTACTGGAATAAGAAGTTCCATATGATTTCTTTTCCTCCCTCCCTCTCTTCCTTCCTTCTGTGTTAGGCATAAGGTCTACCAAAGCAATGCCTAATTGGATTTGAAGTCAAAATAAAATAGGGTCTAGTACAAGTCCCCAGCTCTGTAAGAACTTGGGATCATCTTTGACATGGGTGAAGGTATACGGGACACTGTACACCTGGGCTGCATCTTTCCAGCCCCCAACAGAATCGCATTGTCATGGTAAGAAACAGCTGTATGGGCTGCACTTCCTGTGAAACAGCTGTCGGGCAGGCCATGCATCATGTTGTTAAATGTCCTTACTATAATGACATGTGGACATGTCCTTTGGTTCAGAGCTGAGGAAATTGCATCTCTACTGATGAGTTCATAAGATAAAACTCAGATAAAAACTACTTACTTTATCCTGTATTATCTTTTGCCACGCTTGCTATGAAGCTCAGAAGTAATTTTCGTGCTTCACTGTAGGGACTCTTCTACCTTTAGCCTTAAAAAATATGATTCCCACTCCTCCTCACCTGTATTATTTGTGTTTGAGGTTTGTTCTACTGCAACTGTGCTTTTTATGATGTGCCACATGAGATTGTTTTTGGAAACAGAAATGGAAGATATACCAGTGATTTCTTTGTGATCTTTCTCACAATACTTATGTGATACTGATCACCACCAGGAAGGGGAAGAAGGCAGAAGAGTGTTAAGGGGGAAGGGAAGAGGATGTAGTGTACTTAAAGAACATTATGAGTGCAGACAGGGAGCTGGGCTTTGTGCTGAAGGTGGTGAGGTGAGCAGTTAGGCCATATGGGGAGTGATGAGGATTGGGTATGAAATCTCCATGAGCAGGTAGAACCAAGTCTTGGAGTCTGAATTTGGATACCAGGCCTGGGACTAGGTTAGGTGATTGCTGAGAAATTTGGGGTTTTGAATAGAGGTGGGATTAGATGAAAATGTGATGTAGACTATTTATCTGACATGCACAGTGGTTGGAACGGAGTGGAAATTAGAACAAAAAGATCAGCTAATAGGAGGTTGCCGGAATGGAGGTGCTCCTGATAGAGCTCTAGATTTGCAGAGATGAAGGAGAGGTGACCCTGAGCTTCCATGTAAAGAAAGAAAGACCCAGGGCTGAGGTTGTGGCTCAGAGGTATGTGTGAGGCACTGGGTTTGATTCTCAGCACCACATATAAACAAATAAATGAATAAAGGTCCATCAATAACTAGTAAAAATTAAAAAAAAAAGAGAAAGACCCAGAATATTTTTGACTCTCCTTCAACCCATGTCAAAGATGATCCCAAGTTCTAACAGAGCTTGGGATTTGTACTAGGCCCTATTTTAGTTTGACTTCAAATCCAATTAGGCATTGCTTTGGTAGACCTTATGCTTAACACTGTAGGTTAGAAATATTCAACACCAACATTTGGGCATTCTTTGTTATTGCTTGAATATTGCATTGTAACCATTTGAGGCCAATATTTACCCATCTACTTAAACATTTTGACAATATGCTGCTGATTATATTTCCTCCTAATAGTATATTTTCCAGTAGATGTTTTAGGGAATTATGTAAAAGTGCTAATTGTCAGTGCTACTGGCCTGGCTTAAGTGTGTTATTGGTTGCTTGCCTGTTTCCTCAGCTCTTTGTGAGGCCTTGGGGTTGGCCAGCTCACCCTCCCATCTGGCTTGGGCACTGGTGGAGTCAGTGACCAGCCCTTGGAACAAAGACTGACTTTCTTGGAATCCCCTGGCACTGTGGCTTTCTTTCATTTGGTCCCTTCTTTAGTTAGTGTCTTAAATCCGGCAAGATTTACTATCCTTAATTTATTTCTTACTTTGATGACTTTCTAACACAGGATCTGTTCCTTGGTCATGTGTGATGTCTCCTTTTCAGTTTGCAGAGGCCTTTAAAATCAGATCTATGTGGGCATTGGCTTTAGCTCTCGTATTTCCTGCAAGAGGAAATAGCTGTAATGAGGACCATGCACTCAGTAATCTGTGCCCTGATAAACTGGTTCTTAGTAGCTATTCCACAAATTAAAGGGCCTGACCCGAAGCTCGCTTGAATGATCCGGCTAATGGGAGACAGTTCTTCTCCTTAGGACACGAGTTCTCAAGTTTTCTTACTGGAATAAGTAGTTCCATATGATTTCTTTCTTTCTTTCTTTTCCCTCTCTTCCTCCCTCCCCTGCCTCCTCACCCTCTCTCTCTCCCTTACCTCCTCTCTCTTTCTTTCTTTCCCCAGGGTCCAAATTTTTCCCTTTTTGTTTCTTCATAATTTTAGAACTATAGATTATTAGAACTAAAAGAGAAATTAAAGCCAGGTAATTTAATACATTATTATATTGAGAATGGATTACTTTAATGTCACGCAATTGGTAAGTGGAGGAGGAAACCCACGGACCTAACTCAGAACAGTGCTTTTCATTGTGTTGCCCTATGGCCCCTGAAGCATCTGTTCTTCCATCCAGGTAAAACCAATGAAATCATCACTGGAGAGTGCCTGGGTTTGACTTTGGGTACTTTTTTTTTTTTTTTGCAGAATAAAAACCGTGCAATATTGACATATTATGGACTTTTGGATCAAATCCTCATGTTTGAATTAGCAGTTTAAGGTCTAGTTACACAGCTTCTCTGCTTCAGCTGACTCCTTTGGGCAGTGGGAATGAACCATGTTGTTTGTGGAGTGGGGACCCACCTAGGAAAACTGCCGCCTTCTGTTCTTGACCTGACTGCTCTTGATGCCTTGGAGCATGCTTGCATCCTGTCGCCAGTGCATGCAAAATGTCCCTATGTGAAAACTACTTTGATTTTAGTGATTTTCTTTGAACATTGGAATTGGTTAAATTAATGACTAGAGGTGTAGACTGGGATAAAATCTCTCTTCAGTTTGGAATAATCAGTACCCAACAAGTTAAAAAAAGCTTAAAAAAGACAAATGCAAAGGATTTCTTCAAAACCAGTGCAACCCAAGAACTGAAATATGAGCAGGGACAGTGAAACACTTCTTGTATTGGTACTGTGCCAGTTAGCTTGGCCTTTTCTCAGTGCCACGCTCACCTTGATCCAAAATGGAGGTATCTTCATCCAGCCCTAAGACTTTTGCAAAATCACTCTTGGTAATTTATGTTTTGAGACAACTTTATAGGTGAAGTTGTGTTTCAGATGGTCACTCAACTACCCACCCTCCATCCCTACCTGTGCTACTATGGAACACAGGATGGAGCCACTTTGGAATTCACGTGGCAGTGAATGGAAGTTGACCATCATGTATTGTTCAAGAAACATTATACATCTGTTCGTCTGCTTCTTCTAATGCCCAGGGGAAAAAAATTCAAAACTATCTACTAGTGTGGCAACACTCTCCTAAAATTTTACCTCTTCTCTACAATAAATGTTCACAGCACGATTCCAGTTCATCTGCTGGATGCATTAATGAGGGTGCTTGATATCAAGGTAAGATGTACACCTATGGAATGCCTGCTTTGCACAATACAAGCAAGATACCCTCTTATTGCTATTACTTTTTAAAGTTCCACTTAAAAGTGAGATATGAAAGTTGAAATCTTTCCTTGAAAAGGAATGTTTGATTTTGTACTCATTTACGTTGTCTGTGCAGGGTATAAGCATACTAAATTATAATTCCCTCAAAAATGCACCATGCAAATCACTTTGGATAAATGATGTCTTTGGTTTGTTCATGTGCTCAGAAGTGATGGGATTGAATCAAGTCATGAAAAGTGCTGGCTTTGGAGTGATTTGAATTCATTTGCTTTCAGCATGATAAAATGGTGGTTTGATTGGAAGGAAGCTTGCGTTTTTCATTCCATTCTGTTATCCACTGCATTTCCTTTTTTTGATTCCTCAAAAAGAGCCACGAACTAAAATGCTTAGAATTTTTGCTTTTGCTATTTTTGATTTTTTCCCTGGATCAAAGCTAAACACCCTGATAGAGAAAAGTGCATTAAAAGTTGCTTTTAATCCAGTTCAATGGCTTAAGTGTATGCCTGGGACAAAGCACTGAGAAGGCTTGGTGTGGTTTGTCTCAGAGGAGAACCAGGGAATCAGTCCTAGAATAGGAGAGGAGCTTGGCAATCATTCAACCTGTTCCTGCTACTCAAATCAAGGTTAGGAATGAGCTGAAAAGATTGCTGTAGATCCCGGGGGTGGTCTGCCCAGAGACAACCCTGTTTGTTATTTTACTTCAATCCAGTATGAGTCCATTGGTCTTCTGTTTCGTTTTCCCACTTCTTATGGGTCCTCCTGATTTCAGAGGTTAGTTCAGTTTTGCATCCACTTAGCTGGGGTGCTTGGTTGCTGGACACTGGTTTGATTTGTCTCTGTTGACCTGATGGGGCTGTTGTGTCTGACCTGGTCAGCATAGGCCAGAGAGACCTGCTTTTTTCTGACAGCTGGGCTGGTTCTAGGTAATGAGGGCACCTTAGCTTGGAGGCCCCGAAGGTGGGAGACAAGAAGAAATGGGCGGCTCTTTTCTCCCTCAGAGCCCATCTTTGTAGTGGATGAGAACATGGCCGTTGGCCCCAGGGCCCCTGCTTCCGTGCCTTGGCTTTGACACTTACTGGGTGACCCTGGGTAATTTATTTTTTCTCTCTATGCTTCAGTTTTTTTCATCTGTACAATGGGAACAGCATTGTTAATTTATTGCATGTCAAACCCTGAGGACGATGCCTGACAGGTGGTGAGCACTCCACTGGCACGTTATTGCTCTCGGTGGGTCTACCTTTGTCAAAAATGGGTGCCCTGTTGGATGATGCAGCTTAGAGAGGCAGAACCAAGGGAGAAAGTATAGTGTGCGTCTCCACTGGGTGACGTGGCTGGGGACGTCTCTGCTGTGCTGACTGAGAGCTCTGTTCCACTTCCTCTGATGACACTGTGTTCTTCTCTAACCAATTGGATTATTGATTTTCTTTGTCAGCCTCATACTCTGGGAGGTAGCTTGCTCTTGTAAAACTGACACAACTATGAGTAAATTTAGGGCTTTAGACTATCATAAGCACTTGGCTATAACTATTCGATGTGAAAGCAAATATTAATTGATTTAAAAAGCAGTCAAACAAATCATTTGGTGTCACGGACAAGAAAAGCCTTGTCACAGTCACTCGTTGGAGCTATTGGCATCACGAGGATGCAGCTGTGGGTTTTATTTCTGTCTTGATTATGAATCATGAATCCTAATGCCAATGAATCATGTGGAGGGACAGCATTTCTTCCACTGTTCTCACAGAGGTCACCATGAAATGACAGCATCTGAATGTTCCATGTAAACTCCGTTGAAACACAGGTTGCACTCCAGCTGTGTCACGGGAGTGGCTCTGATCTTTGGGTGTACTCCAGGTTGTCTGACCTCGTGCTGCTTAAGAATCAGATGTTTATGTTCTTAACATTTGGTTCCTTTTCTTGGTCATCTTTCTGAGGAAGCTTTCTCTTTAATTTTCTTTGACATTTTATGTTCCATGGCACCATGCTCAAGGTCATCTTGCATCTTGAGGTCATCTTTCTTTGGGCTGTCTATAAAAAGGTTAATTCCTGACAGTTTGCTACAATCAGATTTCATTTCTTGCTTCTGATTGTTGATGGTCTTGGCAGCTTAGGGGTGGATATCGGAGGGCTTTATCTCTTCAGCTGCAGTGAGACTTGCCCAGAGGGAGTGCAGGACCCTAGGGCTGAATATGCAAGAGATCTGGGGAGGCAGCTTTTCATTTTATGCCTGATTATAGCATCTAAGTAACTCTGGAAAAATATGTGCGTAATTGTTGACTACTACTCATAACCCCCATGAGCCATGATGTTTTTGGCATGAATAAAGAACTTGATTTTATTCTTTCAACAAATATTTGTTGCAAGGGTCAATGTTCTGCATACTCAGGACACAATGGATAATCCATAGACACAATAGAGGATGCCCTCCCCTGATGGAATTTACATTTGAGTCCAGGGTGGGGAGAGGAGAGGAAATGGGTGGGAAGAGAAATGGGTGGGATGAATAAAAGCAATAAACAGATTCCCTGAGGTTGACAGCAGTGTTCTCACTTCCACTCCACGTTCATTTTCTCTTAAATTATTTCCATTTAATGTAACAATCTCACTTGTAGCAGGCTACACTCCCCAGTGAACTCCACACAGCAGTTTTTTTATACCTTTATTTAATTAATTTATTTTAAATGTGGTGCTGAGGATTGAACCCAGCGCCTTGTGCATGCTAGGTGAGCGTTCTACCGCTGAGCCACAGAGCCATAACCCCAAGCCCCCACACAGGCAGTTTTAAGACATGTCTTTTTCTTTGGGGTTGAGTTCTAGAAACGTCTGAATGCCAGTATAGACTTTCCTAGGTCAAGGTTCATAGATTACTGCTCCCCACTAGGTTTGTCAACCTAGATCCAGGCCCTGCAGTTGGTTCACTTCTGGTGACCAGACTACAAATTAGAACCTCCATACTGTTTTCTGAATTCCCATGTTCATTGCAGCTTATCTGCAATGGCCAATGAAGAACCAATCTAACTAGTCTCCAACTAGTTAAGGGACAGGACCCATCCTCACATTTTAAACTCCATGCTAACGATCCCAGGATGTCACTTCAGAAACATGCATGAATCCATCAATGCCACATATAAGATCTAGGTGGCAGGTTAGGGTGACTTGGTGGTCTTATCTTCCCTCGATCCCTTCTGCCAACCCAGATCTGTAATGGGCCCACCTCTCCGGCAGGTTGAAGAAAAGACTCTTAGAGCAGCTCATATGAGAGAGATCAAATTCTCACTTAAGGAGCACCTTTATATTCTCTTAAAACAGGTCCTTGAAGGTCATCTGTATTGAAAATAGGTCAGAGCACAGTCCCGCTGCTTGGTTTCAGTCTTGTCTATATAGCACACCCTCAGGCGTAATGATATGCAAATGATATGATAACGATATGCAAAACGCTGAGTGATCATTCCATGAGCATAATAGGATGATGTCATGTGACACTGTGTAATGTAATACAGTGTGGTATATACTACTTACTATAATGCAGTAGCAGGCATGCGTATCTACCATACACAGGTATAGTACATGCCATCCTGCTGAGCAACAGTAGATGTATATCAGCAGATGATCCTGAGGGATCATAAAGATTCTCGGGCCCGCTGTTTTCTTACCTGGGATGTGTGAGCGCTTTTGACCACCTTCACACTGAGCATAAACAAGTGTATGTGGAGAGCCCTGGAACTTACAGCAGAATCTCAAC
This sequence comes from Marmota marmota marmota, assembly GCF_001458135.2. Taxonomy (NCBI): domain Eukaryota; kingdom Metazoa; phylum Chordata; class Mammalia; order Rodentia; family Sciuridae; genus Marmota; species Marmota marmota. Next base: position 45,137,245 of record NW_026000005.1, on the reverse strand, counting down.
GTGGTTTGTTTCAGAAATGCTCAGGGAAACTGGGTCTCAGATGTAGAGCAAGATGCAGGGAGGCACTGAGCTGCTCAAGGTCATACAGTTTTTGTCAACCTAGATCCAGGCCCTACAGTTCACTTCTTGTGACCAGACTACAAATTAGAAATATTTATATCACAGTGAGGTTAAATCAGGTCAAATGTTCTGTCCTATATAAGTACTGAATGTTTGTGACTATGTGGAGTCGGGGACTGGCCACCAAACAGATTGGGAGCTATCCTTCTTTTCTGCACAGGTAAGCTGCTAGCAGAGCTTTTCAGAATGGTTTTGAAATTGGCAATGATTTGTAGGCGAGTCTATAGTAACTATTGAAAATAATAAACTTATTCTACAAAAAAAACAAAACAAACAAACAAAAAGCTTAATGGTTTAAGATTCTAGTTCCTCCATGAAGCCCGTTTCCAGTGTTTAATCAAGTCTGGTTTTAGGGCCCTTGAAGGACACTCCATCCTTGTCTCAGGACAAAGAGACTCACTTTCTAGCTTTGAAAGTGCAGTCACCTCTGCCGCTATTTGCAGTGTTCTTCATTGGTGACTCCCAGTTCTGGGTGATGCAGAATTCCGACCACAACCACACCAGTGGCAGGTAGCAGCTCTACTCATCACCACACCTTTCAGGACAAACTTCAGATGCAGAGAAGTGATGATTTTTTTTTTTTTTAAAGAAACAGCATACTTTAGGGACCCAGGCACATCAATGTTTATAGCAGCACAATTCACAATAGCTAAACTGTGGAACCAACCCAGATGCCCTTCAGTAAATGAATGGATAAAGAAACTGGCATATATACACAATGGAATATTACTCAGCAATAAAAGAGAATAAAATCATGGCATTTGAAGGTAAATGGATGGAGTTGGAGAAGATAATGCTAAGTGAAGTTAGCCAATCCCAAAAAAACAAATGTTGAATCTCTGATTTAAGGATGCTGATTCATAATGTGGTTGGGGGGTGGGAATAGGAGGATTAGATGAACTCTAGATAGAGCAAAGGGGAGGGAGGGTTAGGGAAGGGGCATGGGGTTAGAAAGACAGTGGAATGAGATGGACATCATCACCCTAAGTACATGTGTGAAGACATGAATGGTGTGACTCTACTTTGTGAATAACCAGAGACATGAAAAATTGTGCTCTGTGTGTGTACTATGAATTGTAATACATTCTGCTGTCATATTACAAATTAAAAAATATATTACATTTCTTTTAATAGAAAGTTAGCCAATTTTGTAACCTCTATTTTTTTAAGGTCTACTTTTTAAGCTCTAGAATTTCTTTTTAAATGATGTGTTGTTTAAACTACAAAGTCACATCCATGTTTTCAGCCTGGAAAGCCTTAGCAAAGGGCTAGAATGTTCCTAATTCTAGAAGACGGTGGGTCAAGGTAAATTAGATCAGATTCTAGGTGTGTTGGCGTGGATTCTTGCATTGGTAGTCATTTAGATAAAGGATGAAAATATACTTATTTATCCAAGGTCTTTCAGACAGGCAGTTGAAAAATAGAAACAACTCCCCCCGCCCAAATATCCCTCAATAAGAGGGACATTGTTAGTGCTTAATTAAGTCTTAATAAATAAATTCATGTTGAATGAATAGCATCTTCGATTTTGATTTGTGTGAATCAGTGGACACACCATTCCTAGCTTCAAGCAGGACAGGGGCATGGGGATGTGTGCTTGGGTACCCCAGGACTAGAGAGGGTGCTGGTTTTGTAACGGGGTATCTGAAGGCCCTTGGGGTGCAGGCGTGTGCATTAACACAGAGCAGCTTGCATGGCCATCAGGGTCGAGAGGCTCAACAAGGCCAGCGGAAGTGCTGACTTCTCTGACGTTTTCAGGTGAAATGAAAAAGTGTTTCGGAAGGTACTTGAGTACAGTTTTCCTATGTTAAGGTCACGTAGCCACGAGAGAGAACTAGAGTAGGGAAACTTGGATGAAGCCAGGCATTCCCATATCTACAGTTGGTGTACTAGGTCTGCCAGATAATTCGGGTATTACCACCTGCCCTCCTCGTCATGAAGGTCTCTCTAGAACTTTTCCTTAGTCTGACTAGTTGTTTGTGTTTGACTTCTGTGGCATTCTGTTTAATCCCAATTTAATTCACGGTTTCTTTTTTTCTCATATTATCCTCAAATCATCAACTTAGGGAAATTTCAGAGAAATGATAGGCCTCTGGAGAAGATGCAGTTTTGTCAGTGCCTATGCAATTCCCCTCAAATGCAGGTGAGCTTCAAAATGAAGGGGTCACAAACCTGACCTCATCACTGTGGTCAGAACCAACTCCTCTCCTGCTCCAGGTGTGGAAGAGCTGCTGGCCACTCTTTCTTGCCAAGACAGGTCTCTTAGCTCAAGTACACAGAGAAGCTGCTGAGAATCTGCAGGTTCAGGAAAGAAGTGGCTGTCAGGACTGACATCTCGTTTTCTTGTCACATAGTAGGTCCTGTGCAAACATTGGAATGAATGAGGACGGTTACTTAGCTGACAGCAAATAATCTGCGGTAAATTCCTTTGGGCTCATGATTCTTTTTTTGTTCCCGATGTAATGTATGTTGAAATTAAAAAAAAAATCATTGCCTTAAAAAATTTCTTTTGAGGAATCTCCATACTGTTTTTCTGGGTCCCCACGTTCATTGCAGTATTATTTACAATAGCCAAGAAGGAACCAATCTAAATGTTCCTGGATGGGCAACTGGATAAAGAAGATGCAGTATCTATAGGCAACAAAATACCGTCCTGCCACAAAAGGAAGGAAGTCTTGCCACTTGAGACACCATGGATGAAGCAGGAGGACCCAAGGTCAAGTGAAACTGGCCAGACATGGAATTTAAAAGTCAAACCCACAGAATGGGGGCAATGGTTCCGGGGGCCTGGTGATGTGGAAAATGTAGATTTGTTGGTTGAAGATACAAGTTTTCAGTTATAAGGCGAGTCAGTTCTGGAGTCTAAGACACAGCATGTCGACTGGTGGTGATATTGTATTGTGTACTTGAAATTTAATTAGACACCCATACACACACAGCGGGACGTGAGGACACATGTTAATTAGCTTGACAATGTATATGCATATCAGATCATCATGTTGAACACCCTGAATATGTACAATTTTTATTTTTCAAGTATTCCTCGGTAGAGCTGGAAAGAAAAAGAGAAAAATCATCGCCTGTATTTTTTTTTTTTAAGAAAATAAATGAATTGTATTATAGTTTCATAGCTCTAGGACATCAAAATATCTCAAAAACACATTTGCTGAAATTGCACTCCTCCTGAGAGAACTAATGAACAAATGCATAGGTGTGATAGTTGGAACAAAGCATATCCTCTAAAGTATTATAAATAGAAGCATGGATATCAAGGCACTGAGATTATTTTAATTATTGATAGAGTACTGAGAAAACCAGGTTCAAAGAGTTAGACGTTGGCTTCTACACATGCCTTAGTCATGGCCTTTCCTTCCATTTGTTCTCAAATCTCCAACACACATTGCAGTTGACTCTGAGTTGGAGCTTAGTCCATGCTTGGGGCTTGGTGTTTGGTTGTTGGTGCTTGGTGCTCGGTGCTCCTTGGTGGAGGACACGAAGTCAAGTGCTCACCATGTCTTCCCCATGCTGTGCTCTCTTCCAGGGATGAGCTCATTTATTCCCTGACAATATCGGGTATGGGCAGTTTTTACCACCTACAATTTAGAGATGACAGAGAGGTGAAGAAACATGCCCAAGGTCACACAGTAAAGAGTTGTCAGAATCTGGATTCAGCCTAGGTATCAAATTTGGAAAATTCTTCTTCCACCTATAAGTGTCCATGTTTCCCACTGGACCACAGGTGATATTTAGTAACCATAGACTAAGGATGTCTTTTCACAATCACTTCCATTGTATTAGTTTCCGAGGGCTACAGTAACAAGTTACCAGGAGAAGGTGCTTAGGACAGTAGGAAGGTATTTTCTTACCTTCTCCTACAGTTCTGGACACTTCAGTGGGAAGACAGGTGTGCGGGGCTAGGGAACATCCTGCTGTGCCTTTGCCAGATGTCCTTTTCAAAGAAGTCACACGCGTGGGCTCTGGGTTGGGGTATGGATGCATCATTTTGGAGAGGAAATCACAGGAAACCTGCTTCTTCTTTTACATACCCTGAATTTACCAAGTACTTTTAAAACCAAGGAACCAAAATACCACCCAAGGAGGCTGGGGATGTAGCTCAGTCAGTAGAGTGCTTTCCTGGCATGCACAATGTCTTTGGTTCAATCCCCAGCACTGCAAACAAAAAACAAAACAAAACAACAACAGAACACCGCCCAAATGATGCTCCCTGGTGTTTGGTGTTAGCTTTCCGTCAATAACAAATACCTGAGATGATCAACCTGTAAGGAGAAAGAGTTCATGTGGTTTTCATGTGGTTCCAGATCAAGGACTATCAGCCCGTGATGGTGGACCTCATTGCTTTCAGGTCTGTGGTGAGGACGCTCATCAGGGTGGAGTGATGGTTGAGCAGAACTGCTCACCACATGGCTGGGAAGTGACAGGGTGCTGGGGCTGGGGTCCCTGTCCTCTCCAAGGGCGTGTCCACAGTGACCTCCCATCAGCCTCCTCGTCTTATAGCTTCTGTCTCCTTCCCATGGCACCACACTGGGGGCCACGCCTTGGCCACGTGGACCTTCTCTTGGGTTGTGCAGCCTGACTTGAACCTCCGCCTTCGTTTTCACACGGGCCTCTGCGTGGGCTCCTTTCCTGGGTCTCTGTTTCTCCTCCCTTCCTCTCCTCTTTCCGTCTTTTCTTCTAAGGACTTGTCATTGGATTGACAGACCACCCAACCACAGATGATCTCATCTCTAGATCTTTCTTTAAATTACATCTGCAAAGACCCCATTTTTCAAATAAGGTCACAATGCGTGGGTTTGGGGTTAGGATGTGGACATGACATTTTGGAGAGGTCGCCATTCAACTCACGTTAGTCAGCATTTTGTTGCTGAGACCAAAACACCCGACAAGAACAACTTGGAGAAGGAAGGATTTATTTTGGTTCCTGGTTTTAGAAGTTGCAGTCCTACTGGTGGACACCATTGCTTTGGGCCTGATCTCGGGCAGAACGTCATGCCAAAAAGCTGTTGTGGAGGGAAGCTGCTCAGCTCATGGCATTGGAGGGAGGGGAGAGAGGAGGGAGGGGGAGGGACAGGGAGAGGGAGGGGGAGAAAGGATAGATAGTAAGGAGTGGGGAGGGAGAATGGGGCCAGGGATGCAGGTCCCTAGTAACCTACTTTCTCCAGCCACGCCCCATCTTCCCATGTTATGCCTCTTCTCTAAAGTTCATTCAAACTATTAATTCATCAAATTGGTTAATCCACTGACAAGGTATTTACAATCTTCATTGTTTCATCATGTCCCCAAAGCCTCATCTCTAGACATTGGGGACCTAGTCTTCAACACATGAGCTTTTTGGGAAATTCCAGATCTTGACCGTAAGAATGCCACAATATACCTCTTGTTTCCTTTTACATACCCCAATTTAAACTAAGTTCTTTTAAAATCAAGGAACAGAATACTAATCAAATGATCTACTGCTATGAATGATATATGCTTCGTTTATTCATTTGGATCTTCTGAATGGTCTCCTCTTGGCCTTTGTACTCCTGAACCCTAGGCTTGCAATGACTTAGTGAAACTTCTTTTCTTCCTGAATCCACTAGTATTCAAATCCACTGTATTCAAACCTCATGGCCCCATGGGGTTTTCAAAAGATGATGTCCTGGTCCTATACATTGTTTTGAAGATTTTCTTTCTTATTTTTACTAGTTTTTCTTCATTTCTTTTATAAATTTAATTTACTATTTTTTTTCTTAAAATTATGTGTTACTTAAATATTAGATTCCCTTCCTTTGGATGACTCTTGACAGTGCCTGGGCTTAGTATATTTGAGTGAAGACACTATACTTTGAGGGGTATTGGTGGTGATGATAAAGGGGCCCCATACATGTCAGTGGGTGTCACAGCATTATGGGGCAATTTTCTGGGATTTGGCAGTGTTTTAAAAACTAGGCTCATTTTACATTAAATTAGCTAGTAAGCCCTCCACCACCAAGCAGGAGTAAGACCAGCTCTTTGGTTCATTCCATCAGATTCATCTCAGTATCCATATCTGAAACATGTTCTAAAAATTACTAGGTGCTATTTTAAATAATGCTTTTGGTATTTATGTAGATTTTTTTTCCTTATGGAACTTGAGACCATAGAGTCAACACTTCCATTGGGTTAAAATTAAACTTTTCCCTTGTGAAGAGTATCATATTGGTGTTTTGTTAATGTGAGCTGCTTACTGTGTGAAGGCTGGCTTTTCAGGTGGCTTGCAGAGCCGTTCTGATCTGACCTCAAACATTTGGAAACGTATCAATTTGATGGTAGTTTCTGTAGCTAAGAAAGCCTGTGTCTTATTTTTGTAAGGATTGGAATCTTATATTTCAACTCCAAAGGTCAACCTTATCTGACATAAGTCTTACCAGCACTCAGGAGCCAGGGTATCGGAATTCAGGATTTTCTTGGAAAGGGTTTGGCTGCCAGCATCCACAGGTGACAGCCAGACAAAATATACCCTCTGGGGTGGGATTTCCAAAATTGCTGTTTTTTTTTTTTTATATTATTATTACCTTTGTAATAAACACATATTGAAGTAAGACCAAAACTCTTCCATGCCCTCTGTCTAAACCTCCCTCTGAATACAGATTTAAGATAGCATTCAAAGCTTCCACATGGACTTTTGTATATTTCTTTGTCATTTTGTTGCATGAGTAATTTTACACCAAGGAATTTCAACTATAAGTCTGTACATATTTCTTCTTCTTTTAAAAAAATTTACTGGGAATTGAACCCAGGTACACTTTACCACTGAACTGCATTCCCAGTGCTTTTTTACTTTTTGAGACAGGATCTCACTAAGTTGCTTAGGGCCCTCACTAAATTGCAAAGGCTGGCCTTGAACCTATGTTCCTCCTGCCTCAGCCTCCCGAGTTGTTGGGATTACAGGCATGTGCCACTGTGCCCGACCATATTTCTTCTATGTTGTATGTTTCCCTTTAAAATCAGATGGTTTCAGGCTTGTAAATCACATGTGGGACTGCAAATACTCAACCAGAGCAGGAGCAGGGAGAGACATCATGTTCTTAGGAGGTGGATTTATGGAAGCTTAATAGGGGCTAATTTTACTAATGTGGCTCCTGCTTGGTGGTGATGGAGGGTTTACTAGTTATTTAAAGCAAATTGAGCCCCAATTACGATTTTTCTCCTCAATTTGAACTGCTCAGGTATAGCAGGAAAGGATCAACGACAACAAAATCGGTGTCAGGGATCTGTCAAAGATGGACTCTCTCCACACTGCATGTCCTCTAGCTGTGGCTTGGGACACACACACACACACACACACACACACACACCACAACACCCAAGAAAGTGGCTCATCCACATAAAAAAAACAAAACAAAACAACCATGGAGTATTTGTTTTTATTTTGTGACAAGTGACACAGGAGAAACTAGTGCCCCCGCCGAGCTTGGGACCGAGGATGTTCAACTCCACCCAAACCAAAGCTTGATTTACTTCGGTGACTGACGCCCAGAACCCAGACAGTGATGTCTTTTCTGCCACGATCCCCAGAAGCTGTCTCAGCTCCTCCATTTCCAGCAGGACTGGGTGGCAGCGGTGGGCAGTGGGGGCAAGCTGTCTCCCAAAGCCAGAAGCTTTTCTCCCCCAACCTCCAGCCCAGGAACCAAGCGCTTCTCAAGTGCCATGTGACACAGGAAAAAAGAAAAAGAGCTTGAGTGGCTGGAGTCCCCTGGGTAAGACCACAGAAGCAAATGGAAACTGGCCTAATGGAAAGGCTCACTGCGGTGCCCACTGAGAGGCAGGTCCGAATTAGCATGCCCAGAGATGAGGGTTCCGGGGAGCTAATCACCCGACCCTGCTCGTTAACATACTGCCAGGGCCTCCGCCTCTCCGCATCCCTCGCCTCTCCGCATCCCTGTGCACAAACGTGAGCAGCTTCTCACAGCTTCTCCTCCATCTGCTGAAGTAAACAGTAGCCTCTGCACCAACGGGAAAAAGCGGCAGCAGGTGAGGACTATTTTTAGACGTGCATCGAGCTCCGTGTGGAGACCAGCTCCCCACGTAAGACACCCCAGACGTGGAGATGGGAAGCCCTGGTCTTTTCTGCCGCTCCCGGGCTCGTGAATATCTTCTGCCTTCCACGCCACTGCTCCCTGCCTGACACTGCCTTCTGTCCCTGGGGCAGATGTTGGGGACTGTGGGCGGATCGCCTCCCTTCATGGCACCTTCTCTAGTTCACTTGGTGGCATTTTGTAATGGTCACTGTCTTTTTAAAAAGCATAACATTGATGGGATTGTGCGTGTCGTGTACTGGTGTCCTCCTGATGCGAGGTCCGTGGTCCCTCTGCGATGCCCTGGTACACGGTGCCAGATCACACTGAGGACTTAACAAGTGTCAGTGGTATCTGGCACCATGTACCATGGTGCTCTCTCATTTATTCTGCAGAACAGATCTGCCAGGTGATGGTCTTACTTATTGTGCCGATGAAGAGCAAGGGACGGAGGGCGCAGGGAGCTGCTCAGCCCCCTGCCTAGTCAGAGTAGGGCTTGAACCAGCCTCGGTTTCCAGACCCCACGCTGCGCTCCTTCCTGCTGCCATGGCCGCCGCCTCTCGGATTTCATCTCAAACTGTTCTTGCCTACAGGGGGCGGGACTCCATTTTCCTTTTGATGTTTCTTCTAGCACTTTGATTCTATCATTAAGTAAATCTCCTTTGAGTACACTTTTCCTTTTTGGAAATGTTACAGTAATGACCAGTAATAGCTAGATGTCAAATGCCTGTCATTTCCATTTTCTAATTGAGACAAATCCATTATGCTCCCCAGCGGCTTTCTTCTACCGCCAGGGCGCCTGATTTAATTGTCCCTTCTCTGCAGCATGGCTGTGATGCTGAATCTTAAGAGAGCCTGGTCGTGGGCACCAGGGTGCTGGGATTGCTTGGCCTGAAGGATCATGCTAACTTGCATGTTGCCCTTGATCTGGACTCTGTGTGATTACTAGTGGCTTTCTTATGATCCCTTTTGAAACTCAGGGACTTGTTCTGAGATGACACCTACTGAAGGTCCTTGAGGTACCCTTGGCTAATATTGTGCTAATTCATTGTTTGGGAATGAAAGACTCTTCCATCTGTGTCCTGTTCCTGTGTGTTGTCCTTATCCTCATTTGCCCTGTGCTGAGTTACCTGGGAAGGACCCCGGGGAAGAGCTGATTGAGGGACTTAGAGCAGACAAGACCTGGTGGATGTCTTTTCTGTCGGCTCCCAAAGAGTATTTTTCCTCCTGAAATTCTGCTTTCTCTGAGACCTAGGTCATGTCTCAAGACCCCATGGAATGTAAAAGAAAAAAAAAAAAAACAGAGACATGGAGGGAGTAGAGAGGGAGAAAGATTGATGGCAGTGTCTGCTCCTGGGAGACCTTGGGATAGGACACTCCAGTGTCCCCCAAGAGCTGAAGGAAGAGATGTAAGAAAGCACACGACTGAGGAAATTCACTCTAAAGAGAGTGTTTATGCTCTTTAGACCTGTAAGCAACAGAAACAGACTCCCATTAATTGAAGTAAAATAGAAACTAATTTGGAGGCCACAGTGCAGCACACAGAAGTGCAAACCCACCTGGAGGGGACCAAATGGCTCTGGGAGGCAGGATCCAGGGAAGGGCTCTTTCCTGGGCTGCCCTGAGGGCAATTCAGCCCTTGTCTTCATATCACTGGAATCATGACTTACACAAGAAAGAGGCTGATGGCCCTGTGTGCCATGGGCCACCTTTGGGCGCAGTTCCACTAGGCCCCCCAAAGGGAAACCTCGGTGCTCATTCCAGGTGATAGGCAAATGAAGAAGAGGGAAGTAAAACGTATGGGTGTCCCTGTGCAACATGTTGACCTCAGGCTCCCTAAAATCTACAGAAAGCATCTCACATCTGTCCACCCAGTGGGTCCTAGGTCCCTTCAGAATCAGACATGAAGTGCCCTGGAGCTGCCACTGCTGGATGAGGCACGCAGCAGCTTGGAGTGGTATGTGCCCTGATTGGGTGGCTCTGGGCAGGCAGGTGAGGCACATTCTGGCAGGTGAGGGTCCCTGGGTAATGAGCATGCCCCAAGTGGGGCCCTGAGAGAAAATCACCTGCAGGGGCCAGTGGGGAGGTGGTCATTCATGGAGGGTTGGGAGCAGGAGTAAGAGGCCAGGAATTAGCCTCTTTTCAGCAGGGAGGATTTGGCTTTGCAAGACTGGTGCTCTCCCAGGAGGACCTGTCTCCACAGTGTGTAGGGAGAAGACATTTTTTCTCCCTAGAACTAGCCCTAGGTGAGATGCCAAATAAGAAAAATATATCTTATTATTTTTAAATTATTTTTTATTTTATATATGACAGTAGAATGCACTTTGACATATCTTGCATAAATGGAGTATAACTTCTCATTCTTCCTGTTGTACTTGATGTAGAATCACACTGGTTGTGTAGTCATAGATGCACATAGTGTCATAATGTCCTATTCATTCTACTGTCTTTCCTACCCCCATGCCCCTCCCCTCCCTTCACTCCCCTCTACCTAATCCAAACTATTCTTCCCTAGCTACCTTGCCTTATTGTGAGGAAAATGCATTTTAACTTGTAAAATCCTTTCCCTTTTCTCGATGATGTTTCCAATTATGTATGGGGCATAGGAAACAAAATACGGCATTGGTCATCTCTCCTCTAAGGTACCTTCAAAACCTGAGTTCTTATAACATTCACACCATAGTATAAACAAATGAGAATAGTTGAGTGTGGAATATTTGCATTTTCCACTGGGAGTGGAAGCCCAGGTAAAGGGTTAAATCTCTAGCAGATGGAATCTCTAGCCAGGACGTGTGAGAGGGTTGGAATAGTTGAGTTTGTTTTGTGGAGTGTAAGTTTCGTCTGGCAATTAAGCCGATGAATTTGATGCCTATCCATAAGAAGATGTGAGACTAGAGAGCAAAAGGGAAGAGTTAAGGATAATTCTCGACCAGTAATACAATGTATAGCAAGCCCAGGTGTTAGGACTCTTCTGCAGGCAGGTTGTCAGCAATAAACGCAAAACCCTCCTGTCATGGTCTCAATTGCTGCTCAGTTCCCTACTCGTCAGGAATAATTTTCCAGGTAGTTGCTTATCAGCCTATCACTGGATAGAATTCATTTAGAAGAAATGCGATTATGTACCTAATGCTTTCTCTCCTATGAAAGGGAAGATATTTAATGTAGTTTGTGGAACTGAAATAATACAACTTAAATACAGTACTGATGAGTGCATAAATGTATAGTTAAACTTTCTTAAGTATCTTTGTATTCAGCCCTCAATATTCACTTTTGACCCTAAAAAAAAAAAAAATAAAAGAAGAAATGCAATTTTTTGACTGCATCAGGAAATCAATCCTGAAATGATAACAGATTAGAGCAGTCGAGAGTGTCAGCCAGGAGCGTACTAAGCAGTTATGGTTGCCCAGCTTTCACTCACCCCCTTTTCTCTTCTGGTCTCTGTTCGTGGAGAGAACTACAAATGTCAGCAACCTGCTAAATGTGCTGAGTTCAGGACAGTACATGCTTCTTTCATGGATTTTGGCCTCATGACACAGGTTAGCAGATACATTATTGCCAGATGGGAAGAAGCCTAGTATAAGTACCAGCACATTTTCAATGGGGAAAAGGTTTAGCAAATTAAAAAAAAAAGTGTTTGGAACACTGAGTATATAGAGGCAATGAGTTATTCTGGGGAAAAATATATGATTCAATGAAATGTTATTAGCTTTTGTATCTGAGTCATAAAGAAACAATGTGTGGGTCCTAGATAATCAGAGCACATGTGTAGAGAAGTTTACCATTTATTATCTGATCTAACTTGCTTTTATTATTGTAATGACTGTTATGTAAATGCTTGCAATTCCCAGTGCAAGACTGAAGACTTAAAAAAAATTCTTTGGAAAACTAGATATTCTAAATCATCTAAGTCATTTGACATTTCTGAGGCAAAGTAATGAAGAAAAATAGGGAGAAGTGGAGTAACTTCAGTGACTTTGGACAGGTTCCATTCAGCACTCACAAGTAGCACGAAAAGCTCACAGTTAGTTCAAGCACTCAAAAGCTCTGCAAAGAGCCACAAATATTCCATCAGAATGTGAAACAACCAAGCATCACTCTAGGAACAGAAAGCGCTTTGATTTATTTAGAAGACAGTTATCTCCACTGACAGTGCAGGGATGATTCTAAATAGCAGCACTAATGACTCTGAACTTATGACTTGCATGATTCATTTGGCTTTTACCAAGCATCTACTGTGTAGCACGTTCCGGGCTGGAGCCTGGGGGGTGCAACGGTGAACATGACACAGACCTGTGTCCAGGTGAATGGGAAAGCAACCTCTTCAACAAACAGAAAAATACAACCACAGGGATAAGGGGAGAACTCAGTGCCTCATCAACACACTAAAGTGAAATCCTAAGTTTTACAGAGGAGATAATACATTTCTAACTGTGAGCTACTCCTTTTTAAAAAAATATTTATATTTTAGTTTTAGGTTGACACAATATCTTTATTTTATATTTATGTGGTGCTGAGGATCAAATCCAGTGCCTTATGTATACTAGGTGAGCACTCTACCACTGAGCCACAACACCAGTAGCTGTGGGCTACTCTTAAGAACAGATATAAAAAAGGCTAATGATATAAAATGATATATTTCTATTTCTTTAATTGTTTTCCCTTATAAATGTAAATCACATCCTTTGTGGAGTAATTAGAAACTTTAGCGAAGTAGAGAGAAAATAAGTCACTGTGATCCTCTGACTCAGGTGGGAGATGATTGCCACTTAGTGTATTTTCCCTGCAGAATTATTTATATGTGCATGAAATACATCACAGACTGCAGGTTGGAATCATTTATATATGCAATTTTTTTACTCTGTCCTATCAAAATTCTCAGGAGCCTCATTGCATGCGACCAAATATTATGCAAAAAAACTCGCTTTTAAGTCATTTTCCAATATCTCATCATACAGACATATTGTAATTCATTGAACATTTCCTCTCATTAGACTTAGAGGACATTTCCAAATTCTTGCATTTTAAGTAATACATCTATTTTATGTGGATATCTGCAGATACCCTTCTATAAAAATCTTTTTGTGCACATTTCTGACACACCTTTACCATAATTTCTTAGGGAACAGAATTACTGAATTGAATAATTCTGGTAATTATAATAGCTTTTGACACACATTTCTGGTTTGCTTTGTAGAAGTGTTTCCTTCTTTATATTTCTACCTGCAATGATGTAAATATTTTCAAAGTGTATGTTTTAATATTACTGTAATGGATGTGAATGGGGAAGCTGAGTTCAGACAAGACATTTTAAACTGTTAGTTCGTACACAGTGAGTCCATTTGCTTTGCTGTTCCTGTGGGCTGGTGTGCTCCTCTGCCAGGTCCCTGCCCACTCCTTAAGAGCTTCCTTCCCCACATCTTCCCTGTGGAGAAGCTGTCTTGGGACCCTCTGACCACTTCTTTTTTTTTTTCCCTTTTGTTCTTTTTAGATATACTGACAGTAGAGTGTATTTTGACATATTATACATACATGGAGTGTAACTTCCCATTCATGTGTACGTGATGAGGAGTTTCACTGGTCGTGTTTTCATATATGAACACGGGAAAGTTATGTCCGACTCATTCTACTGTCTTTCCTATTCTCATCCCCCTCCTTCCCCTTCATTCCCCTTGGTCTAATCCAATGAACTTCTATTCTTCTCCCAGACCACATGTGTTAGTATCCATATAGCAGAGAGAACATTTGGTTTTTGGTTTTTGGGATTGGCTTATTTCACTCTTAGCATGATAGTCTCCAGTTCAATCTATTTACCAGCAAATGCCATAATTTCATTCTTCCTTATGGTCAAGTAATACTCCATGTGTATATATACCACATTTTCTTTATCCATTCATCTGTTGAAGGGCATCTAGGTTGGTTCCATAGTTTGGCTGTTGTGACTTGAGCTGCTGTAAACATTGATGTGGCTGCATCACTGTAGTGTGCTGATTTAAAATCCTTTGGGTATATGCCGAGGAGTAGGATAATTGGTTCAATAACACAGATTCCAAGTTTTCTGAGGAATCTCTATACTGCTTCCTCTGACCACTTCTTAACCTGTTTTATTTTTCCTTTTTATTAGTAGTATTGTTTGGCAGTGATATTTGTTATATTTTTATTTGATTTAAATTAGTTTTTTTATCTGATAGATAAAACTATAAAATTACACATATTTATGGGGTGTATTGGATACATGTATAGGTTGTGTAATGTTTAAATCAGGTTAAACATCTTTTCAAATATTTGTCATTTCTTTGTGTTGAAAATATTCAAAATCTTTTCCATTGTCTCTGGCTACTGCATGTGATTTCCTGGGGGCACGGACCTTGTTGGTTTGCATGGGTCCTGCACACTTGGTGCGTGCCTGGCCCAGAGCATCCATTTAGTAAACAGATGTTGGATGGAGATGCCAATAAAGGATGGCAAAAATACTTGCAGAGTTGGGTTTCTTTTATATTCTTTATTTTTGTTCCTTCAGAAAACCTGAGTGTACTGTTGCATAACAAGCATCTGTCAGATGTTTAGTCCACCCTATTAGTAACTCAGAGATGGCTGGCTTGAGCCTTTCTCCCCATAAATTATGTCAAGTGCATAATTGCTTACATAAGCACAATACATGATATGAATAAAAACTGATGGTTATCTGACTTATCCGTGCTGGTATTTGGGCTTCTGAATTAAACCTGTACAGCATCATTTATTTCACACAATAAGCCATCTGTGTTTACACTGCTTTTCCCAACCATTTTTTTTTTTTTTGGCTATCTTACTATTTATTACAGATTTTTCTTGGCAATCCCAGCAATATACTAGTCTGTGCTTGTTGGAACTTGTTTAGTCATCAGACTTCTTGTAATAGTGCCTTAAAATCAGAAGGTGAAAACTACCCATGCTCAGGGTGGGACTATTGGGTGCATAACGTCTGGTAGTATTTACACACTGCAGCTTTCAGAGGACGCATGGCAAGGAGAGAAGAGAGAGAGAAAGAGGGGGAGCTGCCTGGAGTTGCAGATCCAGGCACTAATAATGGGCATAGTCCAGGAACTGAGCCACCACTTGCTCTCTCTGCAAAGTGGCTGAAGGAACAGATTCCCCCAGATGAGTTGTTTCTGGCTGGTTACCTTGGGGAGGACTAGCCCTCTTTCCCCCAGTGCCTCTCTCAGGACTGTGTGCATATAGCTGTTCGTGCCCCTCTGCCTGCATTTGGCACAGGGCTCATGAATGCTCCTGTAGACTCCTTCTGCTAGTAGGAGTTCTGCAGAGTTAGGAGTGATTCATCCCTGTTCTCTCCAGTCCCTTAACCAGGGCTTGGCACAAGGTTAGCTAGAAAATATTTAATGGAGCAAATGAGAGAAACTAAAGTAGAAGTGATCCACAAAGCTGGATTAGGTCAACTCTCTACCGACATTCATGTGGGGTGACCATGCTTCCAGATTTATCTCCTGGTGGTTACTAATAGCGCCCCTTTTACTCTTTAAAAGCATCCTGGCTTAGATGATAAATTATAGTCATCTTATACTCCAGGTTTTATGACAGATTGGTGAACGTATCTGAAGTAGCTAAAAGAAGGTGCTACTCAATTTGTACAAAATGTGTGGTCTTCTTCTAGGGCTTATAAGAGCTTTAGTCATCCCAGAAGCTCAGGTTGAGAGGGACCTATGATGTCATTTGGCATAACTGCAATTCTGTTCTCCTGTTGACCACAATTTACTACAACAGTAGTATTTTAGTTAGCTCAGTGTTGCTGTGACCAAGATATCCAATAAGGACAGCTTTGAGAAGAGAAAGTTTAGTTTGGCCCATAATTTCATAGGTTCAGTCCAGAGTTATCTATTCTCACTGCTCTGGGCCCCAGGTGAGGCAGAACATCATGGCAGAAGGGTGTGGGTAGGAAGAGCTGCTCAGTCTATGACCTGTCTCTTA